>NC_063260.1:2735833-3071666 GCF_019578655.1 Ricinus communis
AAGCCACTTATTTGTAACAAGCGCCAGAGAAGGAGCAGTTTCAGTCCGTCGCCCTTGTAGGCCAATGGACATTGCAGCAGATGGAGGTTTTTGAGAATTTAGGATAATAAAGTTACAGTCTGATTGATTAAACTGCACTTCTACTTGATCTATATCAATGGTAACAGGTAATTGTGATAGAAGCGACAGTGTAAGCAAGGTCGGTACACCGGGTTTAATTATCTGTTCATGAAAAGCAACTGAAGCAAGAAGTACCATCCTAAGGGGGCTGACAAGATCAATCTCAAGATGCAATGGATTATCTCTGTTCACATGGAGAATTCCGTTATCATCAACAGACATCAACCCTGTTTCTCCATTGACAAGCTGAAAAACCTCCTTGTGTATAATCTCTTTCTGCTCAAGACTTGCAGGACCAGCTGGACCAAATTCTTTAGATCTGAAAGACTGGATCCCTGTACCGGATGATATTGGCAATGCAGCCATTTCAAGAGAATACTCTATAAATTCCTCGACTATTCCACATTTCCTTGAGCACTCGCGCAAAAAACCCAAGACCTCCCACAATAAAGTGACCCATCCTTCTTGTCTGTATAGAACTGCAACACTATCAAAAAAAAATTTTGCATTCTTTAAGTCACCCACTGAAAAATATTCCCTAGCCATCTGGAACCCACAAAGAGAAGCCATCCTCTGGGCTTTGAGATTGATGTATGAGTCATAAGATCTTTTAAGAAGAGCAATAATTTCAAAAGAATCTTGAAATCTTTTCCCTTCTGAAATAGCATAATAAGTGTACTCTTCATCAGCAAGACTGCAAAGCCAGGTGAAAAATATCTAGAATTAGTGAAAGATTGGTTTAAGCACATGTTTGATTTCAACAAGCAAAGACTTACGGTTGCATAGAAAATGCATCCCCTTGCTCAACTAACCGAGCAAACTGACCCACATAAATTGAAGGTTCCACAGATTCAGCTCTACCGTCAGTCTCATCAGCAGTTTGTAACATTGACAGTGCAAGTTCCAAAGATGTTCTCTTCTCCTTTAGGTAGTGACCAGCTAACTGTTTCGAAATCCAGTAACGGTAAATGAATAGAGTAAAAGTATAATGTGATTAAATAATTAATTTTTTTTTTTTAATTTCCAAATTATAATTCGATAAAAAGATGTAAATTTACATATATTTTGGCAGGTCATATAATTACTGTTTAAGTTATGCAACCAGTGAATAACTAAGATGGTGTAATCTAGCTTAGATGAGCTGTACTAATGCCAATATCATTTTCTTACTCTTTTGACACATCTTCAGAAAATCTACCAGGTAGTTCCATTCGTGAAACATATATAGGAGAAATTGCAATGTTTGAAATTTTAGAGATGCTTTAAACTGAAATAGTTTATTAAGAGAATATGGCATCCAAAATTCAACACAAGATGAGTAACACACAGTAAAAGACAGAACCTCAACCTTATAAGTTGATAACCTATTCAACCAGTTGTAGAATTGATCAAGGTCACACAGATAATCCATGGGCAAGAAAGTGACAACCAGCTCAGGTTAAAAAAAAAGAGCCACTCATCAGAAATCATGACAACCAATGCCAAGATTTTTAATCGTGACATAAAAAATGATACCAATAGCACGCATTTTTATCAACTCCTACAAGGATGACCAGCTCACAGTTATGACAGGCACAAGGAAGATAAGAACAGAATCACCTTTTAATATTTGACTTTTTCTTTCTCGTGACAAATCTCTCAATGCAGAAGATCAACCATTGGATTGTAAGATCATAATCTAACAGGTCTCATACACAAAGAAGATAGAAAAGCAATACAGTTCGACCAATTATCCTTTCAGCACTCATTAAATTCTAAATACAGTAACTTAACATGAATCAAAATCATTATCACCAACCAGATGTCAGCATGTCCTGATTAGTGCATTCTGTCATCTTTCCTATCCCTCCTTTCTTTTCCTCATGCTTTTTGAAGACCGTAAAAAGAATTAAGGGAAAAGGGTCCACAAAAACTTTGCAAAAATCAATCACATAAATGAGTTAAAATTCCAGTAAGGTCAGGCAGGTCTATTAGGGTCCTCGCCTGATAGTAATAAGCTGGCTGAAATTCCCATTCAGTCAAAGACCTGTCTGCAGTGGCTAAAGTTGGACTAGTAGGGCTAGTAAGGGCTTTCGAACTGGTCTCAAGCAATTCAGCAAATACCAAAAACTGTCTGCTCATCCATTCCCAGTGAAGAAAAATAACTTCTGCTGCTCCTAAAAGCTTCTTGTAAGAAGCAATGTGTTGACGGAACCATGTAATGGCTTCTATAACCTTTCCGCCATGTAACAATAAAGTTGATATTTTGAAATGAAGTTGCTCAGCAACAGTTTTTATCTCAACCAAGCGCTGAATGACTGGCAACCTATTCGTGGTGGCAACCATCTGCATTAAATGCACGTGTAAACAACTGGAAATGCTTACCCATGCTAACAAGTGGCTACAGATAAGTAATAATAGAGCAGCACATAAATAGAATATGACCAACGAAGGGACAATGCAAAATTACCTCACGCAGTATATGATATGCATCCTCATAAAATTTCAAAGCTTCAGCCCAGTCTCTCCGGAATTCTGCATACACAGCAACCTAGCAATTCATGGAAGAAGCATTGAGAACTTTGAACAGACTCATAGTTTACATCACATTTTAATAAGTTGTAGAACTTGTAGTTTATGTAGACTCATCCAAACGAAATACACAAAGAAAACGAACTACAAAATACTACAAGGTCATTCCATGTGCATTACTAAGTTGAAGGTCTTTTTACCATTAATGTATAGTGAAAATCATGGCTGACACTCATTCATGTGAGCCAAACATCAATGGCGACCAGGAAAATCAGTCTTATTAGCAGTGCAAGAACTTTATCAAATTGTTACAACCTACAAAATTGCTTGTTTAATGCTGAATATGGCTACTTGCAGCAGATAAATGAAACTTTAATGTACTAGGCCGACAATATGATGCAAATTGAAGTCAAAATGCAAGAAATATGGTTTGATGGACTGAATTCAGTAACAAGGCATGTACATATCCTCAAGTGAAAAATACAAGAAAAAGGCATACTTTGAAGCAATAACGAATATTCAACTCATGAGAATTGAAACTCTTCTTTTCAACGCGTGTTTTAATCCTGCGACCTTCATCTCTGTAATAAGTATTAGCTAATTCAGCAAATATGCTGCCCAGCCTGCAAATTAGTGCACAATATAAACAAAAAATATTCTCTGCAGAAAAATAACCAAGAAAAGATAACACAGAGAGAGAGAGAGAGAGATACTTGTTGAGAGATTGTTTAAGGCGTACAGAATCAGCAGGGTTGAAGAGAATAAGGGATTTAGAGTCCAATTCAGCACGCTTGCGGAGTGCATTTATTCGGTCTTCATTGATATCATCTGCATTATTATTTAATAAAGTTTGATATTAGCAAGCATATATAACATTAAAAAGAGAGAGATAGAGAGAAATTAGTGTTAGAGTTGAGTGATACCAACGGGAGAAGAATGAACAACAATGACAACCAATTTGATGCTCTTAGGACGAATCAAGGTTCTGTCCGCAACGAAAATGAAAAAAAATAAAATAAAATGTAGATCAAAAACTGAAAATTGAGCAAATAAGAAAGGAAAAGAAGAGGCGAAAATACTTGAGATCCTCAAGGTCGGAGCAGAGCTGAAGCCACTGAGCGGGATCACCAGAGACATGATCGGAGGTAAATAGAGAAGCGACGACGGAAGGAACCTTAGTGCGGTGCTTAAGAAGCCAGTCTCTCTTAATAATACCACCGGCAGTAGGAGGAAGATTTCTATCGGAAAAAGAGTTCAAAAGGAGAGAGATCTTAGACAAGTCGGGCAAAGCTAGTGTGTTCATTGGAGGCTGCTCCGCCAACAGATGCGTTGAGATTACCGGATGATGCTCTCCACATCCTACCAACGCTATCAGACTCACCGGCGGTGTTCTCAACTCCTCCGGATACTCTTCCATGTTTCCTTCCTCTCAAATCAAATGCAACTGCCACTGCTACTCTCCTTTTTTCTTCTTCGCCTGCTGTGCTCCTAATTTCTTCGATCTTGCTAACCACTCGGATTTATTCGAACACACGTCGTTTCAATTAAAAAGAACAAAAATATTAACAGCCATCTTATGCCAAACGACATGTCACACTTACCAACTGGCAAGATATTCGATTTTTGCCTGCGTAGTTTTATCAAGCCCAGTAAAGCCCAATTCCACCTCTCATTATACTACTCAGCTCCTAAAGCTCGCCACCTTAATTTAGCTGAGATCTCCATTTATCAACTTAATCAGCTTTAATTAATACTTCTTGTTGGCTGCAAAATGGATTTAGGCGTGCGACGTTGTATGGTACACGAACTCAACTCTCATTGAATTTTGCGCGCAATGGGATTGTAAATTTCAAATACTTTTCGGCGACAATTTATTTAAATTCACAAAATAATATAAATTATAGAATCTGAATACAAAGAAAACTTAATTCATGAAATAATTTTAATTCATCTCATTTACACGCTTTTGAATAAATAAATTATTTTTTATTATATTAAAAAAAAATTTATTTTACCTTAAATATATTATAATATTAATATTAAATAAATAAATAATCAATAAATTTAACTGTAACTTATTTAATTTAAGATTAATAATTTATTTTGTTAAATTTAAGATTAATGATTTCTGTTTCTAATGAACATATGATAATATTCAAAATGGAGTTAATTTTTAACATATAATTGAGTCGTATAAAAAATTAAAAAATATATATTAATTATAAGGAATCGAATCATTTACGCCCACCATTAATGGTGGGGGATGATCTTTCCCAAGTGATGTTTCCCATCTTCTTTCATTGGAATGACCTTCAGTTCTTTCATCATCACCAGTTATCCAAAATCACAAAAGCTTCTGAAGCTTTCTCCATTACACTCTCATTGATTTTCCAACAGAATCAAAATGTTCTCAAGTCTTAAGAAAGTAATCCCCATTTTTATAAACAAACACTATGAAAAATGACATCAATTCTATTTACAGAATATATATACAGTTCTCACCATTTACACCACAATTCTATATGATTTTTGACCACAGATCCATCCCCTGTATCCAGACAATTAAAGAATCACATTTTGATTCCTAGTTGCGGGTTTTACAATTATTTACATATCTGCAGAGAGATTTGCATCCCAGAGAACCTTCAATTACACCCTGCCTGGAACCCATGGCAGAGAACCACATTTTATAGACACTAGCTAAAACATCAAAGTCTCCGCTCTTCATGTTTCTTACTTTTGAGCTTCAGACTGCCTCGATTCCTTTTAAATTATCTCTGGTGACGAATTGATGACGACTATGAATGGCCTGCATGCAATTTATTTAGAAGAAAAAAATTACATTTGAGACTTCTATCATTTCAGTATTTGTGCACAACTGCGCATTGATGAATTGGCAGTTTTACCACATGGAACTCATATCTAAGAGCACATCAACTAAAATGATGAAAGGAGCCAAGAGAACCTTAGATCTCCCTTCTCTGCTTCTCTCCTGATTTGAAAGTAAAAAATAAACAATAGAATACTACTAGATTGGAGTCTGTAGATTCCCAGCAAAAATCTCTCAACAAAACAAAACGCTAGGAAGATGTGGTGAATATTAGATTTGACCCGAAGGCCTAGGTACAAGAATGTCCATGCAAAGTTTATTGCCAAATGAAAACAAGAAGTTGGTAGTCTTATAAGACCACCATTCTCAGGCAGTTCATACTCGTAATACAGATTGAACACCCTCCAACTAACATGCTGACTAGCGTTGGATCAGCCTCCAAGTCACACTTCTACTACAGTCATGTTCACTCATGACTGAAATTTCCGAGTCAATATATTCTAAGCTTATATATACTTATATATATGTTAAAACTTAACAAAACTTCCTTATGTGAGCCTAAGCACAACAAACTTGAAATTTGTAACTTGGCTTGAAGGCCTCCTATTTGGCTAAACAAGTGAATTTTTTTAAAATCCTAAAGACTCATTGTCCCCTTACATCGTTTTTCTTTCTTGTTACACTCTGGCCAGGTTTCCCCTTGCATTTCCAGTCAATTAAGTTATGGTGAAAAATCATAGCCCAAAATTACTCACTCATGAACCACTATGAATGTAACATAGGAGGAAAAGCAGGCATACCTTAACAACTAAAAGATAACTATTTCCAAGGCTGGAGTTGAAGCCCGCAGTAATAATGTTGTCCATCATGCTGCAATACAAGAATCTGAACATATATACAATACAAAAAAGGATCTCAAGCATAAAGATATATACAGCCTAGAAAAGAAAAAGGGCAAACGTCAAAGCAAGATGTGAAAATACCTTCCAACCACTTAACTAGCTGTTTGATCAGAACCACTAGTGAATTGAGGAGAATTAGAAGACAATATAATTTGTGCCTGGCCTGCATCTGGAGTAGCCACCAACAAAGGAAAGGAAAGAAAATTAGTCTTCATAAGGTATAATCCATCGTCAGCATATATGAGCCCCTATGATTAAGGTAACAACTGTAGGTCCAGAGTTGGGGATTATGCAACATTGCTATCAATTGGGTTCAGCATGCATATGTTAATTTCTTTGAGAGCAAAAATCTAAGATGTTAGTGCAATTTGTCTTCATACACTTTTAAAGAGAACCAGAAAAGAAAAAGAAGAGAAGAGAATATTGCCTGAAGGATGTGGTGATTGATTTGGGGGAATGGTAGCTGGGGCTGTTCTGTTGGCAGATCCACCAAACTGTAGAATTTGATGGGGCGCCATTCCATAATTTGGAACAGAGGTATATCCAGGAAAGCCAGGAATAGGTTGAGCAAACTGTCCACGTGTGCTTACCCCAGGATTAACAGTCCCTGGCATGCCATATACCTGAATATATTGCTGAGCCGCATAAGGATTGTAAACACCCTGGAAAAGACCGATAGAAGACATCAGTTTTAGAGGTTAAGAAAAGAAGATAGGTACCGCAAACTGAAAAAATGGTGACCTGTGGATAGACATATTCAGACCCATAAGTTGAATATCTGCAATAAAGAAACCAGATGAATCTATTGAGATAGAAACAAACCAAATGAATCTCTTGAGATACGAGTAGTGAGGCTAAAGATTAATTATAATATCAAAGTTTCTTTATTCAAATGAAAGTGTTCTATAACGCTTGTGCCATGTCTTAAAAGAGTAGCTTAGATAAGTGTATCTAAATTATAGATTGAAAGCATCATAAAGGAACCAGTAGTGAAATTACAAATACAAGGCACACAATTAGGCAAGTGAAAGTAGACATAGTCAGATAGATATTTCTAGCCGCCTCACATGAAAATTTTTGGAGGTTTCTGAGAGTTATATAAGGTTTTTAAATCTCCAATCCTTTTTTGGAGGGTTGGAAAGAAAGCATCAGTAAGAGATGAGATTTTTAGGGGCTTTTGAAAACCTCTAAAATCCTTCAAACCTCAACCCACCAGATTGGTGGATTAAAAGACTATAACATAGAAAACTCTATACTGCCTTCCGAAATCTCTATTTAGCATATGCTCTTTCCGCACAAAGTAAAATCAAACCTCATGATGAGGGGGCGGGCACGGCACCCCTAAGTAGGAGAAGCGAGCGGAACCTTACCTTATTTTATTCTGATTTTTTTTTTATTAAATAGTGTTATAACCTGTTTAAATAGAGGTTTTCGAATATTGATTTTCTAATGTTTTATAAGGTTTTCACTTTCATTTTTGTTCTGAAAGAAAATACTAACTAGGAAATAACGTTTTATGAAATTTTCTTAAGAACCTGCGATTCACCAAATGGAGATAATAGTTTGAAAGACTGTATTACCTTCTAAAATCTCAATTGCCCATCTGTTCTTTTCCAATAAAGGAAAATTAAAAACTCTATCATATCTCCTAAAACATTATCTTTGTTTACTTTATTAAAACTTGCCTTACGTTACCATCATTTTGCCAAACAAACTGTTAGAGAATTGGATATGAAAAGTGGAATACAGAAGCAAATTGCAAATGGGTACTAACCCATAAGAAGGATAGTAAAAGCCAGGTTGATAACCATACGGTAAAGGTTGATGGTAGGCAGGAGTTCTACTGTAGGGAGCCCTAGGGCTAGGGGAGTTGATGCTTCCAAAAGAAGGACCAGGTGATCTCTGATGACCTGAAAATAAAAATCCAAAGAAAAACATATAATCAAATCACATAACAAGAATAATAAAAAAACATGAAAGGGAAAGAAAGAATACCAAAAGGAGGAGCAGGAGGACGGCCAAGGGAAGCTAAATTACAATTAGCACGGCGACCATCTATTACCGGATTAGGATCAGAGCAAGCTCTCCTGGCAGAATCAACATCGCGAAACGTAACAAAACCATAACCTTTAGAACGGCCAGTGTTCTTATCAGAGATAACGACAGCTTCAAGGATGTCACCGTATTGCTCAAAGTGACGTCGTAAAGTATGGCTCTGAGTCTCCCACGCCAACCCTCCCACAAACACCTTTCTATACGTCGTATCCCCAAACGGAAAATTCATCACTCCGATCTCACCCTTCTGATATTCGTCTTGTTATTCTTTTTCTATTCCATTCGAATTGCCTGATCTAAACTGTATCTTTCCATATACAAAATTAATCTAACCTAATCTAATCTAATCTAATCTAATCATATCAAATCAAATCATGATCATGTTGCTTTGCAATCATCGTGGCCGTGATTAAATTTTGAAGAGATTGAGAAGGCGAAGGAGACAAAGAGAGAGAAAGAGAGCAGTTGTTGGCGTTTGGCCGGAATATGTTACAGAGGTGACGTGGAAATAGAGATTTAAAATATAAAAGAAAACAATAATTTAAAAGTTTGTGACTTGGTGCTAATCCAAATAGCCTAACAATCATTGTCCGTCTTATTAATTTTGCTAATCCTTTATACAGTAGTACCAAACTCTATGCTACTATTCTGCTTGCCTGCCTACCTTCGAATTCGATTGATGATTTTTCTTTTTCTTTTTCTTTTTTTTTTTAAATAAATAATTTATATCTTATTATTATTAAAAGAATTCAAAATACATATAGAATTGAAAATATTTACCAAAACATATAATTCTAGACTCTTGCAAGCTTCAAACTTCGTTTATGGCAATAATTGATGAAGCTAAAAGGCTGTGTATTAATCAGAATTTTGGACTTATTTTATATCATTTTTCCCTTTGAAAAAATTCATTATTTTTGCTGAGTTTTAAGTTTCTTTTTAAATCTATAAAACAGCCAGTTTTTGAAATTATAAACATATACTTTTGACTTTTCCGATAATTACTATAGGATGTCTCTTTTTCAATTTATTATTAATAATTAATTTTAAAATATTTTATAGAAAGATGGTAATGGATTAGGTAATTTCGTGTGCTTTGATTGTATTTGATCCTAATCAGACAGTTTGAATAGTATATAATCAGATTTATAAACGGTTTTAGATTTAATTTTCAATATAATTAGAATAGGATTGAAGCACAGATATTGGATTCAAGTATTGTATAATAAAACACATATATTCTTTTGGATTTTATTTTTTATTTAATTAGTAATTTTAAACAAGTATAAAAGTGTTATGAACTTTGATTTTGGGCCAGCCTTCTTGTTGATAGTGAAGATTTAGAGATTGAGGCCCAGTCCATGATTTTAGAAGCAATTAGGATTCGTGCAATCATTACAGCGTCTACAGGCCTCCAAACCAGAGTATGATTCCTTGCATTAAAGCCATTTTGCATTCTGCAGTCTATCATCTCAGGATTTGGCATTTCAATCAGGTGTGGAGTTTGGGGATCTCTTTTAAATCTGGACGATGTCGTTTTATATAAAAACGAAAGAGTAAATTACAAATAATTTATAACGGTTAAAATCTACCTATTGGAATAGTTAGTTATAATCATTTTGATACTTATTGAATCTATATCTAAAAATATTAATTAGACTTTATATTTTCTTATTCATTTAACTCACGCCTTAATCAATTAATTTTAACTTTTCTGTTAGCGGTCTGATCCGGTATTGCTGATGTCTCAAACTTAATACTTGCAAATGTATAAACTGAACGATGGTACGAGCAAGTTCACCACGAGGTCGAAATAAAAAACTGTTAGTATGAAATAAAAAAAATAATATTTAATAAATATAACTTTTGATCCTAATTGGATTATTCCTAGATATATTGACTTGGTATTATTTATATTTCACTTTAAAACTCCTTCTTTTCTTTTATATATATATATAATTTGGAAACAGTTTAAACTCTTATTGTTAATTTATCATAGAAGGTGCAACTTTGTTTGGTTATTTAATAGTGGGCATTGGATTATCATTAGTCTATCATTAATTATGTAAGGATTTTTATCCTCTATTATCACTTGTTCTTCAATGTTATGATTTATGTAGTATTATAATTTTATGTCACATCTAGACACACATTTTAATCAATACTTAATTTAAGAATAAATATTAATTATACGATCACATCTCAATCAATAATACTTAGTTTAGGTATGAATTTTAATTCAAGAAATTAATATTAATAATATGCTAGCCAAATTGACCATATTTTTATCTTGAGGATTTAGTCACGTATTAATCATATGGAGTATTTATTAAAAGAGAAGACAATTGAAAGGAACAACACATTACAGAATTTTGAACTAGTTAGCCACTCACAGGCTAAATTTAGCAATATGTGCATATTTAACACCTTTCCTGGAGGGACATCATTTTCTCAGGCTGCTGGTCAAATCTCTGCTCATGAACATTAGAATCTTCCCCTTGATCCATAGCAGAAATGATTTTCTCAGCAAGTTTCTTGGCATATGACACACAGTATTGTTGTGTTATTGTCCTTCCAAATATACCAAATTTAATTATTAAAAGAAAAAACACATATTTTGCCTCCTGTATTTTTATTTTTGTTAACATTATATATTTTTTAATAATAAATTAGTGCATGTGATACATGCTCAATTAACGAGGATGGCAATAATTTTTTGAGTTTTATATTTTAGCATTTTTATACATTTATCCGCTATACTCTATATTTGATATTAAATCATTATACTTTTATTTTTAGCGATATTACTCCTCCAGATTTTTATTAGCACATATATAATTTATTCTTAATATATTACTAATAATTAAAAAAATAATTATTAAGATTATAAAAAAAGATTTAAATGGACCTTCAACTTTCATTATATATATATGACAAATGTATTTATTTTTTTATAAACATTTTATTGTCATTAGCATTTGTATATTCTATTAATTGATTTATAGTTTGACTAATTCTACAAATATTTTTAATCAAGATAATAAATTAAATTAAATTATAATAACTATATTTACTATTTATGTTATTTTAAATTTTAAATAATAGGCTAATGTTGCCAAAAATTAAAATGTAAAGACTCAATGTCAAAAGTTTAGAATGCAAATGTTTAAAAAAATTCAATAGAAAAAATTTAAAATTTTATTTACTTTCTCATTAACATTAACAGAGTATGTGATACATACACTAATATCCGGTTAAAAAACAACAGAATGTCAATAAAAATAGAAATACAATGACTTAATATAAAAAAATAAAAATATTAAAGAGAATTATTAAAAAAATAATAAAGGTGCAACAGGGTAAATATGCATTTTTCTATTATGAAATCGTCGATGCCACTAAGCATGCCCCTGTGTCACACCGTGGAGCTCAAATCCAAAAAAATTTGTATCCGAGGAAAGGCTGACTAACAATTTTAACTTTGAAGGAAATAAAGCAAGTTAGGCCGCACGTGGATAAAGTTTGGGGATAAAATAAAATTCACGTGACATTTGCACCAATTCAGAAAAGGATTGCATGTGGTGATCGGATTAGGTACCTAATCTAAATTAGAAATAGAAGATGCTCCACAGGTTCCATTTCAGGTTAGCCTGGAATATATTGATCTCTGATTCAGGTTCTATTTCTTTTGAGGAGTGGCTGTTGAAGTCTATTATTTTCTGGCTCTCTTTCTTTTTCTTGACTAGCTTCCATGGTGTGAGGGGTGTTATTGCTTTTGCTAATTGGCTTCAATCTTCTTTTGTTGCTTCTGCGATTTTTTCTTCTTCTTCTTCTTCTTTTTTATAACACATTTTCAATTTAAAAAAGAAAGTCTTTCTTTCCCTAAATCCCAAATCTTTGTAGTTTAAGTCATATATCATCCTTTTATTCTTATTTTTATAAATACAAATTATATTATTAATTCATAAACTTAACGACATTAATTAAAATACTATTTTTTTTATTTAAAAATTAACTTAAGAATCTATGATACCAACAATAACTAATTACATTTAATTGAACATAAAAAAATTTAAAATTTAAAAATATGTAAGTTCAAAAGCTTAATTGTTTTTATATTTTTTTAATGCAGAATGATTTTATTGCTTAACGGTCTTTCTGGTACTCTTTCTACTTCTATATTAATACATATGTTAATACAAAAATAAATTTAAAATAAATAATTAAAAATTATTTTCGGTATAGAATACTCCTGTCGGAAAAAAGATTTCAACCCTTTTTTTATTTTGAAAAATGATTTTTTTTTTTTTGTTTTGCCAATTCCTTCATGGTCTCAATTTAAATAAAAATTTAAATTAGAACTTTTCAAATTTATTTCTGTAACTAGAGAAAAAGTAGCTAATAAAGATTATGTGATATTACAATTAAAATTGGGTGTTACAACTGACAACTTACAAGTAATAATGATAAATGGCTTTTGACTTGTTAAGATAGATAGTACTTAATTTGCAAGCTTTCACACATGAATCACAATTCACAAATAGTTCTAGTTCTTATCGGATTGTCTTTTCCTTAATCACTCGAAGAGAACAGCTCAATTAGCACTCCAAATGCATGCAACTTTTCTAAATTGAATCCATAAATGCACAAATTTACTATTAAAGTATGTATGTAGAAGGGAGTCTAGTTCCTTCAATTGAGCTTTACAAATAAATAAATGAAATTTAATTAATGTATTGTTTAAAATTAGATGAGAAAGTTTTGAGTGTGATTAATGTTGTAAAGATAGATTATTCCTGCATGCGGAAAAAGTATAAATGGAATTTGATAGTTAGAAATGAATTAAATGATGTTAGCTGATTGGGTGTTCAAAGGCCATGTCATAAAGAACAAAGCATTTACTTCTGCCCTGGACCATACATATATATATATATATATATATATATATATCCAAATCTTCCATTTCCCCAACGGTAGTCATTAATTTTGCAAAGTATGCATACGTTTTATTTAAGTGATAGTGATAGGATTAAATGAATCATTAATATTATTTTTAGCCTCTGTGTGTAAAACAAAAACAAATTGAGATATCAACACGTACGTACAAGAAAAAACAGAAAAGTCAGTAGTATTATTAAAAAAATTTGATTTCAAAAAATTTTGAAAAAAATTTCAAAAAAAATTCTTATATCTTTTTAAAAAAAAATTTGACCTAACTAACACTAAAATCAAAATATTTACATCTAATTTTAGATTTGGTCTATTCTTTTAATTTTTACTTAAATAGTCAATTTAGTTAATTGATTGTAATAACGTGACAAATAATGTGTCATTATTCAACTTACACATCACTGTCCATATATATTTACATATTGTTCTCCCCTTCTTCCTTACCGCGGCAAATCCGCAGCAATAACGGAAGCGGCAGAAATCAATGGATCGGTGCGGGCCGCGAGAGCGGTACCAAATTGAGACAAACTCTGAAAAACTAAATCACAAGCTTCTGATAAAAAACGAGCAGTTGCTCACGGTAAAACTTAATATGGGTTCGATGTACTTTTATCTTCAACGAATAGTCCTCTGACCGCGTGCCTGTTGAAGAATGAGCCGGCGACTCAAGCTCAAGCTTTTACTTTTCTAGTTCGAGATCAATGTCTTGGGGCTAACGAGACTCAAAATCTCATGGTAAAGAGCGTGGAGGTTCGACACACGAGTTACCATGGTCAGATTACGGATGAACAAGAAAGTAAGTGATAAGTGAAAATCATAAATTAAAAAGAAAAATGATGGATGAAATCATTTCTTTTTTCACTTTCGTCATGATTTTATGCATTATTTTGAGAGACAAACAATATTAATAAACTAAAAAGAAGTTAGTATCTAGGTTAAGAGGGTATTATCCGATTTTGACCGAGATTTTAATTTAACTATAATTGCAATTAATTAGTCAAATCGGACCATTTAAATAAAGATTTAAATAATGAACCAAATTTAGAAAAAGAAACAAATACTTCAATTTTTTTATATCATTAGACCTTCTTTTTTTTTCATTTTGACCTCCTAAATTTCAAAATCTTCACAATATTTTCTATATACCTAAAACTTTTTTTTTTTCACTTGAGCCCCCAATTTTTCAAAATATATATAGGGAAACGTTGTATATGTGTCCTTAACATTTGGTATGAGATACACACTTCCTCTTAAAACTATTTTTAAATGCAATTAAGTCCTTAAATTAACAAAAACTAACTCCGATATTTTACTGATGACGTGACAAAAAATGGATCCCAAACCTCTCTTTCATAGTTTATATATCCAAAAAAAAAATGAAAAAGAAAAAGGAATGCAACATATCAATCTCAGTGAAATAATTAACTAACATTCTCAAAAATTCCCGGACCTCTCTTTCATAATTTATATAATTCCCTTTATATTTCTCTTCATTAGAAGATATTTCCTATTCATTATCTACTATTTATTATTGGGTGATTATTAATTTATTATCTCCTTGTAAATGTTCATGTATGCATTCTATGTATTTTATTAATAGGTCCAATTACAAATTAAATTATGAATTTTATACTTTTAAATAATTTTGGTCAATTATTTTAAAAAAAGTCGGTTATACTTATTAAAAAAATAATTATTATAAATTAGTAAAATTCTCATATATGCGTATTCTATCACATATTTTACATCTAAATGTAATATATTTTTTATTGACTTACAAATTTTTATGTTACTAACCAGAATTGACTTGCTAAGTCATTTTTCTCATTGTAAAATTTCAAAAATTATTATCAAAAAATATTTTTAAAAATAAATTGAAAGCATAGATATTTATGTTAAAATTTTTAAATAAAATTATTAAAAAGTGTAAAATTCAGGATTTAATTAGTAATTGGACCTTATTAATACAATGAATAAGAATACCATAAAATTAAAATTTTAAGAAATTTGAGAAAATTAATACACTCATTTGAGAAATTAGTATTTGCATGTAATTCATACATTATAAATTCTAAATCACATATATACAATATAATAATTTTTTGAAAAAATAAATAATTTTATTAGTTGGATTTTTAGACGACGTGTGAATCACATGCTTGTATTGAAGAGTGAAAGCTAAGTGATGAATACAACAGTCACAATCGGATTTAGGATTCCACGTAATGTGAAATTAAATAAACTTAAAGTTGAAAAGTATAGGTGGTTGGTAAATAGTACTAAGACTAATTAAGAATGACATTTTCCAGTAGTCAGGAAATTCAATAAACCATATATTAAAGCGCATCTTAAATTCCATTTTTAGAGTCCAACATATATAAATTCCACTTTTGTGTATAACAATGATGTCGCAATATTTTATCTTTCTGATATAAAATATCACTAATTCAAAATAAAAATATGATTTATATGTATATTGTGTTTGTATAAGATTTTGAATTCTAACACAAAATAATTAAAATGGTATCAATTTTTTAATATTTAATATTAATTTATAATATTTTAAAAAATAATAGCAAACTAATTATTTTTAAATATCATTCTTAAATTTTAAAATTTTATTAGTACAATGATATAAAAATTATTTTAAAAATATTTATTAATTAATTTTAATATTATATAAATTAATACTATTAATATAATTAAGACTACCATTTTTAGGATTATAAATTTATTATATAATTAAAAGTTAACTTTTATTGAATATAATATTAAAAATATATTTTAAGATGTTATTTTTAGAATTAAAATTATTATCTAATTAGAAAATTAATTTATTAATTAATATAATATTAAAATATAATTAGTATTATTATTTAATTAGAAAACTATTTAATAGTTAAATATAATATTAAAATATAATTAGTATGTTATTTCTTAGAATTAGAGTTAGTGTTTAATTAGGAATGTAATTTATTAATTAATATATTAATAAAAAAATTATAAAATTATATATAAACTTGAATCTCATGTGTCAAAAATAAATATACATATCAAATAAAAATTTCATATGTTAAAAATCAAGCACATTTGTCAAAAAAAATTTAAAATCTTAAGAAATTAATATATATGTGTATATATAAAATCCATTTATAACTTGTCATTGCTTGTGTGTGTATAAGAGTATGTGTGCACGTCAATGTTTGTGCACTTGCAAAAATGGAGTTGCATTTTGTATTTTATATGTTCTATTAAAAATTATGATTACAAAAATTGATAAAAGCTTGAAGTGTTAAAATATTCAATAGAGTTATATATTTTATTTACTCTAAATTTATTCTATCTTAATAATATAAAAGAATTTTAAAATTTTTACTATTTATGAAGAGTGTTACATATATATATAGAAAGTAAACATCCTCTATTAATAACTCTTTTTGCGAAACTAAAAATGTATTTAAAATAATAATAGTTTATGTGTCGACTCATATCACATATTTCTTAAAATAATTTTAAGAATATAAATTTTATATCAATTCGATATATGTGTATAAGTAAGTTTTTGAAACGCACTAAAAAAAGATAATAAATGTTATATCACATTTCACGTGGTGCGGGATAAGAAATTGGCGTACGAATGAATCTCACAGAAATAATAAGTTTCAAACTAGAGACTTAAAAGTTCTAAAAAGGAGAAGTACAAAATAAATATATTGCTATTAGAATTGATGAGAAATTAATAAGAAGCCATAGAAACAAGTATTTACATGTTTGATAAGGAATGACACAATTGTAAGTAAACTAGGAATAAAATGATTATATCTACACCATTTCATGCTTGTAAACCCTAGAGATCATCCGGAAACCTTCATAAGTTAATTCAAACTTTCGTTTACGACTGCGTCGAAGATGCATCATCAACATTTTCACTATCATGGTAGTCGGTAAGGTTTTTATCGATCAAACTAGTTGCACATTTTCAAAAAGGATATATATATATATTTATTTATTTATTTATGATGCGTATATTATTTTTATTTTAAATGAATAAAGTCTTGTCTTAGCGACATAGAGGAAGAAGATGATAAATGTACGTAGGTATTAATATTAATTGAGCTGTTATTGTAGGAACTGCTATCTCCATCTCTACATCATTCAATGTCTGAATTAAATTAGCTTGAAAATAGGAAGAGCCCATCCCCTGCTTAAATAGCTTAGCTCCCTTATTTATTGCTTTTTATGTAATTAGGCACCCTAATTTATCTTCTTTTATGATTATTTTTTAATAAGCCAATTGAATTGGATTAATACAGAAAGTTGCAAACTCTACATGACAGGATGGTATGCATATTTCAACTCCAACAATGTTTCGAATTCGAATTCGAGTTTCTCTCTTTTTATCTGTAATTCAAAAGAAAAATAATTAATGAAGAAAAAGGATAGAATTAGGCAGGCAATTGATTATTGATTCAGGAAACTCTTCCATCTAGTTTTCATGGATCCATACTCACATGTGATGATGCATTCTTGAATTTATTAGGTATAGCAACAATTGATTGGTGTTGCTAGTGCAATGGGAATTATAAAGGTTCAAATACAATGTGTTCCCTCAAATTTGGCCCACTGTACTAATTTGTCCTTGTTTTTATGTGATTTTCTATTTTTTTTCTTTTTTGTAAGAAAACAAATGAATTAAATTGTGAAAAATAACTACAAAATATCATATGTGACTCTTAATAAAAAGTATAAAATAATTATGAAATAAGCATTTTAAAATTGTACAAAAACTTATTGCAAGTGATACAAAAGTGTTATATGATTGATGTCCGTCCAACTGATAACTATCGAAATCTATTATATTGATTTATAAGTATAAATAAATTTATTTCTAAGGATATCTGTGTTTTTAGTATTAAAAATAAAATTAATTACTATAAATCTTTTATATTTTTTTCTATTATATTAATTAGATGCAATACTCGTGCAATGTACGAGTTAATTCATTATTAAATTTTGATAATATCAATTAATATTAAAACTTTTTAATAATAATAATAATAATAATTATGTCCCTCAAGGTTTTATTTAATATTACTCTTTAATAAGATTACATTAACTAATATTTTAATACTATAAATTTTAATAATATGATCAATTTTCTTTCATCTCCACGTCCTCTAAAATTTTTAGATCACAAATAAATATTATTTTTTTATTATTGTGAAAGAAATAGGAACTGCACATGACTTACGGACAAGATTGCAGACCGTATACTCGTCTGAGGGGTTTTACTTAAAAAAAGGAGTCAAATTATTGTCATCTTCTAAAGAAAGATATTATTATTATTATTATTATTAAGTGAATTATTAATCTATATAGCATTATTGATGTATAGTTAAACTATATACCAAAACTCATTGATATCAAGAATTAAAAGTTATTGAATATGAAATTAAACATGCTACTCTTAAAAAAAAAAAAAAATAGCAGACAAAATACTTCTATAAAAAGGAATTTGTGTTATTAGATAGAGAAAAAAAATGAATGAATGATTCCTGACTATTCCAAAATTATATGTATGATCAAGGTTTTAATATGTCTCTTTCTAATTTTTTTTTTTTTGCATGAAAAATATCGGTTCTATTTGTCCGTCAAAAGTTCCTATGAAATCGGATAAAATTGACAGCTAATATTATTGTTTGGTTGAAATTTATTAAAATATTATAAATTAATATTAAATATTAAAATTTTTATTAAATTATATCTATAAACTTAATTTTATAATCGAAATAATAATAACGGCCGTACAATCCACATGCAAATGACAGATAAAATTTTAGTTTGACATGTGTACTTGCTTTTGACACATGAGATTCAAATTTATGTATAATTTTATAATTTCTTTCTATTAATTTATTAATTTATAAGTTATATTTCTAGTTAAACATTAACTCTAATCATAAAAAATGGCATATTAATTATATTATAATATTATATTAACTCATAAATAGTTTTCTAATAAGATAATGATACTAATTTTATTCTAAGGGATAACATATTAATTATATTTTAATATTACATAAACTAATATATTAATTTTGTAATTAGATAATAATTCTAATTTTAAAAAATAATATCGTAAATTATATTTTTATTATTATATTTAATAATAAATTATTTTTCTAATTGTATAAAAAATTTAATCCGAAAATAGTAATATCAATTATATTGATATATATAAAATATTAAAATTAATTAATAAATAATTTTTATATTATTACATTAATAAAATTTTAAAATTTTTCAAATTAAATATTTAAAAATAGTTATTTTACTATTATTTTTTAAAATTTTAATCAATACTAAAAATAAATTTTTATTAAATTGTATCTATTAATTTAATTTTATAATTAAAATAATAATGATCATGCTACGCATCAGTAAACGACTAGTTTTATATAAATTTGAATATGTAAAATTTTTAAATTAATTTCACTTCGTTCAAAGAATTTACAAATAAATTCTATAAAATTTTATGGATGTTTAGCAAACACAATTAAAAGTATGCAGAAAATTAGAATAATTTAGTCATAGTATTTATACATTTAAAATTTAAGAGAAGATAAGACTACCTAATCTAAAAGCACAAAATAAAATAAAATGTCATAGTGCAAATCATTCTAAAAAAGTTCATGAAGAAGAGTTAAAAGTAATAATTTGTGCTTTCATGGTACCGTTATTTAGCCAATTTTATTGTTACTTTCCAAAATTTGCTCTTTGATGCCAAACAAAACATGAGATAAGCAAGATAATTAATAATTATAGGCTTGATTATTGACTTAAGTAGAGTTTGTACGCATCAGAAAAACTTTTACAGAAAATGGAATCTTACTTTATTGTATTGCTCCTTGAGTATAATTTCTATAATAGAAAATATTTTAAGAAATATTTTAATATAAAAAGTAAAATATTTTATTTAAATTTAATAAATTCTTTATATTTTATTATTTATCTTACTTTTATTTCTATAAACATTAATAGTTTTAATTTTTTTTATTAAATTTTTACCAATAGATAAATAAAAATTATAAATATCAATTAAATCAAAAGTATAGAAATTTGTAGTGCATTTATTAAATATATAGTATAGAGTGAAGTTTGGCTCTCTACATATAGAAAACTAAATTGACTCTCTATTTTATATTTAAAAAATAAAGAATACATTAGAGTATCATTTTATTATACGACTCCTTAAATAAAAAAATTGATATATAGAAATAGTGCATTGGAAATACTCTTTTAATTCATATACATTTCTAGAATAGAGATTTTTTCAATGTAGCTTAACGGTTAGTTTTATATATATATTAATTTTCTTTTATATTACATTTAAAGTGCCTCTTCAAAATTAGAGTAGAAAAATTACTTTTTGTATAATTTGACCTTAATGTCTAACAAAATATTAAATTACTTGATCTAACCTTTTTATTTTTAATATTTTGACAATTTGAACCTGGTGCTCGAAGACTAAAATAAAATAATTTAAATATTATAAAATAGCTAATATTTGAAACTGATATTATTAGTTTGATACAATATTAACACTATTTTAAATTAATAAAATAATTTTATCTTGAAAGTGACGACTTGGTAAAGCTTTGACCATATGTTATTGTGCATCTTTACAAGTTTATCCTATAGTCACATGCAACAAATTAAATATATATATATATATATATTTGTAAAATATATAGTCATATATAGCCAACGAGAGGCATGCATGAGAATAAATACAATTATATATAAGATACTCTTTCATATAGTTTTAATTATATATAAATATATATATATATATATATATATATATATATATATATATATATATATAGAGAGAGAGAGAGAGAGAGAGAGAGAGAGAGAGAGATCAGTGCCAGGCATTTCATATTTTTCTAATGTTTCCAAACAATTCATATGTTCAAATTATATGTATAAGATATGTTATTTTAACTTCTTATTTAAGGGTTAGTTAAGCAAGAAATTAAATAATTAAGATTAAATAGCTTATTACATCAAGTGAGATGCTTGGTCCCAATAGAATAATAAAAAATGCGTACCCACTACTCTATATATTTGGTTAACTATTAAAATAAAAAGATTACTAGTAAACATTATATTTGAATACTTTAACAATTAAAATGTGATATGGGCTTCTTTGGAAACTACTAAAATGTGATATGATTAGGTAGCTAGGAACTATATAAATATATTACCCTAATACGACAACTCAGTACTTTAAAAAAAAAAAAAAACAAAAAACATATACATACATACATACATACACGATCAAACAATTACTTGGTCTCCTCCTAAATATAAAAAGGATGACAGAAATCATAATAAATATATAAAGTTTGAAGGACATCGGTACACAACTGTATAACCTTTTACTCGGTCCCCATTCAGAAAAGAATGGAACGATTGCACATCTTTGTGAAAACTTTTAATTGGGAATGGTCTATTGGAACCATCTCAGGGGGAATGAAATATCGACAAAGGGAAGTTTCTCTGCTTCTGGAATTCAAGCCTTAATCAATGTTTAAAATGCAGGCCGGGTTAGATTCCGTCCAAGTTTAGTCGGGTTTAAATTTTCTTAGTTTTGGCTCAAGTCTTGCCTTATTCGTTCTGGGTTGGTCAAACTTATTGTAATGGACCACAAAGAAATAACATATTGAAGTCCGCCGAAAAATAATTAAGCTTTTTCAAGCTCGTCTCGGGCGTCATGAATGGGTATTTAAATCTATGTACACGTCGAATAGTAGATGAACTTGAAAAGAAAATAAACATTACTATGAATTAGGAGTAATCAAGTCGAGTCAATTCCTAAATTACTTGTGATTAATTCAAAAATATTCAGGAAGATGATGTGATATTGTTTGAGTGGAGGTTAATTTGAGCTATTTGAGTAGCTTGAGAAACAAAGCTCGAGAATACTCGGTTTGAGATGTATAATACTTGATTTTATTGGATTTGCAAGTCTATTCGAACTTAGATTTATAAAAAACATATAGGGTTTGTTTACTTGTAGATAAGTTTTTCTATTTTTATTTTTTAATTTTTAAAGAAAATAATTTTTTTTGTTCTCATAGAAATTCTGTAAAATTGTAAAACATGTTTATTTTATAGAATTTTTTATTTTTTTATTTAAGTAATATTTTAAGTATAAAGGGTAGACTTGGAATAAATGGAGTGAAAACTCCTTGTTTTCATTTGAAAACAAATGACTTCTTATATAAAGAAAAATATAAAAATATATTTAATTTATTTTCAAAAAAAATTCAAAATTTAATTCTAAGTTTGAAAACATAAAAAACATTATTTTCATTTTAGAAAAATAGCACAAGTAAATATAGAGTTTTCTATTTTCTGTTTTCATTTAATTTTTTTAAAAAAAAAACTGATATAGTTTTCAATAAGTAAACAAGCCCGCGTAGAGAATATGACTTAAACTTACACCACTAACTAATTATAGATATATAATTTAATTTAGTCACATTATTATATAATATATAATAAAATACTTTAATTTTAACAAAAATTATTAATATAATTAATATCAATATTAATATTTATAAAATAACTATTTTTATATATATAATTGATATTTAAAAACACATAATAATTATGTGTATATTAACAATTATAAATTTAATGAATTAATTTAAATCTAATAATTAAATAGTTTAAATGTTAAAAAATTAAAAAAATTAAATTATTATACAACCTCGACCAAATTTCAAACTAGATTCGAATAAATTTGAGCTTAATTCAATTTCAAATTTTTCAAAGCTAGACTAAAGCTAGAGCTCATTTATTTAAAATCGAGCTGGAGCTCAAAATTTTTAAAATTCAATTCGACTTGACTCATTAAAGTACACTTCTTATAATGGATTGTAAAATAAATTACTTTAAAGGTCTCTTAATCAAGCTATTGAATTAATTTAAGGGTCTCTTAATCAAGCTATTAACCCTCTTCTTGAGAAACCATATATCCTTATTAGTCTATGGATAACTGTCCCACGATTTATATCAACTTTGAATTTTTTCTAATCCTCTTCAAGGCATAATATTAATAATATTTATGAGTTAAATTAATTTTAATAATGTAAATTAAAATTGAACGATAAATTTAGAGATTGTGGGTGAAAATAAATAAGCTTAGGATAATTCTGGTGACACGATGGATTCATGCATGAAAGATGATAATTAGATTTAGATTGACATTGGAATAAAATAGTAAGTACATAAAACACTTAAGATGAATGTGTAATAATAATGTATATACAGTGAATGTAGAAAATACTAAATCATTCTTTTCAACAATAAAAAGGTCCAAAATAAGCCATTATGAAATATATAGAAAGGTAATCCTTCTAATAAGTAGCTTTTGATGGTAAATTATTTAATGAAAAATCATATAATGATATGTATTATTATTAACACTCACACATCAATGTTTTAGCAAGTATATACATATTATAAACCCATAGATAGGGTAACTTTAGAATCTTGAGGTATTTCCTAAGATAAAAATATGTTTGCCAATAAATAAATAAATAAGTTTCTATTTGTTGGTGTATAGTCTGTTATGAAATAGAAATATGCGAGAGTAAACTATAAATAACATTTTAAAATTGAAAAAGGAAAAATTGAATGGACAAATAAGGTAAATTTATCTATATTTGAATTTTTTGGATTTTAAAAGAAAGATAAATTGACCAAAAATATCTTGATGTTGTTGTAATGTTGTTGGTGCGTATTGAAATATTTAACTAAGGAATAAGGTTCGTATAAGCCACTGAACTTTGTGGGTGGGGTCAAATAGGCCCTTTTGACTTTTTATGGCCATTTAAGTCCAAAACTTACCAATAACAGCTCAGTTTAATCCTTTTTAATAATTTATGGAGCACATTCCTTACACATTTAAACTAAGAAGCGTGAGTTAACTAAGGAAATATTAAAAAATTAGATATTTGTAATAATATTACATAGTTCTATTAGGTTTATTTTACCAAGAAAATGAGCGGGTATTGAAGGCACGTGTTAGCTGAAGGATGACTTATGAAAAAAGTGGATAGAGCTGTGGGTTTTAGAACATTGTAGAATTGGAGAAATTGGGGAAAAGATTAGGGATTTCAAAACCAAAAAGAATTGAAATGCTTATAATGACAAGAAATCTGAGATGCTAGAGCATAACAAGAAGTTAATCTTTCATTAAACAAAGCTGTAAGGTACGATAACCTCAAGTTTTCTTCTTTTAACTTTCGTTTTTAAGCTTTGATGCACTTAAAGAATATTGAAATGAAATTTATTTTTGTCTTGGAAGATACAGTAGGAATGAGGAATGGATTTGATTTTAATCCTTTTTGGTTTGATGATGTTTAAACCTTTTATGTATGTTGATGTAAGATGTCTGTGACTGAAATTTCTTTTAAGTTTCACCATAGGGCAAAGTTTATAAAAGATCCTGAATTAAGATATGAAAATGGTGAAGAAGCTGTCTTGTTTGTTGCAAATAGAGATAGGGTACATTATTTTAGGTTAGAAAAGTATGTAAAGAGTTTAGGTTATGCTCAAATGCCAATTACATGTTGGTTAGCACCAAAATTTTTTTTGTCTAACGGTTTGAGGTTACTTAAAGATGACTATATTATTTATGAAATATTTAGTGATTTGGATGGTATAGATGAGAATGAGTGCTACTGCGAACACAAAGTGGATGAGCCTGACATTGTTTTAGATGTTCCATTATTGAAGTGGATAGTGAGTAACAATAATGAAGCAGAATTGTGTAATGGTGTGACAGAGGCAACATCAGGTGTTGATGCACCAACAGATGGAAGTAGAGAAAATTATGAAAATTTTAAAAACATAGAAGCAACAACAGATTTTCATATGGATGATGATGTTGTTTCAAATGGGTGTAATGATGAGTCGGAGGAGGTTAGAGCAAAAATGAGAAATCATTATCAAAATACAGAGCATGTGTTACCATAAGATGAAGAGCATATGGAAAATAAAAATATAAGATGATCTTGAAAAGGATGAAGAAGATGCAGTTCGGGATGATGAGGTAGGTGTTGAAAATATGATGAATATTGTGCAATAAGAGCTTAGGACAAATTTTGACTATGATAACTCTGATGACAACTACAACATAGAGAATGATTCAGGAGATGAACAAGGTCAAACTATTAGAAGGAAAAAATCTAAAAGAGTTATATATGATCCAAACTGTACCATTCCTTCATTTGTTATTGGCATGGTATTTGAATCAGTTCAACAGTTTAGGGATGGGATAACAAAGTATTCAGGGGTGTGAAATTGAATTTGCTAGAAATGAAAATTCTAAGTAAAAGCTGTTTGTAATCAAGACTTATAACCCTCAACAGAAGTGTCATAGGGTGTACAAGAATAAAAGATTGAGCCAGAAATTTCTTACAACTTATTTTAGAGACAAAATTATGAGATAACCTAAATGAAGGTAAAGGATTTTCAAACTCTTGTAGGTGAGGAGTTAAAGTATAAAGTCTCAATTACAATGTGTAAAAGAGCAAATAGAATGTTTTAACATAAGTGATAGGCAACTTATGGCAGTTTATGGGACTACATGGAAGAACTAAAAGTAACCAATCCTGGTACAACTGCTGTAGTTCTTTCATCAAATATACAAATAGGTTCAATAAGCTTTACATATGCTTTGATGTACTTATAAAAGGATGGAAGTCAGGCTGCATGCCCCTAATTGGTATAGATGGGTGCTTTCTGAAGACATGTTGTAAGGGTGAATTACTTACAACAATTGGTAGAGATGGGAACAATTAAATGTTCCCCATTGCCTGGGCTATCGTAAGTGTGAAAAATAAAGTAAATTGGGTTTGGTTCTTTCAAATGCTAAAGGAAGATCTTGAATTAGAGGCTGGTAGTGGAATAACACTTATTAGTGATATGCAAAAGGTTAGTTATGATTTTTTTTCAGTTTAATGTTTGTTTTTATTATAATAGAAAATATTATTAAATCAATTACAATGATAGGAACTGATTGAAGCAGTAAAGCAAGAACTACCCTTTGTTGAGCATCAATGGTGTGCTATGCACATATGGTCAAGATGGCAAAAGAGGTGGAGGGGCTTAGAGTTACAAAATTATTTTTGGAAATGTGCCAAAAGTAGCTATAAAAAGTATTTTATAGACTAATTGGAAAAAGTAGATGTTGTGGCCATAAGTTCAGTGGAGGATGTGCTAAAATATTCTCAAATTGCCTGGTGCAGGGCTTACTAGAGGACTACATGTAAGTCCGATGTAGTTAGTAATAATATATGTGAGGCCTTTAATTGAACTATTTTAGATGCAAGGTGCTGGCATATAGTGAAAATGTTATAACATATTAGAATTAGGATGATGATTAGGATAAAGGAGAGGTTTAAAGAAGCTGAAAAGTGGAGATGTAATATAAGTCCAAGTGCAATGGAGAAGATTGAGAAGCACATGGATAAAATTTTTAAATTCCAAGTTAAGTTCAATGGTGCATGTGGATATGAAATAGCTAGGGGGATAGATAGGCACACAATTGACTTAGAGGGCAGATCATGTACCTGCAGATCATGGGATCTCACAGGCATTCCCTGCCCTCATGCTATCTGTGCCATATACCATAGTGAGAAATATGTTGAAAACTATGTTAGCAGTGCATGTGGATATGAAATAGCTAGGGGGATAGATAGGCACACAATTGACTTAGAGGGCAGATCATGTACCTGCAGATCATGGGATCTCACAGGCATTCCCTGCCCTCATGCTATCTGTGCCATATACCATAGTGAGAAATATGTTGAAAACTATGTTAGCAGATGGTATAGCAAGGAAACTTACAAGAGCAGTTACAACTATGTTATGTACCCATGCAAAGGCAAGCAGATGTGGCCACAAACCAATAAACCCCCATCAGAGCCACCTGAATTCAAGATCATGCTTGGTAGACCCAAAAAATAAAGAAAAAAGGATATTGATGA
The DNA here is from genome assembly GCF_019578655.1 of Ricinus communis. NCBI lineage: Eukaryota > Viridiplantae > Streptophyta > Magnoliopsida > Malpighiales > Euphorbiaceae > Ricinus > Ricinus communis. The sequence goes on from NC_063260.1 coordinate 2,763,271, forward strand.
ACTAAAAAAGTAAGAAAAATATCAAGAAGAGGTGTAGAGATAACTCGCAGTCTGTGTAAGCAGAAGGGCCATAACAAAAAGGGCTGCCCATTCAAAGGCAGAACTATAAGTGATGGAGAATTTCATTTAGTGTTTATATAGAGTATGTTTTTAGGATACTTATCTATTTTAATTAATAGGCAATCATTTTAAGTTGAAGGAGCTGCCACATCTCAAGCCAATACTTCATTTGAAACACCTCAAAATGCACCAGAAGAAAGGCTGCCAGAAGATGTTGAACTTACTACAGAGTTGATGGTAATGTTTTACAGTCATGAATTCTATAAATATATATATACAAATTTAAGGATGATGATTCAGTAGCTTAACTTGTTCAATAGGAAGGGATTAGGCATTTGAGAGAGGCTAAGGCATTCAAAGCTAAGGGAGTTGCTACTAGGACTATGAAAGAAATACCAACAAAAGCACCAAAGCAACCTAATCAGAAAATGCACATAGGAGATAGTAGCAAACAAACTGGATATGGACTGCTGGTTGATGAAGTTACAGGAAAAGCTACTTTAATTTCTTCTTATCAGATTTGGTTGAGATGTATTATACTACCTACAATTTTATTTTGCTATGCAGCCTGGATTAATGAGTGAAGGAGTAATATTTTCTGGGACTACAGTTCCTGTACAGAATCAGAGGATCATTAGGCATTATACAGTACCTGACAAAGTTGAAGGGAATCCATTTTATGGACGATTTCAAGCACTAGGTCTAAAATGGGGGGGCTCACCTTCAGTACTGTCAGTCACTTAGAGACATAAAGACAGAGTCATATAGGAAACTTAAATAGAAAGAATATGAATATAGAGGAAGAGATCAATTTCAATGGTGCTCCATCAGTTACAAACTCACAGGAATCATCAACAGCAGCTGGTTCACCAACACCCATAGTGACAAATACACAACCAACACAAAGGAGACAAAATTATGAGAGGCCAGCTTTGCAGAGAAGCCCTCATTGGAGAAATTAACATTTGACAGTTTTTGTTGTTGATAGATGTCACCTGATATTCTTTTTGCATTGTAAGTGACAGAATTGCATAGTTTTTTAGGTTTCTGATTTTGGATGTGAATGGCATACAAGGTTTAAATTGTCAATGAGATCTTTTTGTATTTTTAGAAAATTGTAAATGCCATAGGAAAAGCTATATGTACATGGCATAGAAAGTGCAAATAGAAGAAGGTTTAGGTAACTTTTTGGGTTTACAGCTTTTTGTATATGTCATTTCCTATTAGCAGATGTAAACATTGCATCTATTGGTATATCAAGTCACTTATTTCATTATCTACTTTGTAATATTCTCTAATTCATATTTATATTACCATTTTATTCTTTAAACAAGTAACATACATGTTACTTTATATGCATAATGCTTTTTCAACAAAAACAACTTAGTTTCGCAATTTTTCTGCAATTAACACCATATTTTGCAGAATTTATCCATTTTTTGTATATTTTATAATATTTTTATAATTGAATATTAATATAATCTACACATAAGTTACATAATAACATCATTTTTAAAATTTGGTTCAAATACAAAGTCAGCTTTTATCCATTAAAACACCACAAAATGCCAATAGGCAATTCAACCAACCAGTACAAAATAACATTACTTAAACTAGCTAATTTTTTAAGAAATTACAAGCTACAACAAGCACAACTATAATGCTAACAAATCCAAGCACAATCTTTAGCCATCTATTCATCCTCCTTAGATTTTCAATTTCAAACTCAAACTCAATTAGCTTACTTCTGAGTTTCTTTATTTCATACTCCACCTCACCCATATCCATACATTGATCGCATCCATACTTTTAAAACTATTCCAATTGTCCTTGAGATTTTTTCTTTCTCTCTTCAGTCCATTAATCATCACAACTAATCTCTCAGTAAACTCAATATCTTTCCACTTAAAGTAGTGATATTACTTTCTCCCTAGAAACCATATAGATAATATCAACATCAAATAATACCCATTCCAATCTCAGAAATTACAAAACTAAATCACTTTACCTCTCCCTTAGGACATGTAAGAATCTCCTTCCTAGATTTAGATTCGTCCAAGAAACCCATTTTGGCACCTTTAAATGATGGAACGACACTTACATTTCTTTTCAGGTGCACCACAGTCAAATCTAGGTCCATTAAACCATGGCAAATGACAAGATGAATGAGAAAAATGATAAGATGAAGAAGAATTTGAAGACATTTTGGAGAATTGGAGAATGTGAAAATCAAATTGATAAATTAAGGTTAACAAATTAGGGATTCTAACTAACAAAATAAATATTATTATATTAACTGTCTATTTAATTTTATTATTTCTTTTATTTTATTTTAAAAAAGTTTATTATTATATGCAACGTGCAAGGGACGCGCTCCATGAATTATAAAAAATGATTAAATTGGGCTATTATCAGTAAGTTTTGGACTTAAATGACCATAAAAGGTCAAAGGGGCCTATTTGGCCCTGCCCGTAAAATTCAGTGGCCTATCTGAACCTTATTCCTTTTTAATTAAAGTGCAATTAAATTTTTAAAATTTTAAAATAGTTTAATTGCATTCTTAAAGTTTAAAAATAAAAATAATTCTGAAGCTGATTATGTATATTTCATTGTTTAATAGTACAAGACAATTAGTTTTAGACACTAAAAGAAACTGCTCAGATTCTTTCTAATTCATGTTGTTTTTTTACATGTGAGGAAGTACTTTGTCTTTTAGCCGTCAAAATTATAAAATGATGATTTTTTTTTTTTGATAAGAAAAGAATTTACACAGTCATTATTAACTAAAAAATAGCTCTAAAGATTAAATTATTTTATTTTTAAATCTTAAAAATGTAATTGAACTATATTTAATTACCAAAAAGAAAATCATATATTTTATACTTCTTATCAAATCTAACATGTACTGTTCCAATTTCCAATTGTAGCATCAAATTTTAACATTAATTTCAATTTTAACCTCTAGTGAAATTATCAATAAAACTTATTGACGTGATGTGAATTTCAATAATAACAATAAAATAAAGAATTGAATCAGCAACCTCACTATTAGAATATTATTGTTCAAATACACAATATTGATAAAACAATAAAGTTAAAAAAAGAAAAAATAATAATTTATGTACTTAAATGATAATATTTTAATAACAGAACGAATCAACAACTCTAGTGTAGACTCGGTTCTTTTCGCGCAAAACTATCAAATTTGACAGATAATTTTATTAAATGTTAAAAATGAAATCAATGTTAAAATATAGTATTGAAAATAAAAACTTTAAAAATTATGTGCTAAATTTGATATTAACTGCAAAATTCATAATTTTTTTCGATAATTAAGTAACTATTTTAAATTTAACTATTTAATTGCACTTTCCTAAAAAATAAATTCAAAGAAATTTTAAGTAGCTTTTGCCTTAAATAAGTAAGAAATTTAAGATTAATTTTTCAGTGATAATGATAATAATAATAACAATAATATTATTATTAGTTTAAAAAGAAAAAAGAGAGAGAAGCGACAAAAAAGGAAAGCACGCCGTACGTGTGGGCAGAGGGAGAAGAAGAAGAAGAAGAAGAGGAAGAGGGACAGGGGGCTTGGGGCAATGCATTCATTTATAAAAAGCAATAAACTTTTCCTAATCCTTCGCTTCTCTTCTCAACTCTCAGCTATCATTTCGCCTTTTTTCTCTCTTCCAACTTATTTTTCTTTTTTTTTTTTTTTTTTTTTTTTTAATTGTTAACCGCCCCCAACCAACTACTCTAACCAACTGATTTCTATGGACGAGGTTCGCCGGCGTCCTGCCAACCACGTCCCTCATCATGATTCCGCAGCCGGCGAACCACCCTTTCCTATGAAATCTACCTCCTCCGATGCTCTCCCTCTCCCCCTCTACCTTGCTAATGGGGTCTTCTTTTCGCTCTTCTTTTCGGTTGCTTACTTTCTGCTCCACCGATGGCGGGAAAAGATCCGTAATTCGACTCCTCTCCATATACTTACCTTCCCTGAAATAGCAGCCTTGTTTTGCTTGGTTGCTTCTGTTATCTATCTTCTTGGTTTCTTTGGCATTGGCTTTGTTCAGTCTTTCACTTCCAAGGATATTGTTGAAGATTATGATCACAACATTCTCAAACAAGATACTCGCCTGCCAGGCCCTTGTCCTGCTTCTCTCGACAATGATAATGTCCCTCCTCTCAAACCCAAAACGACTAAAGCTGTGCCACCAAATACTCTTGCACCCCCACCGACTTTGTCTTCTGATGATGACGAGATTATCAATTCAGTTCTCTCTGGCTCCCTTCCTTCTTACTCCCTTGAATCAAAGCTTGGAGACTGCAAAAGGGCTGCTGCTATTCGCCGCGAGGCTCTTCAGAGGATGACGGGTAGGTCGCTGGAAGGTTTGCCCTTGGATGGGTTTGATTACGAGTCCATATTGGGTCAGTGCTGTGAGATGCCAATTGGGTACGTCCAGATTCCTGTTGGGATTGCTGGGCCATTGTTGTTGGATGGAAATGAATACACTGTGCCAATGGCAACTACGGAAGGTTGCCTTGTGGCAAGCACCAATAGAGGATGCAAGGCTATTTATGTTTCTGGAGGGGCTACTTCTACTTTGTTGAGGGATGGCATGACCAGGGCTCCTGTTGTCAGGTTTCAAACTGCTCAAAGAGCTGCTGAGCTGAAGTTCTTCATGGAGGATCCTAACAATTTTGACACCATTGCCCTTGTTTTCAACAAGTTTGTTCCTCTTTTTCTTCTTCGTTTTCCTTTTTCTGTATTATGAACCACCATTTTCGTACATTTATTATTGTTGTTATTATTATTTTTTTAAGAAAATATTTGATGCAGTTGGTAAATATTTCAGGAGGGGTGCATTGTATGAATGCATCGAAATTGTAGACTTTTTTTTGGTTTTGTTGACTTGGCTTTTCTTTTGTCAATAGATTTATACTTGGTTTTTATTTGGTTGTGATCTTCTTGATGTTGATGGATAAGTGAATAGTTCCATAGTTTGCTTGGAGAGTCATTATTTGCCCACTTCCATTTCCAAGGAAAATAAGAAATTTGTACTAGTATTAAACATAAGAATATTATTTGTTTGATTTTACATTAATCATTGGACTAAAATATGAGCTTTATTTTCACAGGTCAAGCAGATTTGGAAGGCTCCAAAGCGTCCAATGTGCTATAGCAGGAAAAAATCTTTACATGAGGTTTAGGTGCAGCACAGGTGATGCCATGGGGATGAACATGGTCTCCAAAGGAGTCCAAAATGTCCTGGATTATCTTCAAAATGAATTCCCTGACATGGATGTTATCGGCATCTCTGGTAAAAAGATATTCACTTCACTTGTGTGCTAATTGTTAAAATTCCTTATTAAGGACAATTGTCGGATAATCTTGAGTTCGGTTACATAGAAACTGTTCTAATTCATAGAAAGTACATCAATTTGTATGCCTGAAAATTGTTTCCCTTTTTGGATATCAACTAGTCTTTTAAATTGGGTTCTGATTTTGTCAGGGAACTTCTGTTCGGACAAGAAGGCAGCAGCTGTAAACTGGATAGAAGGACGTGGAAAATCTGTAGTTTGTGAAGCCATCGTAAAAGAAGAGGTGGTTAAGAAGGTTCTGAAAACCAATGTAGCTGCCCTGGTGGAGCTTAATGTGCTTAAAAACCTCACTGGCTCAGCCGTGGCAGGTGCTCTTGGTGGGTTCAATGCCCATGCTAGCAATATTGTAACTGCAGTCTACTTGGCCACTGGACAGGATCCTGCTCAAAATGTAGAGAGTTCTCACTGTATCACCATGATGGAAGCTGTTAATGATGGCAAGGACCTTCACATCTCAGTCACGATGCCTTCCATTGAGGTAATACAGAACCTACCGCATCATTTTTTCCTTTTTCATCTTTACTTGTCTTCCAGCATTAAATCATCGAACAATTCTATTTCTTGACTTTGTAGTAGATTAAGACATTCAGTCATTTGATGATAACTGAAGAGTTTGTTTGTTTGTTTGTTTGTTTGTTTTGTCCGGTCTATTAGACAGTAATTTGAGAGGAACAATGACTAAAAGACAGGTTAGACTTCTGGCAGGGTAGTATATATAAGATGCCAAAGATCCCTTAAAATACTGTAAATTAGTTTTGCCTGTATGTTGCTTTGAGGATATGCAAAGGTAAGATTAGAAAATCAAATAACACTTATGCCTGCACAAATTTTGCGGTTAATATCAGCTCTAAAACCAAGATGCTTTCAATGTTCTGACTTAGTAATTTTTGTAATTGTTCAGGTGGGTACAGTTGGAGGTGGCACTCAACTGGCATCTCAATCAGCTTGCCTGAATCTACTTGGAGTGAGGGGTGCTAGCAAAGATTCTCCAGGATCAAACTCAAGGCTTCTGGCTACCATTGTGGCTGGTTCTGTCCTGGCAGGGGAGCTGTCCCTTATGTCGGCTCTTGCAGCTGGACAACTTGTTAGGAGCCACATGAAATACAACAGATCTAGCAAAGATGTGTCCAAAACAGCTTCCTGAAGGGCAATACAGATGCCATCTCTAGTTGAGATGACCAGACTCAAAGTTTTAAAATGGAAAACTAGAAATTACTTTTTGCATTCAAAAAAATATTGAAGCATATCATAGTGGATGGCAAGTGTTGTGGGGACAAGGACAAAGATGTCCCATGTGAAGGAACAAGTTAAAAGTAAATAAATAAGTAGAGCCTGTTCTTCTAGCTGGTGTTAAATTACAGGAGCCATGCGAGGCTGGTGGGTTATATCTCCAAGATTTTTCAAGAAGCCTACAATTGTGTGAGATTTTAAGGGGATTTAAAAGGTTGCCACTTATTTTCTCCCATAGGCTCCAACATTTGGTATCTTCCTCCTGCAAATTAAACTTGTGATATTTCTTTGTAACATTGTTCATTGAATTTGTTGTTGATTGGTCTTCTGGTATGTATTATTTAGGAATTTAAGAACATGTTTGTAATAGGACTTAGATCTGTTTAAATATGTACTATCTGTCGGTGTAGCTCTTCACATGATTGTATGAAACCATCAATTTGCCTGGAAATGCACATGTTCAAGAATCTTATTTGTTTATATATATATATATATATATATATATATATATATATATATATATCTTGTATCTGTTCATATATCTTTTTCTCTTTTCCTAAATTTTGACATTTAACATCTTTAATGGGGTTCAAATGGAACCCAGTTTGGTTAGATACATAATAATATACCAGAGTTGGTTTCATTCCTAAAGAGGATCCTGTCAAATTGTCTGTTGCTAATTACTTGGAAAGTGACTGGTACTGCTAATCTAATCACTTGCATTTAATATCAACATATAAGAATGACCATCGTCGCCAATGATTAGGAAAGCACCAATCAACATTCATAACAACCCTTCAACCCCCTTGGCAAATTGCAGCAAGATGAAGTTTAGCTACAATCACCCCCTCGTTCCAAGGGACTTAATTTATTATACAACATCAACCTACTTTTGCCACGCCCAAACACTCTGCACTGTTATTGATGCAGATAATAAAAATATCAAGAAACAAAAAAATATTCAAAGAATCTAGAGATTTAGAATTATGATATAATCTTTATTTATAATTTTACCAAAAAGGTATTTACAATAATTAATTTTTTTTAATTTTTTTTTTTACTTTATTTAAATTGAATGCAATTTAGGAGTTTTAGCTAGTTTAGTATTTTCTGCTTAGTATTAGTTTATGATTCTCCTAATTTACTATTCCCAATCCAAGCATGTTAGAATTAGTTTAGCATATGCAGACCTAGGCTTGTAATAGTTACATTTTTCTTTTCAAATTCAATAGATTTCCTATAAATTGTTGCTTTAAAACTGTGCCAGATATTAATAAAATATTTTTTCAAGAGTTTTAATACAGCTGCATATTCAAAATTTAAAAATTGAAATTTTAATTAAACTAAAATTAATTAAATTAGAAAAGAACTCTTACTATCTCATCTATACTCTTCGCTATTGGGTTTAAAACAAAGTCTTTCAATTCTACTCAAGTGTGACTTATAAAGCTTCTAAAATCATTGGAGAACAAATTGACAAAAAGGTTCATTATTAACATGAAAAAGAGCAAGAAAAGGTGGAACAACAATTGCAACAATTAAAAGGGCCTAAGCAACTCCATAATGATTTTTTTTTTTTTTGGTTATTATTTTTGAGAAGAAACTCCATAATGAATATGAAAAGGGATAGAGTTGCTACCAAGGAAAAAAGAAAAAGGGATAGAGAGTCAAATTTTGCAAGCAGAAAACGTCAAACCGCCAAGCCTGCTCCAAAATTCACATGTCCAAGACATTGAACACGACGCCACAATGCAAACCAAGAAAGAATTAGAAAGGCAGCAACACGTAGAGCCTTTGCAAGATGATTATCAAACATGTGGAAGAAAAAGAGAAGATCAAATTTGCTGTTCAAATTACAAAAGACGCTCAGAATGGTGAATTTGTCTTGCCTATTGCCAGTGTCCAAAAGATAGAACTTATTATATTATTCCTGATGAGTTCATTGATGAGTCAATACAGGGGTTTCAAGTATTTTGTTTATCTACCAATTCTTAGACATTTCAAAACCCGTTCTCTGCAAAGGGTTTTGAAAACTAAAAAAAAAAAAAAAAAAAACTTCAAAATTTAATCTAATATTTACAATTTCAACACTCAAATGGTATTTTTATAAATTCCATCTTTGCTGAAACAGTAATTAAAAGTTTTTCATTTATTTTAAATATGATTTAGGAGTTTTTTATTGATTTAGTATTTACTTAGTAAGTGTAATTTTCCTAGTTTATAATTTATAATTCAACTAGTGTTTAGTTTAACCTACATAAACCTAGGCTTGTAATATTTGAGTTTTTTTAGATTTAATAGATTTTTTACAAAATGTTGTTTTAGAACGGTGCGACTCCTAAATTTTCTAAGTGTTCTTTTGTTATAGATAGAAAAATAGGTTGCAGGAGAGAGGAGAGAATATGTTGTTTAGGCCTATCATGGGCCAGCACATTAAAAGATGTAGGAAAATAATGAAAAACTACAACACTAAAGGAAGAAACAGATGAAAACATGTCCTGAAAAATATTAAGCTATATCGATAGGACAAGAACTTTTGTTCTGAGCTGAAAGAAATACTCCTAATGCATCCCCCTCCAAAACTATTCGAGACGACTCTTAAAAGGACGCCCATGGTTAGACTAACGAAAAGCTAAACTTTCGAGGTTGAAGGGATCCGAAATACCAACATAAATCTTACAGAAAGAGTGGAGCAATGGGAATAGGATGGGGAAGAGCATTGACTGATACTGCAAGACTGGAATGTTGACCTTGATCATCATTTGTTGCCTTCTTGAAATCCTCAACATCCACCGAAGCTTGGTTAACTACTTCTATAGGAGATAGGAACTTGTGTGAAAAAATAACTTGGTTTCTAGCTTTCCAGATTCTTCAAAGAGTATAGATTCAACTAGAGAGAGAAGTCCGTGATCAGATTGATCAAGAGAGTTTAGGTCATCCAACAGAGCCATCCAATACTCGCTGAAGGAAGAAGAGATCATTCCTATTTGATTGAAGATGGGACAACTCAGAGGAAGTCACTCAGCTTATTCAATCTACTTGACAATTATCTCATAAAGGCTCTACTATGTTTCAGGTTTTTTGAAAGCTCAAGGCTTGCAGATGGGAATTGGTATCATGGGCAAAGAAGCATCAGAAGAACAATGTGAAGGAGATCGAAAATATCACAGCTAAAACTGTTACAGCTAAGCAGCATTCTAAGGTTGGAGATGCAAAACCTATCAGAGCCTTAGAAAATTGCTTTTCTTCTAAGAGCATCATTAGCAAGCTCTTAAATCATACTCCTTTTCTATTATAGGAGCATATGCAAAAATTAAGATTTTTTAAAAGAATCCCTAATTTCATCATCCTCTAAAATAACTTAAAAGCAACATTCTTTCTCCTTAAATCTATAAAAAAAATATATAAAAAAAAAAAAGGAGAAGAAGTGGCTCTTAAATATATTAAGTTATTTCTCTCTTAATTTCTTTTATCTTTTTTCTTTAAGAATTACATTCTCTATCTGACTTTATTAATAAAATGTTAACCAGAAAGTAAAATAAAAAAATATTGTTAGAATATACACACATTTCAAGATAAGTTAAAATAAAAAGTAAATTATTTATAATTAAATAAAGAAGCATATAGAGAATATTATTAGGAATGCTCAAAGTGTTGCTCTTAAGTTTTTTTTCTTTATATATTCTCTTTTCTATTCCTCTATTTCAAATATGAATTTATGTCAAATGATACCTCAAATTCGATTAGATTATCCAAATCTATTCTACATCAACAATTTCAATCAATAGAAACATTTGAAATTCATACCTAATATCTTCATTCACCACATTGTGGCTGGGCCAATCATTTTTGCAATTTCAAATGCACCCATGAAGGCAAGCAATAGCCAATAATTGGATTTGGATCTAAGGACATCCAACTTAAATCAAATCAACTCAACTACACACCTTAATCCCAAGTTAATTGGGTCAGTTATATGGATTCTTCTTCTCCACTTTAAATTCAATATTAACATTTTAATTTTTCGATCAATTAACAAAGAACGTTCACCATCTCATGGAAAAATATAATAAAACATAATGGCATCCAATAAATTCCATTGGTATAAAATGAATGAAAGCGTCAGTTAAGTTCCTTTTGCAACCAAATGTTGAATATTCACTACAATTTAACCAAGAGCCTGTAGCAGATCCCTAGAGTTGCTCCAGTCCTTTTTGTTGACCAAATATTACTTTTAATTAAGTAGCTCTTACTTACCTGCTATATCCTAGATAGTCAATCACTCTTACCCTCCTGGGCACCAATCTCTTGCAAGTAATGTTCTGCTTCCAATGCTGCCATGCAACCTGCATAAAACAGTTCAAGTTAATCAGAATGAGGACAGTATTAAAACAGTCTTAAACCATCAAAAGCTAAATAAGACAAGCCACTGATCTGAAAATGTACTTTTGATTAGTCAAAACTGTGCATTGCTTTCAATATCATCCATAAATAAATGCCCAGAGAAAGAGCCAATGCACAATAAGTAGATGTGCACGCATTTCAATCAATACCATAAATGAGAAAACCCAACACTTCGGATTCCACAATGATGTTTGTAAGATTGCATAATAAGCAGATGAGCTCACATTTACAAGCAATACCATAAATCAGAAGAAAAAGAAACATTTGGCGTCTATTCCACATTGATGGTTCTAAGTTGTTTAGTTGGCCGAATATTCAAGAAAGGCATGTTAAAATTAGATTTTATTAATTGCGTATTCTTTTCCTGTTTGTGCTCATTAATCAGCTGCCCATTTTCCCTCGCGATGATTCCCAGATGCGGGGAACAAATGTGAGGGTTCACCCAACACAGTTAAACATGTGAGTGTGACAATATGGCAAATAGCTGAAGTATGAAATGCTCTCACCACCCAGGATATTTCAGAAACCGGTCAAATGCAGCTAAATTAAGCCACGGCACAAATGAGCCAAGCCTAATCGCATAGACATATTTTAATATCAAACTGATAAAGTAAACATGTTTAGACTTCTCAAGCTGAAGCATAAGCAGCACTTATGAGCCCTGAGCTATTACCAAACAGAGATCAAGGTCAAACAAGCAGGCCTAATTATGCATCATTGGTTATGATACCAAGAATGGGTTTAAGCTTTCTTGGTAAAGGTGTGGTTTGTGCTTATTAAAAGCTTATGCAATTATCAGTCATTTTTCCCCGGAAACCAAATGACTCAAATCTCAATAGTTTCGTTTAGTACGAGATCGCTTCACACCCTGCAGTGCTTACACCTCTCGCCTATCGAAGTTCTGTTCAAAAACCTAGTCCGAGTTGAATCAGCAAGCTCCATCAATCAAGCAGGTATAATTATGATCTAGAGGGGCCAAATAAATATGGAAAAGTGAATTTCTGATGAAGGATGCAGTCAAATAACCGAATGCTTAGCCTCATGTGTCTACTCAAGTTCGGAGCACAATCTCATAGGGGCATATCCCAAAATATTAACTGATGATTTAAAGGTAAAGTCAAAGGATGCAAATAGAATCTAATTTGTGAAGGAGAGAGGCAGAACAAGAGAAGATAAGATGACTCAAAAGAAAAATAAGATTATTTTAAAGACTCAATCTAAGGACTCCAACTTGCAACCACAAGGCTGATTTTTACCATGGCACATAGCAATGACCTCTACTTTAAACCAATAAAAATGAATAAACAGAGCAAATTGTCTAAATCGCAGCAAAAAAGAATAAAAAATATATTATAGCATGTGAGCACAATACAGACAGAAGTGACTTGCAGATTAAATAGAAAACATAAACAATAGGGTCAGTCTATCAAACTTAGAGCATCAAGCATACGTATAACAGTAGTAGTATCAAGGACTGAAGTGCAGTAATATTATGGTAAAATACCAGTGCCAGCAGCAGTAACAGCCTGCCTGTACTTCTTATCTTGGACGTCACCAGCAGCAAAAACACCACGCACACTGGTCTGCGTAGTACCAGGTTTAGTAATAACATAACCATCGGAATCAAGCTCTAACTGACCATCCAAGAACTTAGTAGCAGGTTCATGTCCAATAGCAAAGAACAATCCACTCACTTTCAAATCAGAGACTTCTCCACTCACCACATTCTTCACCTTCAACCCACCCAAAAGACGCTCTCCATTAGCCTCAACAACCACAGAGTTCCAAATAACCTCAATTTTAGGGTTAGTCAGAGCCCTATTTTGCATAATCTTAGAAGCCCTAAATGAATCCCTCCTGTGTATTATATATACCTTTGACCCATACTTTGTTAGAAATGTCGCTTCTTCCATAGCCGAATCCCCTCCCCCAATCACTGCCAACGGCTTATCCCTAAATATCGGAGCAGCACCATCGCACACAGCACAAGCAGAAATCCCCCGGTTCCAGAAAGTATCGGAGCCTGCAAAATTAAGTCGCTTGGCTACAGCACCGGTGGCTACGATGACCGTGTCGGCGAGGACAGATTTGGAATCGGTGAGTATCTTAAAAGGAACGGAAGAGAAGTCAACTTTGTTGACCGTTTCGGTATAGATCTGAGTACCGAAACGCGAGGACTGAGCTCTGCAACGATCCATAAACTCACCGCCTTGGATTCCATCCGGGAAACCGGGGAAGTTTTCGACATCGGAGGTGGTGGTGAGCTGGCCGCCGGGAGCGATGTCGTTGGCCATCCATCCTTCGAAAAGGATGGGCTTGAGTTCGGCACGAGCGGCGTAGATAGCAGCGGTGTGAGCGGCGGGGCCACTGCCAACGATACAGACGCGGGTTCTGAGTTCTTCCATTAATTTAGGAGTGGAATTTGCTGCGGCTGGAGTTGAGACTGTCGATAAAGCAGCGGCTGCGGCGGATGTTGTGGCGAGCCCTATAAAGCTGCGCGCTCTTTGGAACAGATTTCTAAGTCTTGAATGGCTCCTACTCATTGATATTTATTTATATATGTAAGATCTTCTCTAATTTATCATTTACATAAATTTTCAGTTTGAACTCGCGCGCACGCGCCTCTCTATCCCAAAATCTTAAACTACTTTCCCTCCAAAATGCTAAATGGTTAGTTAACAGAGGAATGAATGAATTAAGTAAATTGTTCCTCAGCTCCAAAAGTAAATTATTCTTTCCTTTGCTCCTCTTCTTCCTCTTTTCTTTATTTTCCTTTTTTTTTTTCTTCTCTAATTTCCACTTTCGTTTTCTATGGATCTTTACATTTTTATCAAGTGCAATTGATTCAAAAATAACCAATCACTGTAATTAATTCTTCTTTCTTAAAGTGATTAGGGCAAGATTGTTACTTCACCGAGCCGATTCAATCAATTTAAATGAGTGGAGTTCAAATTTAAATTTATAAAAACATATTTCTTAAGTCTATAAATACATAAATTCAAAACATTTAATGAATCAAATGCTATTGAACTCAAGTTAGCTTGGCAAAGCTATTGACTTGAGCTTTGCTAGTTTAACTAAATAAACAAATTAAAATAAATTTGTACTGAATGGAGAGTTCAGATTTAAATTTAAGAATGAAAATTATAAATTATTTGATTATATTTAATATTATATTTGATTAAAATTTATTAAAAAATTATTTTATTTTAAAAATATATAAAAATAAAATAAAATAAAAATAATAAAATTGAAAAAAATATTTATAAATATTTTAAAAAAATTTAAAATAATAATCATTTGTCCTGTTCACAAGATTAGAGATTGCTTCTCCATGTATTTTAGGCTTCCTCCAACCTTACAGGCTGAAACCCAAAGGCCTGCATCTCTTGAATATGGTTTTAGATTTGGACAAATTCTGTGGTAAGCTTAGCCCATTTCTCAGCTTAATCCTGTCTTAAACCAGCCGAAATTAGCAATGGGTAAAAAGGCAGTAATTAGTGCATGTATCAACAACAATCAACATCATTACAAAAATCATAGAGATACCCTTCTACCTCACCTGCTTAAAAAATAATTATTCAAAGCTGGCCATCATCATTAAGGCATAGCTTGTAAACTTTTCATAAAGCTCCAAAATTATAATTGCACCTCTCCTCTAAATTTCAACATTATCTTTGGCTTTTCTTTTTTAGCCCTTGACCATCTTTTCCCTATTTACTTTCTTCTTCTTTTTCTTTTTCTTTCTTTTCTTTTTTAATTTTTTTATTTCAACCTTTTGCTTAGTCAAATAATGGTAAGGGGGGTTAGGTGGTGTGGTAGTCATGCAATGCAAGCTTTAGAACCTTCAATTTCATACCTAATGTGAACCTTCTCAGAGATAACAGTAGTATTATGAACATTTCATATTACCACCATGAACCCAATAACCACAGTAACAATAGAATTTCCACAAATATAATTTTAACTTCTTATGATCACAATTATGTTTCTTGTCTCTATTTTTTCAAGAAAAATCCATGGATGGCATCTCTAAGATTCAGGATTACATATGCACAACAAAGGAGAAAGTTTCCAAGAAAACTCCTGAAGGAGGCAATCAAAATCTGTGGTAAACAATCTAAAGAAAAAAAAAAAAAAACCCAACAAGAAAAACAGATGGAAAATTAACCTTTATACAGAAATCACAAATATAATGAAGAAAAAGGAATAAATATATAAAAATATGATCTCATCTCTATCTATCGTGGGCAGACTTGTTTTTGCTCCACAGAAATGGAAGACCTCTTGATGAACTCCAAGCAGTCTGCAATGGCTTCAGAATAGAAAGAATTAGAGCGGCCAAATGTTCTCATTCTGCAATCTGACGACACCTCCACCACTAAACTCCTCCTGCTGCTTGTGTTCCTCTTGATACCAGAACTTCTACTCATACTCCTCTTTAGAGATTGAACAGCGTGTCCGTACGAAGATTTCCATCTGCTCAAGAGCTTGAACAAATATACAAACCTCGCGCGTAATCTCTGAACAGAAAACCTTTTGCAGTTCAGTCTGAAGCCTCTGCCTCCATAACCATGGTATCTTCTTCCTATCTTGCTATAGCTACCCATCATCACATGACTCATTCTTCTTCTTGTTCTTGTTTCTGCGTATGTCTCTAATATAAATATAAATATGGTTGAAGAATGACTTTTTGGAAGGTGAGGTAATGATGTTAAAGAGGTGTGTGGAAATTGAGAAAGGAAACTTGGAAAATGGAGGCTTTCATTTGTAGCATTTTAGACTTTAAGGAGGGTCTTATGGGGAACGTTTAATTAGATGTGATTAAGGCGGATATGATCAAAGATGATGATGACTTTAACATATAAATCATGTTTCAATTTTCATAAATAAACAATAGAAAAATTTAATCAGTGGGGTGGGACCAAAGGAGACAAGGAAAAGAAATGGGTAAGTGTCTCTTTTCAAATTAGGTGACTTAATTTAAAGTAAAGTTTAAATTGGCAATGAATTGAGTGATTCCTGGAGGCACAACTCAGTCTAATTATTATTATAATTGTATAAGATAAGTGTGTCAAAAAAAAAAAATAATAAGGTGCAAATTAATTAAAAATTATTAGTCTAACAATGTTTGACTTGGGAAATGTCCTTTTTTGCTATAGTGGTTTGCCTTTTTTATTGGGAACCATGGTGGTGGTGGTGGGTATTTTCTGTATTCCATTAGTAACTAAGGAAAAGAGATTTAGTACACTATAAATAGTATTTCTTTTTTATTATGTTGGAGAATAAGCATAAAAATGGTTGTTATTAGCTGTATTTTTGCACTAAAGTATATATATATATATTTTGATGTTAGAATAATACTAACTTGTATGACAGTGTTAGTGTAGGCAACTAATTGCATAATTTGTTGTTTAACATATACATGAAATCAACAAAAAAGGAATACAAGAATTTGATGAATGAGTCGGGTTTTTCAAAGAGACTTTAGAGTCACGGGATTGGAATGCGCAGCCAAAAATCACCCATATAAAACTTAGTAAATCTCGAGCGCAGCTGTATTCGCGGGGCGTGACGCCAGGTTCAAAATGCTACTGAAAGGAGAAAAAAGAAAATGGGGAGAAGGTTTCAGATGGATCCAAGTATATGGGGCCATTGAGTTTTGTTTTGACCCATACAGCCACAGGCTTGATAAAGATTTTGTAGGAGAGAAAAAAGAAGAAGAAGAAGATTTGGAGAACAAGTGTTAAATTTCAAGGCAATGTTGGTCATCAACTTGTGTAGGTCCAGTCTATGCTTGGGCAGTGTTTGGAATGGAATAGATGTTTGATTTTGCTGTGTCGTTATTACTAGGGAAGTAGTAGGTAGCCGAGATGGAAAGGAAGAGAATCCTGCACCCAGCATTTACATACATACATACATATATGTCTAGCAAATCAGCCCGTCTCTTTTTATTCACAGGAGACACGATAAACTGTTGACGACTACATAACATGGATAGTCATTTTTTTATATTTGCAATAAAGATAAGATTTCACTTAGTGTAAATATAGATATTTGAACTTAAGACCTCCACCTCTAAAAAAATAAATAGATTTATTTTTTAACAAGCACACGATATGGTCATATTTAAACCTCCAAAACTGGACCATCTCCATCTACACGTTGAAATCTTTGTTCAGCTAATTACGTATTCCATCAATTATTTTCCACAATCTTTGCGTTCAGATACAAAACGACAGACGTTTTGTCTCCATTTTGTTAATGAAGGGCAAGAGGCGGGAATCTGGAAGGCAGTAGAGTATTATCTTTTTATTGAAAAAGGATGGAGAAAAATGGCAAGGAAGTGCATATTTTATAATATACGAAATGCATAGGAAGAAGGCAATGCGCAGTTTGTTGGGACAACATGGATATATAAATATACACACGCAGAGGGGTTGTAGTAATAGTGTAGACAACCTTATCTGGATGTTTCTAGTACAATTGCCTCTGGTTTGGGTGACAATGGGGGCTGTCTGAATTCTGTAGTACTTCATTATAATGAAAATTAGCAAATTGAGGCCTGATTTAATCTGTTAGAGAATTTGTTGTTGTACCTGAAATATGAAAATGAATATCATAAATATAATAGTGTTGTAGGGCTGAGTAAAATTCCGAATATCGAACCAAACCAATTTTTATTTAAATTCGGTTCTTAAATTCGGTTTAGTTTTTTTAAAATTGAAATAATATTGTTCAGTTTGATTTTATATTAAAAAATTAAATTAACTAAAATAACTAATTTTTTAATTATTTATTAAATTTTATTTTAAATTTTTAATATAAAATTTGATTTTTAAAGTGATTTTTGATTCGATTCGGTTATTGCAGTTTATATCCTATTCAGTTTGGTTTGGTTCATATTTATATACAATTTAATTATTTTGGTTATCCGAAAATCAATTTTAGTTCGATTCATATTCAAAACTGAGTAATATATATATATATATATATATATATATATATATATATTACATTTTGGTATAGAATGTTGACAAATTTTAAATTATTAAAAACTAATAAATATGTATTAATTATCTCTAGTTTCGTATATATATAAGGATATGCATCCGAAATAGATAAGAAATAAATTTTTATTTTCATGAAAAATGTAAGAAAATAACTACTCCTAATATAAAACTCATATTTTTATTGTATTTTCTATAATAATTATATCTCCTTTGTATAGCCATAATTTTTTTAAAAATAATAAGAGTTTTCTATTTGATTTGGTTTAATTATATATGTTATATTTATGGATTAATCTTATATTTTTATTTTATCTAAATTTATTATACTTTATATAATAATTATATCAATTATTTTTATTCAAATTATTATAATTTATAAACTAAATATTTAATAGAGCATATGTATTAAATATTTTTTATTAATGTTAATTTGTATATCAAAAATAAAAATAATAACTATCCTAGCATATATAAAAATAGATATTATAGCAAAAGAGTCCGCTGGTTCCGGTTCATAGTTTCAGTTCTAGTCGATTCCAACCAATTTTTAAAAGTAAGAAATTAATTAAAATAAATTATTTTTATAAATTTGAATTGGATCAGATAGTTCTGGTTCCAATTAAGGAAAAACTAATTTTGAATCAGTCTCTTGATTTTGAGCTGGTTCCAGTTCTTTTTTATCAATCTGATTCTATTTATCTAACTTGAAAATTATTGACTTGAATGTTTAAAATTAATATAAATAAAAAATAATACTTAAAGTATAAATCATTGACAGTATAAAATATACATAAGTAAATATAATTAATTATTAAATACTAAATAAAATAAAATAAAATAAAATTGGAGTATAATATTATAGAAAATGAATAATCCAATCTAAAAAATTTAAATGGTTTCAATACCTTCTAATAAAATAAAAAAATTTATTTTATGTTTTTAGATATAAATTATAAAATTACATAAAATTACATAAAATTAATAAAAAATTATAAAATTATAGATAAATTTGTAAGAATAAACATACAACATATTAAAAATTAAATATGTATGTCAAAAATATTTTAAATATGAAAAATTAATATATATAAGATCAGATATAGAAAACTGTCTTAACATGCCAGAGGGGATTTACCCACCGTCTTAACTCTAACCTTGTAGAATTTAATATGATGCTGACACATTTGCACATGTGCATGGAGATAAGGTACAGGATTGATGAGCGTTACGGCTTATTATTTTTATCATCATTACCGAAACGGCAGCTTAGCAACTTCCTATTACAAAAAATATTGAACTGTCGATCATTTCAGGACAAGAGCTGGATTTTTTCTTTCTCCAGAGAAATTAAAAACAATTCCTTTTCCTTTTTGTTCTTTTGGGTATAAACTGCAACCAGGCTTACAACCCACAGCAGAAGCTGACAAACCAAACAAAAGGAATTATGCTGCACGTTATTTACATCAGGATTACATTTTTGGAAAAATCGAAGCATTCCCTGTAAACCAAATATCTTAGACAGTAGCAGCCTGGAAAGCAGCTTTTCTTACTAAATAAGTGAACTCTTGCCTCGAGGCCTAAGAATATCAATCCGGGAAATTTCCCCATTAGGGAAGAAAAGGGACAATTGAAAAAACAGATGCTCAGTACATTCTGTAGCGGAATGACAGAGCTCTCAATCTGCAGAACTACACACTTCCCATTTGTACAGTCTTTCCCTTGTCTGGAGTCTACCTATCAAAAGCTTTCCACAGACTAGCAATGGAAAATTGCCCCAGAAGTCTAAGTTTTCCATTTGACCGAGTCACTCTGAGAATCTGGGACTGAAAGATTATTCTTTACATGCACTCAAACTTGTATAGTATAATCATCTGCAAGATCAGAAAGGTGCGCCAAGCATTTTGTTTCCAAACTTAGTAGATCTCTTCATATATCAGAATTTTCGACAGTCACTAAAAAGGAAATTCCTTCATCAAAGCCCAGAGATCAAACCAAATGAGAATTATTCTCCATTCTCCAACTGATACACCTTAGTTCTAAGCCTCCAAGTAAATGCCTCCAACTCCAACTGATAGGTTCGGTGATACCCCATAAACTTAACAATCTCAACTTATTACTAGCTTCTTTACCATTTATACTGCTCATGTCTTTTCGTTTTGGTTTCATAATAGCCCAAATACTTTCCCTTTATTTATCACTTCTATAATCTTCATTTTCTCCTTTTTAAGACATAGCATAAAATTCTTAAGCAAATTCTGTCCATTGCATGGTCATTAATTAATTTTATAATGATATCACTAACTAATATGGTTCATTTTTATTAAATATATTAATAAATAATCTACTGAAATTTTTTAGCACAATGCACAGTATTTAATATTTTTAATTTTTAATTTAATGTAATAAAATTTTAAATATTATTTTTAATTATTATCTAATCTAACATATATTTAAAATTTATTTTTTAAAATATCTATATATAATATATACGATTATCTCGAATGAAGTCACGTCTATTTACATTATAAATTTTATTTTATTTAATTATTCAAATATTGAGTCTTTATTTTATATTATTATTATGTAAGAATTGTTTTAATTATAAATGAGAAAAAAACATGAATTTAAAGTAGATTTTACTTAAATTGATTATCAAAGTAAGAAGATAGCTGGTCATATAAGAAAAGTTTTCATTGCCTCGAATGAGTAAATTGCATTAGTTATGTAATTCTTGAATTCAATAGTTAATATTATATGGTATAAAAAATGGGCAGATGAAGCAGTAATTTAAAAGAATTGGGTGGCGCAGCGCAGCTCACCTCCTCAGTTCCCAGCAGTACACATTCGTAAGATTTGATAAAGAAAGAAATAACTGAGTCACAAACACTTGCATTTTCCGAATCGGACGCTCCTCTGCGCATTTTAGGTTTTCATATTCTTCATCGAATTTGGTGACTAAAACGAAAAGGAAATAGAAAAAGAAAACTTTTTAACATGTCATCGGATGATCCCAACCCAATTATCGCGGATGATTCATTACTCGCCGCCGCCGCCGACACCGCCACCACGGGATCATCATCACCGCCGCCGCCGGTTGAGATCCCTCTATCGTGGCCTTCGGATGGAAAGCTGAGTCTGGATTGGATAAAAGATTTCAGCGCAGCCTTGGAGTGGTCATCAAGAAATGTAGGTCCTTCAGATTTAGATGGTGTGTTGCCAGTTGCCGTATTGGACTCTCTTATACTCACGGCTTCCAAGATTCTACACAAAGAGCCAAATTGTGTGAGAATAGAGGAATGCACGAGTGTTGCAGATTCAAGTGTTGTAGTAGTTGGAGACTTACATGGACAACTACACGACCTTTTGTTCCTATTGAAGGATGCTGGGTTTCCTTGTGATAATCGCTTCTTTGTTTTCAATGGTGATTATGTTGACCGGGGCGCTTGGGGTCTCGAGACCTTCTTGCTCTTGTTAGCTTGGAAGGTTATCTCTCTTTCAAGATTTCATTTTTCTTTAACTTCTCAACAATTTAGCTGCTAATTATTCTTTTGCATGTCAATTTCTTGTGTTCTCTTTATTCATTTATCCATTTGGTCCGTTATAATTGTATGTTCATCAATACAGGAATCTTTTGGAATGATTGACAGGCTGCTCCATAGCTTCATCAATATATTTTTACTCTTCTTTGGAATCAATCAATTTTTAATATTCTAGCATATTTGGACTTTCCAAACACTATGATAAAGATTTTTCTTAAAAAAAAATTAAATGGAGATCATATGGTTGATTGAATTCCAGTCTTTTGCAAGAGTAACTTTTTTCCATACATGTTTTATTTATTATATCTGATACCACTAAGGTGCTAGGATCTGAAAGAAATACTAGCTTTATTCAATCAACCATATGATCTCCATTTAAGTTTGCTTAAATAAATGAAAGAGCGCATTGGAAAAGATAAAGAGTTAATAAGTAAATGCTTATTCTATCATTTAGTTAGTTAACTCTTTATCTTTATCAATGCGATCCTTCCTTTATTTCCTTTTTGATCCCGCAATTTTTTACTTCAGGATATAACAGCTTAATTGTGTTTAAATTGACTTTTTCTTTCTATCTTAATCTAATTTTACTTACGAGATGATGTTTTCTTTAGGTTTTTTTGCCACAGAGGGTGTTTCTCCTCCGAGGCAATCATGAATCCAAGTATTGCACATCTGTTTATGGCTTTGAAAAGGAAGTTTTAGCAAAATATGATGATAAAGGTAAGCATGTATATAGGAAGTGTTTGGGATGCTTCGAAGGGCTTCCCTTGGCCTCTATTATAGCTGGTCGTGTATATACTGCTCATGGAGGACTTTTCCGCAGTGTCTCTGTCACTCCTTCAAAGAGATACAAAGGAAAGAAGAACCGAAGAATTAATTTTAATCCTGACGCTAACCGTTTATCTCTTGGTTCTTTCGAGGAGCTGTCTAAAGCTCGAAGATCTGTTCTTGACCCTCCATGGGAAGGTCTGAACCTCATTCCTGGTGATGTTTTGTGGTCCGATCCAACAATGAGACCTGGACTTTCTCCAAACAAAGAGAGAGGCATTGGTCTACTATGGGGACCTGATTGTACTGAAGAATTTCTGAAAAAGTTCCAGCTAAAGGTTGTGCCCACTTTCAATCTAACTTTGATCTTCTAGATGTCTTATTATCCATGCATTATATGGTTTTCACTTCATACTCATTTTATGCATGAATAATTAACCTGACAATCTTACTCAGTTATGAATTTGAAAATATAGATGACCTCGTAATTTTTAAAGTTTGAAATATGATTATATTGCAAGTCTTGCATGATGCTGATACAACAATTTATAAAGATATGTGTCCTGTATGTCATTCATTTTCACCTTTCAAAATGAAACTGTATTTATTCTTCTTAATAGTTGTTTGGGAAGCATTTTTGGCAATTCTTAATCCAACAAATTTGAGAATTTGAATCTGCTTAATTGTGTAATTTAGCTGTGGAAAAGATACATCTTTCCCTTTCTTGGAATGAAAATGTTATACTTGTGTGTGTATGCACATGTTGTTCACTTTAACATATTCAACAATGAATGTTCTAAATAAGCTGGTCTCTGCTGTTATAATACTGATATTAGAATCATGGTTCGTTCTTGTTGCCTTAGCTAATAATCAGATCCCATGAAGGTCCTGATGCCAGAGAAAAGCGGCCTGGTCTTGCAGGAATGGATGAAGGCTACACCATAGATCATATCGTAGAGTCAGGAAAGCTCATTACTGTATTTAGTGCTCCAGACTATCCACAATTTCAGGTTCCTCTACCATCCTTCTTTTTGATGCTATACTCTTTTCAGATTTTGTATTGCAACTGCTTCATCTTCTTATAGGAAACAGAAATCTTGCATCCTTTGCCTTAATGTTTCAAATAGCCTTAGTGCTAAATATCATGTTTTGGCTAACTGTGCTATTTTCTTCCTCTGACAAAAGACATGATATTTGTAAAGTGTAGTG
The DNA here is from genome assembly GCF_019578655.1 of Ricinus communis. Taxonomy (NCBI): domain Eukaryota; kingdom Viridiplantae; phylum Streptophyta; class Magnoliopsida; order Malpighiales; family Euphorbiaceae; genus Ricinus; species Ricinus communis. The sequence continues at coordinate 2,786,879 of NC_063260.1, forward strand.
TATTGGTGTGTGTCCTGTACTTATAGTTTAACTCTCATAGAAATGGGATATTATAGCTGAAAAACGTTTCATGTCTATGCTTCCTCAACACATATGTTATCTTTAGTCTAGATTTATTTTGGGTTGTATTATGTCTCTGGTGTGTGCTTTGAATATGAGCACATGTTTGTTTGAGGGTCAGAATTGGCTGTCTGCCAGAAGTTCTATAGATTTTCATTTAATTCAGGTGTTGACTGACATTCTCATATCTTGCCATACTCATTTAGCATTGGCATATGAGGTAGAGTGAGTAGTCAAAATGATTGCTGTTTCAACTGATTCGAAAAGTTTAGGAAACATGACTGTGGTTTCAGCTTTAATCCATTCTTTTTTCAAATCACCATCTATGGCGTTTATTTTATCTTCAGTTGAATTCCTACTTCAGCTGATGTGTCTCTATGGATGTTCCGAGGAAAGCTTTGATTGATATATAGCTTATCCCAAACCTCATTTCAATTTCAGAAGAGCTCTTTCTAAGCTGATCTGCAATTCTATTGAAGCCTTTAACTATCTTTTGCAAAATTCTCTATTGCATGCTTATTTCTACGATGCAGCTGAGTGAAAAGAAAATTGAGAATTGTTTTTCTTCTTGTTCTTGATTTTAATAATTTACAGTTTTCTTATGTTATCTATTAGGTTGAATTAGAATTTTATACTAGGTTTGAAGAGTCTTAACTTTTGTTAGTCTTTAAAATTATGCTAAGACTTTTCATTTTATGGTCCAACTCTTAGTTCTAGTAAGTCGAGGAAGAATATAAATTTCCATCTGTGATTGAGTATTTTCTTTCCTGCTCAGGGGCGTGTGCCCCTAGTGAGATTTTTCTTCTCTATCATTGTCTTTTGTTTGTAGAATAATTCTTCTTCCCCTTTTTCTCTTCCCTTAAAGGCTACTACTAGAATGCCTTGTTAGTGTTCAGTGCAGCAATAGATTTCTTGCTTTACTTGCTATCACCTGATCCCTTTCATGCCATGGTCAAAGTTGTAATCGCTCGAGTCTCTCCAGTAAATAGCCTTGGAAAACATAACTAAAAGCCGTAACTATGTTGCTGTGAGAAATTCGTAACCTGCAATCTACATCTCAATTTCTAGCCCAGTGAATGTCAACCGAACCGGACCCCAAGGGATCCATGACCCTACACTTTTCTCTGAACATTAAAGACACTTAAATCAATAATTAATCAAGCCCTGGCCTGCCATGCAGATATCCATATAGATGGGTATGTCAAGCCTGTCCTAGACCAATTTATCTGTTATCCTGGAACTTTTTTGTTGCTCATGTTAAATTGAGGGAGGGAAAGAGAAGAACATGAGTGGGACAATGAGTGAGAGATCAATGAGGACATGTTTATGTAAGCTTTACGAGTAACAAATCTCGAGCAATTATGCTTCCTCAGTTTGAATCTTCTTTGCTTTGAATCCAAGTAATGACTCTCAAGCCAGAAATTGGATTTAATATAAGCACACAACTACTGGACATTGGACCAGTGTAGATGAAATCTTAGGCAAAGAGTGAGGCCTACCCTGGTTAATAATACTAGCCACTCTTACAAATTATAGAAGATTTATCCTCCATATTCTCTGTTAATGGGTTTGTATATTATTTCTGAAGTCTGTTGGTAATGGAAACAGGTGGGCGTCTTGTCGTTTAGCTCATATTGGTTTTGGTTGGGCAAGTGAAATTTCTTCCTTGAATGTTAATGACATTGAACCATGTTGTTAACTGAAGTCTAACCATTAGCGGACAAGCATAAGTGGTTTTATCCCACAGAAAAAGTTACACTCGTTGGACAAATGTCTACGAACTATTTTCCTCTTTTTGTTGTATGAGTTATACATTGGTTGCTCACAGCTTATGGCACAATCAGGTGTAGACAAAATGACAAAGGATTCGACTTCAAAGAAGTCCGTTTTAGCTTTGGATTGGTCAAATATTAGGATAAAAAAGAAATACCTTATTTTACTCTTATAACATTTGAATTTTAGATCATATTTGGTAAAACAGACTAGAAAATTGATTACTAACAGTAGTACATTGGTCGGATGACTAACAAGAAAGCTGCCACATGAAAGTAATGAATTTGATTTTAATGTTCTTGATACTATATTTCTCATCATTGCATAACTAAATTATATTCAAAACAATTATTTTTGCTGCTACACAGGCAACAGAGGAGAGGTACAAAAATAAAGGGGCATATATAGTCTTAAAACCCCCTGATTTTGATCAGCCAGAGTTCCATAGTTTTGAAGCAATTACTCCAAGACCAGAGGTATGGACTATATTTGGCGACTAGCAGAATGAAAAATGACTAACTTTTGCTGATCTTCTTGTCATGTCTTTTACCAAGGATGGAATAAAAGAAGAAAGGAAAAGCCACTCATAATGATAGGAGGTTCGAGGTTGTAAATGACAGTATCGTGAACCATATCATTATAGAAAATGATGCAACAATAACGCACCAAATTTCACTATATCAGACCGACCAAAATGGCCATTGCTGCTGTGAATTTTAAAGAACAGTTCCTATTTAAATGAGTAAAAATAGAAAATATATTGATTAAAGACAATTTAGGGAAGAGTCTTTCTTTTTTGGAAGCTAAAAAGAACGGAGTTAAAAAAAAAATTGCAATTAGAGTTTTGAGAAACTAAAGAAACCAGATTGGTTCGAATCCCATGTAACATATCTTTAAATAATGTATTGCAAAGCCAAAATCCAATTACAAAACGGGAGATAAGTAACGTATCAGACATTATCTTAAAACCATGGGGAGGTTTCATACATACAGTTTGGTGCATTGATATTCTCTTTCTTTGTCCTTTAATTTTTGCTCAAGCATGTCGTCTCTAATACATTTTTATTTTCAGGTGAATGCCTATTATGACTATGAGGATGTGATAGATTCTGATGAAGAACTGGACTTAGGTTCAATGGTAACGGCTCCTTAAAGACCATCATATGTTTTGAACGTAGGAAAATCAGCAAATTTTTGAGTTGCAAATTGATTCTCGTACATGATATTGTTGTGTGCCAATTATTTTTTGCTTCTACCAAATCCATTTTCTAGGCGCTTTCTGCCTTATATGTGGAATCCTTTATATATAATGTACCCTCATGCAGAGCAATGGTAAAATGTTGGCTTGTTATAGTTATCAGTTAATTTTTCTTCCATTTTGTGTGTTTTTGATGGGTGCGTCCGGGACAAAAAAATAGAACCATTCATGGGGAGTTTGTGATGCGCCTAAAACTTTAGCTGGCAATGTCTACTCAAGCTATCAGTTCAGCTACTCTCGCTACTGTAGCTTGGTAAGAAATAACTTTTTTATTTTTATTTTGGGTTTCTGGACAGATTAATTTTAGCATTATTATTACATTGCCTGCTTGCTTTCGATATCTTTCTTTTTACATTGATGTGGTGAATATCTGAATTGCTACTACTGAGAAGTTAACATGGAAAAAGGCATTCTGGCCAAATTTTATTGATGCTTAAAGACCAGACCAGACCACACCAGACCAGGCAGCTTGTCCAATTTCTCTTTTATGTTCGGGTTTGTTATTCAATCGTTTCCGTATAAAAAATGGGAAAAGAAATACAATGCAAAACAGAAAAATGGACTTTTGTCAAGGAATATTATATTATTACAAAGTGATTCCCATAAAGACGGCCAACCTTAGTGTATGAGAAATTAGCAGGACAAGAAAAGAAAGGTATACGAAAAGCCTCCTATCTAAATTTTACGAAATTAAAAATACAAATGACGTGTCCGAGTTCAAAACTGGCACCAACTCCACCAGCTTTTTGCCTAAACCTCTCAAATTACTTCTACAATCTTGGAAGGATAATAAAACATTTTGACTGTTACTGAAGCTCTCCTAATCTGACTGCTCAAATGGTACACGAACAAATAGTTGTCCATGCAGGGTGACAACAGCTGAAGTTTGATGTGGGTCAATCCTTGACGGTAAGCTGACAACCTGACATAAAATAAAACAAAATTCAAAATACATGAGGAAAGGCAAAGTTCATCATATAGCTAAAGATCGCAACACATAAAGCCATTTTTGCTACAAACAAGAACTGTACCTTTTTGAAGGGTGTGACGCCCCAAGGATTATCAGGATGCTCAGGTTCACCACTAATAACCAGTCGGCCTGCTGGATCTGACTGAACACGCACCTGTGTTCACAAAATATTCATATATACATTTCGGTGAGAGCTTATTGAGAAGAGAAAAGTTTAAGACGAAATAAACTCATAATAGATGTTTTCACTTCAATAGGTCTGCTGCACTCTCTCATGTTCCCTGATACATATCTTAATCAAATATGTTCTGGAATGGATTCTCAGGGGAAACATACTAGCACAATACACGATTAACGTACGAATCTTCTGGACCTTAATTCCACGCTTGGCCAGCTTGAACAAAAACTGAAGAGCTGGGCAATAAGCAAGATGGATATCCCCTATAGCATGCCTTACTAAATCACCTAAAGAAATAGTTAAATAACTGCCTAGATATTGCCTGGGCAACCTCCACTTCTGCCTAATGATATGAAATTCAATCAAAAGGACTCACTGCTAAGTGATACATGCATATTAAACAATACAAGAACCAAAAAAATATTAGTAAAGTTGAAAAATGCCAGGATAGATGATTCAAGGTCCTTACCTCTTCGCGAAGAAGCCCAGGTACTAAAGCATACACTTCAAAACAATCTTTCTGTAAACAAAATTTCTTAATCAGATTAGAGATAGTACAGATTTTCCTATCACCTTTTACTCAAACATCTGATGAAAGATCTTACTGTTTTCTGTACATTGATCTTCACCCAATCAGCAGGCGATCCCAGGTCAACCACCTCTACATCCAATCTAGCAAACAAAATCACCAATGTTAACCAATTGAGACAATGCCCCTCTGCATAATACTTATTCCACCAGTATTTTCAATTTAAAGAAACAATAGAAACTGGCATGCAAACCCCAGTAAATAGGTAAGAAGAATCTTACTGAGGTTTAGATGTTTTCGCACGGGCAGCTTTGACAGCATGTTCCATGTAAGATGGTTTCTTACGCTTAACTATACCTAATTTATCATAAAAATCAAAATTGAGGAACTACTTTAAGCCATTGCATACAAAATCAATCATCAACCAGTTATGTAATCATTTATTCACATACCGAGATTTTTAAGCTGTTTTTCACGCTTTTGCATAGGTACAGAATTCTTATCCTATAAAATACAGAAATGGATTACTATACTACTACATCTTAATCATAAGAATTTGCATAAAAGAAAAATTCATAATAACAGTGCAAAATATAAATGCAAACGTACCTTGATGATTGCATCACTAACTTCTCCATTACCAAGAAGGCGTTGCGAGTGCCAGCCCTGCATAGCACGTGCTGCAGCATCTCTCCGTGCTCGACCCGATCCAGGAGTCTGATTATTATCATCGGCAAAAATAAAGAATGTTGGCAATGACAACAATTAAAAGGAAGACAAAAGAAGAAAATGCTTGCAAGACACATAGTCAAAAAATTCACAGTTAGATTGACCTTAGTTAATACCGGTTTTAACAATGAGAGCATGTTGGAAATGGCAACAATTAAAAATTAGACAAAAGAAGAAAATGCTTGCAAGATACATGTCAAGAATGCACCTGTAAGATTGACCTTACTTAATACCAGTTTTAACAATTACAGCATAGATTTTAAGATGTCAGGTAGACATATCAAGTTCAAATTGATTAAACTGCATGATAACTCAAAATATCTGACCAACTAGATGAATCAATCCCCATCCAGATCATGAAATCAGTTAGAAAAGAGAATATAGTGACTGCAGCTAAATTTTTTAAGAAACGTAAAATCCAATCCCGTGTTAGTAAGTGGGAATGACTAATATAAATTTTGCAAAGGGAAACAGTGTTAATCTGAATCTATTATATAAATACTCATTTTAGCACAATTTCTAGCAGGCACAACTCGTCTCACATCAAAATAGAAGTTTCTGAAAAGGTTGTCAACTACCAGATTGGAACTAACAAAAAATCAGATTGGAAAAGTGAGCATACTTGATGAAGCACCAGTCAAATGAAACCAAGGTAGACCACGAAAGAAACTTAACACCTTATTTATGTGCACCCGGATAAAGTATGAATACCTATTTGTTTCTAATAATGGTAGATGACAAAAAGATGCTCCCCATAGCAAAGATAGGATGAAAATACGTTATAATCACAAACTAAATACACTGTCTTATCGGTCTGATGTGTGAAGATCAAAAGTTTACCTGATTATCGACAATGACAGGCTCTGGGTTGGAAGTAAGAGGAAGATTAAGCTCGCCACCATTTGTCTTATGCCTCTCATAATCAAGAAGTGCCTGATAAAATATAAATACAATAACATCAACATGTATGGCATTATTGGAAAAGAATTAACAGTGTAGAAAGCAGCTACACCGAATATTATTAGAAACAGTTGCTGTAGCTAAAAAGAATATTCCACGGATCTGACGGAGGAAAACCAATATTCTGGCAAGCATGCTCAAAGTTGTAACAGGTAAAAGATCTTGAGTGTATCAATCTTATTTTCCATAACTCCAAATCAGAAACATTTTAACATTTTACAGTTAGGAGCCAAAATAAAAATGTTAATTTTTAAAAATTCGCCTGGCCAATGTGTCACATGACGCCCTTCAACAAGCACCCTACATAGTGGCTCACACTTTCATTTAGTAACATTTTGCTTCTTGTGTTTCTAATCTCCTCCCAGTACTTTACAACTGACAAAACTTTTCTCCATTCACCACTCTTTTATTTCCCTTTTTTTCGCTTTTCATGAACTACACATGTGTTTTCCTCTCTCTAATTGCTCAATCCTCTTTCCCCTTTTTTCCCAAAATCTAATGTACTTCTGTCGTTTTCTATAGTTGTTTTACTGCATGCAAAATTTCTCAGAAAACTAAACTCCGACATTTTTTTGGTTTGATTTCTCCACTTATTTACTGTCTTAATAAAACTTGCATTTCTCAATAGGGAATAATTGTATATTTACTACTTATTGGGAATACAAACTCTGTGCTTAGCTGATATACCAAAATATGTTTGTGTGTGTATGGGAGGTCCAAACTAGGATGGAACAACAAATGAAAGCAAAAATTGATGCATGCACATTCCATCATCTTGAATCACCTTCTCATAAAAACCTCGAAATGTCCATGAAACAGTAGTACATGTCCTGCAGAGGAAAAAGAAAAGAGTACAAAATATTACATATACAGGCCAAATCTGTTAGTGTCATAAGGTAAATGTCTAGCAATATAGCATCTCCCTTATTTTATTAACGGAAAATTTGCATGTCTCATAGAAAACAATAATCACATATGTGACTCTATGGAAATGGAGCTCAATCACTGGATTGCCTAATGGCTCCTTCAGCTTTGGTGCTCTTGTTTACAAATTTTAGATTTGCCGGAAACAAATGAATAACTGAGTTGTAAACATATCCCATCAAACTGCTATCTTAGAGCCTGCAGAAGGCTTCACTCTAATGTCATCTTGCATCTATTTGGAGTAAAAGCTGAAACCCCCCAAATAATTTCCCTATCCCTAGTCTTGATTGTCAGAATACAATCTTATTCAGGAAATACTGTAAATCAAAGCATTAGATCTTTCTTATGACCATCGCTGAATCCATGAATTTTACTTGAAGACGAGGGAGAGGGGGGAGGTTGGCAACTTAAAAATTTTTGTTAAAGAAAAGATTGAGTTTATATTCCTATATATTCCTATGGAGTTTGCAGGGTGTGGCAGGCATCTTAACCTACAAACATTAAAAGTGCCCTGCCTAATCCCCTATTTCTGTCCCAGGATCCAATGTCTATATAAGCAAATCAATTTTCTTATCTAAATTTTACAATCCCTCCCTTGTGAATTGCATCTAAAAAGAAGCTGGTCAATTAATTGAGAATATTTATTGGTTTACTGGATCTAAAGTAACAAGAACACATACTGTTCCTTACTTTGGGGGTTTAAAGGATTCTCCCACTTGCCGCCACAACTTACATGTAGTCACCTAAACATAAAAAAAAAAAAAAAAAAGAACCAGTTATGAGCACATCAGACACAACCTCCAAAAATCTTAAGAAATTTCAGATGAAAGAATACTGGCATATGTTGCAGACCCTTGCTAAATGGACGACAAAAATAAAATCTTGAGAATTTCATCTCTTTATCATAAAGATTCATTCCTACATATGCATACCGCCATTAAAAATCCTTAGAGAAAAAGATTGCATCAGGGAATATGCAGTTATTCTTAATATTCCTGTTCTGTTCTTTTACCATTACCATATCAATTCCGAATTAGCAATAAACAAATGCTTATCTAATCAATTATTTGTAAAAATAGAAAAAATATATCATATGTTTCTTTTTCCCTATTTCAAAGTGCCATGTCCAAATACAAGATGGTGCTTGTTTGGCACTCAAAAAGAGAATACTTAACTAATTTCACTCAGTCACACATTTTTATGCTCTTTTTTTTATCCCAACTACTCCCTTTTCTTAGAAAGCAAATGAGCAAAATAAAATTATTAACTTTTCTCCCATTCTTATGAATGTTATTCACAGCATTGCAAGATATTCACCTTATCACTGAACTAAACTTCAGGATATATAAAACTATCCAACTTTTAAAGCTTTTAAAGATTCCTCTACCATGCTCTCCTTTCAATAAACAAGGTTGATAGTGCTTAATTGTCCCTATCAAACTTACTAAATTTATCCGCACTGTATGATCATAAAGAATTCCTTAGATTCTGGAAAAAATTACAATTAGTAGCTGTTCGTGCGTTTAGTGTTCTAGCTAATCATAAATAAGTACATAATTGAAATCAATTTCAGACTTTTGTATGTAAGAAGTGTGACTGAAAATGCATTTCTGTATGTGTGTGCACATTATTTTCTCACACACTTCTAGACACCAGGCAGAATGATATGCTAAGGCTCCATCATCATCAAGTTCATTAATTTCACCAGGAGAAACCAACCACAACTAATCTTCTACAAATTAATTAAAGATGGTTGTGAAAACTAAACATGTCAATCGAATTGTGACAAAACAATGTTTACCTTATCATAGCCACCCAGTCTCATAACTGCTCTCCACAACCTTATCACCAATGGAAGCACAAATAATTAGCCTAAAGTAGTTCTTGGTAAAAGGATTACTTAAGAGATAAACAATATAATTTCATATTCAGATAAAACTTACTTTAGACAATTTAATCCCTCTCCATAGAACTTAGGAGGCTTGAACTCCGTACTCCTTTCCCGAAAGAAATTTTCAAGCTCCTTCATAAATGCTAATTGCTCCTCTTCTGATCCTGACTCACTACCATCATGATAGTTCTCCAAAAGAAATGAACTCTTAGAGGTTGAGTTGCCATTACTCTTGGGTGCAACATCCATTTCACTATTTCCATTCTTCAATTCTTGCTTATTCTCATGTTCAGTTTTAATGCTTGAAGTTTCTGCATGAGGTATAGCAGGTTCGCTGTGCTCCTTAGTAACAGTGTCGGCATGACCAGATTTACTTTGTGGCACTTCAGAAGGTTCAGATTTGGAATCTGCTGTGAGCTTAGCGGTTTCCATATTACTAGTTGAATTGGTGGTACCATCAACACCACATGTTTCAGGTTTACAATCAGAGTTTTCATTGCCTGTAGTTTTTTCTTTAGTAGGAGGTTCAGTTTCAGACTTGAGTGAAGTTTTGCTGTCATCTGAAGGAGCAGGTGAAGATGAACCTTCAAGGGGTTGCTGTGGACCTGATTTCAAATCCACGTTATTGTCATTGAGGCCTGCCTCAGTCGGATGCTTTTGAGGACTAGACTTCAAGTCCATATCTTTGTCATCAGCAGCAGCCTCAGTCTGAGGACTGGTTTTGAACTCCACATTATCATAACTGGAAACTGCTTTATTCTGAGTCTGTTGGTGAACAGTGTCGAGCTCCATATTGATACCATTGAGAGCAGATTCAATCTGAGGTTGAGTATCTGCTCTCAACCCTTCAATATTATCATTTGGAACTATCTCATCCTGAGATGGTGTCTTCAACTGTGCACTGTTAGTATCTGGGGCTGCTTCAGTCTCTAATTTTTGAGGATCACCGAGGTCTGCTTCAGTTTGAGATTGTTGCATAGTAGACTTCGACTCCAAGGTGTTATTAATGGAGGATGTCTCAGAATGAGATTGTGGCAGCACATTATTATGATCGTTGGGGGCTGCAATAGTCTGAGATGAAGGATTCCTATTCTCAGAGGGGACTGGGTCATCCTGGTCCATAGGCACAGGGTGGGGAGAAGAAGCATGCTCAGTTTGTTGAAGAGGTTGCTCTGCATCAATAGCCATGTCAGTGCCTGAAGGATGTGCTGATTCATCCTCATTTTCTTTGGCACTGCCCATCTCTAATTCTACATCAAACATGAAGAAAGAAGAATAATCAAACAAGAGCTTAAAATCAAACATAAGGAGCAGTAGATGTACGTCGCTTAGCAGAAGAAACCAAGCTAATAACCAAGAATCAGAATTATGCACGTTAGAGATATGCCTAATTAGCAAAAACCCTAATTGATTCATTTAAAAAAAAAAAAGAATAATAAGCAAGAAAAGAAAATGCAGCGTGGCAAGAAATTCCGTAACTTTGACAGGTTAATTGAAAAAGAAAGAGAACATATACAATTTCTAGAGGCTAAAAAACTTTGTCATATAAAGTAAATGCAAAGGAAGAAGCTTTACCTGCAACGAAAAGGCTTCGACTTCAGCAGACTATAACAAAATTAAGAAACGTGATGATGTGAAATCAAAATGAAATTCAAGATCAAACATAAACCCTAAAAAAGTTATATTATATTATATATTGCATAAGAAAAAGGGCTCTGGATTCTGGATTCTCTAATTATTTGCTATTCAATCGGTGATTTCGTTTTTGGTAATTTATTTATTTTATTTTATTTCAAATAACAAAAATATTAAAAACAATATATCAGAATTTTCCATTCAAGATTCACACCACACGTGTACTTTGTTTCGGGAGCTGAAGACTGAAATCGAAACGACGTCGACGCTCTGCTTATTTAGGTCCAGCCACTGCTGGGATATGAACCAAGGTTAAGTTAAAAGGCCCGTTTTCCTTTATTCAAATGGGCCTCAAAATGGGCCTAGGCCACTCTGAATTCTAAATGGGTATGGCATCATTGCAGAAGTGGTCATTATTTAGTGATGTGCAGTCATAGCATTCCCTGTGAGATGTTTACAATGTGTTCCAATTTTGGTCTTGCTCCTTTCGATACAAGAGCTGAGTGAGGTCTTTATAATGAATGAGTATTTTATCAAATAAATAAGAACTTCAAATAATTTCGTGTCTTAAGTTATTAGTTGCAAGTCCACGAATCAAATAATAGTATAAGCGGTAAAGCATTTCGATGTCGATATCTGAAGAAACGTGTAGCAAATTTATTATAAAAACCATATCAAACAAATAAACTAAAATTATATCTATAACACATTAGACTAATATTTTGAGAAAATAATATTTATAAAATATAGAATAAAATAATAAAAATAAATATACAAATATTATGATTTAAGAAAATATATTATGGAAATAGTATTTAATCCCGCTAACTACTTAGTATTAGCCTTCTTTTAATAATAAGCACAAATATAAGGAATGAGAAGTGATGTTCATTTTTTCTTAAATTACTCAAAATAATGATATAGCTAAAGTTCTTTAATTCAATATAAAATAAAGTAAAAATAATATTTCTAATGCAACAAACTAAATATATTCATAACAATTATAAATATTGATATATGATACAATGGTCAAATCACATGTATAACTAAAACTCATAAAATATACTGAAAAAGAAATCATTAATTAAATATAAAGTAACAAAATTCATACACAAGCATAAAACCTTAACTAAACACTAATAGAAAACTTAACTCATAATGGTAATTAAATAGTTAAACATAAAATAAAACAATAACAAAGTAAAAAAAAAAACTCTCTCTAGATGTAAAATATCTTCAAGGCAAAAAGATTATTAGTCTTCCTCTTTAATCCCAGAAGTTTTCTTAGTCTTGAAAGATTAACTAATAATAAAATTAAAATGTTTATGATAAAAAAACTATAGAGAGAAAACTGCATAAACATGAATGGTAAACACATACAGATAGAAAAAGTACAGTGAAAAATAGAAAATTTGAAAAAACCGACCAGATCTAAATCTGCATAAATATATATAAAAGAGGTCTTTCATCAAGATAAATCTCTCTTAAAAATAGTACATCTAATATAAGTCTATCTAATAAATAAGTTTACGGATATACTTATTTCCACTAAATATCATTTCATAATAATTTTTAATATAAATCTTAATCAAATACAAATAACTAAAATTTTCCTGAGATAAAAAATAGAATTCAGCCAGCAAAATAAATAAGAAATCCACGTGTCTCGACCTTGGATCATGACAGTAAAATGCTTTATTAAGTCTCTTTATTGTGTAACTTGCCTATAAATTTCTTTATTGGTTAATAAGTTTTTTTAAGTGAGATATATTTTCATCGTATTATACATAGAAAATATATCATTAAAAGCTTTAAAATATTCTAAAATAACTATCTATAATTTAGACCTATCAAATACAGTCATGAGTTCTTAAAGTTTTTTATCATAAAGGTTTTGGGTGAATACGAGATTTTACAAAATTCATGGATTATTGTCTTTTCTTTTTAGCCAAATAACAAAATTCATAATTTCTGTGAAATTCTCATTTAAAATAAAACCGGGGTGCGGAAGAACTTACGATAAGTGGGCCTCTCTGGTGGGAATTTATTATTGAGAGGCTACTGATTGAAAATTTGCTAAAAAATGTTTCATATGTGGTTTGACAGAATCTTTTCAACACATGTTCTTTAACGCTAAACGACAATATAGTTTTATAAAAATGTTATATGTCGCCTTAGGTAACTATAACAAAGATAATCTCATATTGCAAGAATCTTATCTCTTGTCAATCCTTAAATCACGATATTAATACAGATCCAAACACAAACTCTCTGTCTAGCTCAGTTCTGACGATGTCTAGAGCTCCTTTGAACAGTTGCTCTGTGGGGCGCTGTCTTTGTACAGTGATTGGTAGGAGAGCAAGAGTATTGTTGGCTAGAAGGAAGGAGAAGCAATATCATAAGCCTCCTCATATTTGTTTTTTATTGCATGATGAGGATTCCTTCTTCCTCGTGAGCTCCAGTTTCAATGGCGTTTTGTTTTGAAAATTTAGGTCGTGGTCTCTCAAGTTTCAATCATTTAGTGCATTGCCACTTCCACTCTTAAAAAAAATTGTACAAATTTAAATAATAATATCTTTCTAAAAAGAATTCAATAGCATATAAATAATATGATAAAAAATCTCTTATAATTTAATTAGAATTTTATCCTACGCGATTTAAATTATTATAAATTACTAAATAAAAAAATATTGATGCAAACGAAGCATGTGATGTGTGAGCCTGAATTGGGACCTAATTCATGCCTTACTAAGGTGCCCTACAAAAAGATAGAATGCATACGTCACCACTTCAACCTTAATAATTTATTTAATTCACTAATTTTTTAATTTTTTAAATTAAAATACTTATTTTTTGACTGTCTTTTAGTTGTTTATAAAAAAAATAAAAAAATAAAAAAAATAAAAAAACCATAAATTTGATAATAAAGAAAAACACAAGTATTTCTGATTTTTTTTTTCATTTTATATCGTGTAGTTTATTGGATTTCAGGAAATAAAAAAAAAAACAGGGCAGTTTTTAATTTTACCAAAATTGAAGAAAGAACTTTTATAAAAAGAATAGAGAACAAAAGAAAATCAAAATGCCATAAGAAATTAGGAAATTTAAAAAAAGAAAAAAAAGAAAGGGCTCAGTGTAATATTCCAAATCACCGGGAATGGCCTGGCGCAAGGACATGCATAGGGACATTTAACCTTGTAAATAATGGTGTTTGGTCCTGAAATCATGCTACTGACGCATGCGTGAAAGTAACGTTAATGTGGCAGAAGCGACATCCAACTACTTTTTTCTTTATAACAAAGTTCTTTTCTTTATCTTTAACATAAAATAATTCACTAAAATGTCATGTGATATAAATAGATTGCTTCATGCTATTAATAATGTGATGAAAATATAATTAGAAGTTTTATTCATTTGTGATGAGTTTACAAATTGAATTCTGAAATTTACATATATGAGAGTGTTCTGTTATATACAAATGAAGGGTAACGGTCTTATTGCTACTCTGATGATCCCCTAGCACTATGTCAACATTTCTTTCCATTCTGAGAAAGGTTTCTTTTTTAGGAAAGAAATGTTACTCCTCTTTTCAGCTTTTAGGCCTGTGATGATATGACCTGAGATCTTGACCTTCGGTCATTAACTGTTGGTTTTTGTGTTCTTGTTTCTGGCTTTGTTCTTCAACACTCCCCCTTAAGATGGATTTGAACAAGTTGACAGAACCTATTTTGCTAAGAAGATTTTGATGATGTGTTTTGTCCAGAGCCTTTGTAAAGATATCCGCTAATTGTTCGTGGCTCCTGATGAATGGAGTTTCAATTTCACCAGATTGAACTTTTTCACTTATAAAGTGGCAGTCCACTTCATTGTGTTTAGTTCATTCATGAAAAACGGGGTTTGATGCAATATGCCTTGCCGCTTGATTATCGCAGTACATTTTTATCGGACTTTGCATTCTATTTTTATGTCAGTAAGCACTTGTTTGATCCAAATGAGCTCGCTGGTTGTTGACGCTATTGCTCGATATTCTGCTTCTTCGCTCGACCTTACGGTTATAGTTTATTTTTTGCTTTTCCACGTCACTAAGTTTCCTCCTACGAAGATTCAGAATCCAGAAGTCGATTTTTTGTCACAGCTTCCGGCCCAATCTGCATCAGAAAAACTAACTATGCATTAGCATTGTTATTTTTTTTCATCCAAATACCTTGACCTGGGGTGCCCTTGAGATATCTAAGGATTCTATCGATAGAGTCCAAATGACTGGCACGGGGAGCATGCATAAACTGGCTTACCATACTTATAGCATATGCAATATCAAGTCTAGTGACAGTTAGATATATTAGTTTTTCTACTAGACGCTGATAATTGCCTATGTCATCTAAAGGTTCGCCATCTTTCAAACTAAGTTTGGTTTTTAGTCTCCATTGGGGTATTTATCGGTTTGGTTTCTATTTTTCCTATTTCTTTAATATATCAAGAACGTACTTTCTTTGAGACAGAAATAGGCCTTTATGTGATTTGGCTATTTCTATCCCAAGGAAGTATGATAGTTGACATTAGTCTTTGATATTCAATTCTCCTTTTAGTTTTAGCTTAACCTTTTCAATTTCCTCATTATTGTTACCGGTTATGATAATATCATCGACATATACAAGAATAATAATAGTGCATGTGTGAGTGTGTTTTACAAATATAGAGAAATCAGAAACACATTTATTAAAATTGATGTTCACCAAAAAATGGCTTAGTTTAGCATATCATGCTCTTGGAGATTGCTTTAACCCACGTATAGCCTTTTTGAGTTTACATACCAAGGAGTGATCTGATGAGGACTTGTAACTTGGAGGAAGGGTCATATAGACTTCTTCGCCTAGAGATCCTTGAAGGAAGGCATTTTTCACATCCATTTAAAATAGGCTCCAACCTGAATTAGTGGCAACAGATAATAATATGCAAACAGTACTCATTTTGGCTACAGGCGCAAAAGTTTCCTGGTAGTCTACCCCATAGGTTTGAGTGAATCCTTTTGCTACTAACCTAGCCTTATATCGTTCAATGGTACCATCACATTTGTTCTTTATTTTATATATCCACTTGCACCCTACGGATTTTTTCTTTTGAGGTAGAGTAATAATATCCCATGTGTCATTCTTTTCTAAGGCTTGAAGCTCTTCCTTCATGGCTTTGCACCAATTAGGAATAGAGTTAGCTTCATAGAAAGATGTGGGCTCAGTGTGTATTGTGAAATTGCCTAGATATGCCTTATATGAATTTAATACAGAATTATAATTAATGAAGCGTTGAATGGGATACGACACTTTGTGGGACACATAGACCCTTAGCCTGGCAGGAGGTCTGGTTGGTCAAGATGATCTTTGCAAGGCAATTTCTTCTCCTTGTGGCTCATTTTCTCCCCCTGAAGAAGTTGCCTCGGGAGTGACGTGTTCTCCTCCTGAAGAAGTGGTCTCTGAAATTGGCTCCCTCTCTGATGGAGTATCCTGTATTGGACTGTCAACAAAGAAAGAGTTATATGAAAATAATAAGGTAGGGGGCCTATGATTTTTAGTTGGGTCATTTGTGAAGTAAGGTGTACTTTTATCAAATGACACATCCGGAGAGATATAGATCTTGTGAGTGGAGGGGTCATAGCATTTATACCCCTTTTTTTCAAAGGAGTATCCTAGGAACACAGTTTTGACTGAACTCTTGTTGAGTTTGTGGTAACGTCTAATGTGGACAAAGGCTGTGCAACCAAAATTTAAATGTGTCCTAATTCTATTTTTCTGCCTTTGAGAATTTCTAGAGGACTAAGATTTTGGAGTTTGGTGTTGGGTAGTCTGTTGATGAGATATGCAATAGTTAGGAGGGCATCCAACCAAAAAATATGTGGAACATTATTTTAAAAGAGAAAGGATCTTGTGACTTCAAGAAGATGCCTGTTTTTTCTTTCAGAAATCCCATTTTGTTCGAGAGTATGAATACAGGTGGTTTGATGCAAAAATGCAGATGGTTTGATGCAAAAAAAATTTTTTTGAAAAAAAGTCAAAAAAAACTTCTATTTATGTATTCAGTGCCATTATTTGAGCGAAAAATTTTAATTTTGGCTTTTTACTGATTTTGAATAAAAGTAAAAAAGTTATAGAAATAGGTAAAGACATTATTTTTCCTTTTAACAAATAAACTCAAGTAGTGCGGGAGTAGTCATCAATGAATGTGATAAAATATCTGAAGTGATTGTGTGAAGTGATGGGGGCAGGTCCCCAAATATTAGAGTGAATTAAGTCAAACATATTGTCAGATATAGTAGAAGATACAGGGAAAGGTAATTTAGTATGCTTGGCAAATTTGTAAATGTCACAACAACTAGAATTTAATTTTAGACAAAAAAGCTGGTTTAAGATTTTATCGGACTGATGCCCAAACCGCCGATGCATCAACTTTCCTTGATTGACTAGGCTAGTCGAGATAAGACACTGGATGGTGGAGTCTGTTAGATAATACATGCCATTTTTAAAATGACCCTCACCAATCGTCTTCCCTGTGATTCGATCCTCAAACAACATTGTAATAGGTGAGAAATAACATTACAATTTAAGGTTCTAGTTATCTTACCGACAGATAATAAATTAGATTTAAAATCCGGTAAGAAAAAAATATCATGTATGTTATTATGCAATAAATTTGAGGAGCCAAAACTAGAGATTTTAGCTCGATCTCTGTTGGCAACGGTCACATGTTGGAAATCAGTGGGTACAAAATTTTATAATTTTGTTGCATCCCACGTCATGTGATCTGTTGTACCGAAGTCAATGATCCAATTTTGAGAAGCGTTTAAAGAATTTATGTAATTTTTAGACACCAAACCTGACCTTCGAGGTTGCTGGAGCTGGATAATGGACTGGAGCTGAGAACTTAATTGGGAAAGTTAGGAATCTTTTGTCTGGTCGGATCTGGGTCGGGTCTGCTGAGCAAAACGGGTCGGATCTGGGTCGGCCCAGTTGTTAGAGTCGGGTCGAATCGGATCGATGTGGTCAGGTTGGTAGTAGGTGTTGGAGTCGGGGCAGATTGAATTAAAAGAATCCGACCCGCTACTTAACTCCTGACCCGATCCAGACGCCTCGTCATAACCCTTAGGGTTAGACGAGTTTACAATGTCTAAGCCACCAAATCTTCTCCTTCCTTCTTTCTCTCGTCTTCTCCCGCTCCTTCCTCTCTCAACTCTGTTGAGACTCGGTCGCAGATGGGGATGGAAATGCCAACAAAGATCCTGAGAGTGCCCCTGCTTCTTGCAGTGGTCACACCTCTCGACGCTGGCAGGCGCTCCTCTCGCTCGAGCCGTCTCTTGCTCTGCTCTTCTTCTTGCCTCTTTTGGGTCTGTTGTCGATGGGAGGTAACTCTATAGTTCTTCTCATCTGGTCAGTACCTCAGTCGCGTAACTCGTGCTTGTCTGAGTCCCTTGTTTGATTTGTGCCAGTTCTCGCTTTAAATTGAAGATGTGAGCATAATTTTGCTCATGGCCATATAGGCCTTTCATCTTGATCCAGATAGCCTCTAAGGATTCCGGTAGCATGCAGAGTCTGGCTATTTGAGGCTCCATAGTATTTGTGAGTAGTGAAATTACCATATGGTCTGTCGTCTGCCACTCCTCTATTACTTCTATTTCTTCTTTAGTTGGTTGGTTCGGATTGATTGGTTGTGGCTTGCTTCTGGTTCCTGTGATGAACCCTAATTTTTTTCTGCCACTTTGGCTGATGTAAACTGACCTCGACCATTCAGAGTAACTTTGATTGCCTCTTAACACAATGTTGGTTAGTTTTGTGATATCATTATGAGACATGATGAGAAAGATTGTTTTGTTTGTGGTTTGGTTTGGGTTGGTAAGTGATGAGAGGATCAAGCCTGCTCTGATACCATGATGAAAATGTAATTAGAAGTTCTATTGATCTGTGATGAGTTTACAAGTTAAATTCTGAGATTTACATGTATGAGAGTTTATGTTATATACAAATGAAGGATAAGGGTCTTATTGCTACCCTGTTGATCCCCTAGCTCTATGTCAACGTTCCTTTCCATTATGAGAAAGGTAGAAGCGACCTTTCTTCCCTTGCTCCTTTTCTCAGCTTTTAGGCCTGTGATGATATGACCTTCGGTCCTTAACTGTTGGTCTTTATATTATTGTTCCTGTTATATTAGATAATAAAAAAATCAATAAGTTTTTATAAAAAAATATTAATTATTAGAGGAAATATTTCAAAGAGAATTAGTATATAAGCAAGTAAAAATAGTTTCTCTATTATTAATGTAGGAAAAAGAATGTATATGTTCTTTTTATAATCATTTACTGAATCGGAAATTATATATAGAAAGAATATAAATTCATTCTACAATACATTATGTTTTGGATATATTTTAAATTTTAAGTTTTTGATCATTATAAATTTAATAAATTAATATTTTTATACTTAATAATTTTTTAAATCTACCAAATATCTTTATTATTAAAAGGTAGTATTTAATTGATTTTTTTTTTTTGGTATGACAGTATTTTTCACATTTAATTCATTGTAATATAATCTAGCTTTTAATTGATAAAAGTTAGAACCTCTAATCACATATATAAATATTTAGATTTAGTATTATTATTTTATTTTTAAAATTTTATTTGGTGAACAAATTCACATGTAATGTGAATCACATTTATATGGTACGACTAATATTATTAATAATAGTGGGTTCTGTTGAAAAATGAAAAGCTTGTTGGAAGGTGAGCAAAACTTACATGTTAATCATGATTATATTGAAAGGTCAATGGCTTGACTAATGTTTGGGAAAGGTTCCACATTCTCATGATCCGGTTCCCAGGTTCATATACAGGTTGCTATAATAGAACCTACACGTGAAATATTTTAATTTAATTTTCTGTCTTATATAAATTCACTAAAATGTGATACATGCATGCCACACGTTCGTGTATATATATAAATATATATTTTGTATGTATAGCACTCTAAATTTATGTCTAAAGATTAAATAGATTTGATTTAAATTTTTTTCAGTAAATAGCTCTCTAAAATTATATTTAAAAGTCACCAAATCCAATTTAAACCTTTTTAAAAAATAAAATAATATTAGATCCTTAGATTTTAATTAAATTATTATAAATAATATTTATTTCATTAATATACTGGTATAATATCTAGTGACACGCTATATAATTATTTATTTGGTAAAATTTAAAATTTAGAAGGGTGTATTTTAATTAAGACTTTTATATCATTTTTTAAATGAATTACTTTTAAAGCGTTTCTAAATTTTTAATAACTTTTATAGAATTCATGATTTTATAAATAAATTTCACAGACATTACTTAAAAATACTTTTATAAATATTAATAGACTTCGAAAATGCAAAATAAAAATAAAGAAAATAAAAAATTAAAAGGAGGGGTCAAATCATTATTGATTTTCACAGAATATTATTTATAAAATAAATTTAATCATTTTACTTTTTTACTTTTTTCCATTTACTTTAACATTATTCCACATAATATTATATGCAACTCTATATACAAGTAACGGATTTAATTTCATTATTGTATTAAATTTATACCAATTTTAAATTTTTTATCTCATAATATGAACACTATTTTTTCTATCAAGAGAATAATTTTTTTTAAAAATTATTATATTACAATTTGTCTCCAATTAAGCCCTCAAATTCATGTCATACTTATTATATTTTATTTATTACGTATTTAATAAACACTTAAATCAATAATAATCATGATTACTAATTATTTGATAAAACTTAAATCGACAATTACGGTTACCAACAGAAAAAATTGTTCAAATAATCTTCCTAATAAATTCTAGAAGTCTATATATGACGAGGTTGTTTGCTCAAGACAATTCATTAAATGCTTCATTTAAAATTTATATTTTATGAGGGTCCTTTTAAAATTAAATAAAAAAATTTAATTAGTTTTTTGTATGCGTGAGTACAAGAGAATATTATTAGTAAATAATTTTTAACTTCTAAAGTTTCATCTAATTTCTTATATTCTTTAAGATGGACAATATAGTAAAGAGAAAGAAATACAATAATGCAGGAGAATTTTAAAAGAAGAAAAATGAGTTTAAAAAAAGTCTATTGAAATCTTAAAAAAAAAAGTGAAAGAGAAATCTTAAAAATTTTTATTCATAACAATACATAAAAAGTCATTAAAATTAATCTTGAACGAATTTGATACTTAATAATAAATTTAAGAATTAAATTGTAATATTAAATTATCAGTTTAGTTTTCAACTAACATGGAAGGGATTAGCAATTTTTTTTATTAAAATTTAAAAAGATTTTGATGTAATAAAAAAATAAGAATAGACTTGTGTATTAGACCAAATTTTAAGATAAATAGTATTTTACTTTAGAAATTAAAACCAATTATGAAAATGCTTACATGGATAAGGACGTTTGTTTGCTATTGAGGCTCCGTTTAAATAGGGACTTAGAATACAACGAAAATATTTTCACATATTTATTAGCGTCAAAAAAAGATTAAGACCCTACTTAAACGGAGCTTCACTAGCAAATAAAAATATAAGAAAATAAAGATTTCAATAAATTTTCAAAATTGGAGCTTTTAGAGTGTCTCAATAAGTTCTAAAATCATGTTTATTTTTTATTATAAAAATAAAAAAAAATCTAATTCATTATCATTTTCTATTATAAAAATATAAAAAATTAAGATTTCAAAATAAATTTCTAATCCATTCTCATTCTTTAAAAACTTTATTCATATTTTTTCTTCTTAAATTTGAGAATGGAGAAAATGCTTCTTAAATTTTTTTTTTCTTACTTTAAAAATTACATTATTTATTTTTATTAATAAAAAATTAAATAAAGAAAAAAATGAAAAGTATTGTTAAGTAGATTGCATTTAGGGCCTTTTTTTTTTGTGACAATTTGAATTCGTAAGAATTTAAACTCTTCAACCTTATAATCTTATAATTTATAAGAATTTAAAATTTATTGTTCTTGACTAGTAAATTTTTAATTTTATTTTTTATACTTAAAATTTTATTTTTCTTTTCGCATTAGAAATTACACAGAAACTTCATAATAAATTATAATGGTTGATTTATATATTTTAATATTATTAAATACATGCTTAAATTATTTTACTTTCAATTATTAAATTTATTTCTTAAAAAAATTGAATATTTACGTTATAAATCATATTTGAAATAAAACTAAGAAAAATGATCTTTTATTAAAATAAGAATGTTTTATTATTAAAAAAGATTAGTAAGCTAAAATCTTCAATTGCATAAATTTGGAATTTTGTCTTTTAAATTTATAGTAACATCTATTTATAAAACGTCTAATAAGAAATTTTTATTTAAAATCTCATCTTTAATTATTTAAAGAATAATAAAATTTTATAATTTAAAAAAAAATATTTAAATCTATCATTATTTTCTTATTAAGAGAACGTTGCCATTTAAATAAAGCAACCTATATTGTCGGCTACACAACAATGAGATGTAAAATTAGTGGGGCTTAAGCTCAATCACATATAAAGAGATTATGGCCATTATCATGCCATTATTGAGCTCTAGCACATAATCAACTCTGAAGAATTGGTGTGGTTTTTATAGGAAATAAAGAGTATGAGTAACAAAAGGAAAAATGAAAAGCTATATAATAATGGGATGTTTTTCTAACTTAATTAAAATCTCGAATTTAAATTTTAGGTACGTAATTATGTTAAAATTTTTAAAATAGTATTTTATCACCTGTAAGAGTTTTGTGCGTCACGCTCTAGATTAACTCTAAATATATATATAAAAAAAAGTCAACTATTCAAATATCAAAACATATTCATAGTAAAAAGAATATTACTCCAATTTATGAAAAGAAAATAAGAATGATACTGGTGAAGTAGTTTTTAGATTTAAAAAAATATATAAAATTAATATTCCTTTTATGATATATAATAAGTATATAATTGATTAAAAAATAATAAGTATATAGTTTTATATTCTAAGGTTATTAATTATGTTATTTATTAAATTATAATAATAATTATATTTTTTTAGGTATATAATTTTATATTCTAATGTTGTCAATTATGTTATTTATTAAATTATAATAATAAATATAAATTTTTAAGTATAATTTTATAATTAAAATAACGATAAAAACGACGGTGGGAGTAAATGATGTGTGTATAATAATTGTGGTATGTGATAAATGTTGGAGAAGTTGGCGTGTGCGATAGGAAAAAGTTTCAAACTGTTAGTCACTGGAAAATAGAATGGCCGGTAGGAAATGAAGTTGGGACTGGAATTGAACAACTGCTACCCCTCACTACTCACTGACACTGTATGAACCGCTGAAAAAGCATCCAAATTTTGACCCCACTTTCCAATAATTTTAATTACCTTTTACAGCTTTCTACATCACTAAGCTTTACACAAACTGTAATTTCATTGGGATTAATTTCTTTTTCAATTTTTAAAAGTGTTACGCTTTTTCTTTTTGTGCCTTTAATTATAGTATATGATTCATGGTAATCACTCTTTGTATTCACATGTATAAATGGTGTTGTGCCCAAAATCTCTTCTTCCCATAAAATAGGAATTAGAGAGAGAGGGAGAGAGGAGAGAGGATAGTAGTAGTCTTCTCCTTTATTGTTATTATTATATTTGTTCTTTCTTTCTTTCTTTCTGTAATTCTTCCTAATATTTATATATAAGCTAAAAGTCCCTCCACTGGTACTCTCTCTTTACGTCTCCTTCACAAATTCTGCTGCTCCATTCCCATGCACAGTATACTGTTGTCTACGGAAGCTTGAGGTTGCACTTTTGCAGAATATATTCCAACTCGTGTAGCATACATATACATACAGCCTATATCTATAAAGTGAGTACCCGTTTCTTCCCTTTCCTTTTCTGCCTTCCAAATATATCTTCTTCTTCGTTAGCTCCAAGAGTGCCGTAGCTAAACAGGGGCTTTGATATAGCTTTGGAGCATGGCTTTTGTTTGACAGAGTACATGCACTAAGGCGGTTGCTGTGAGATTGAAAAGAAGAAGATCTGCATAATTTCTGAAACATATACATATATAAAGAGAGAGAGAAATGGGATTTCTTGATCTCCTGGTTGTAGCACTAGTGCCGGTACTCGAGGTTCTCATAGTTACAGGTATCGGATTGTCTCTTGCTCTAGATCGTATAGATCTCCTTGGACCCAATGCAAGACACAATCTCAATAATGTAAGTTACTGATTACATTGTTCCCTTTTCAATTCTGAAGTTGTAGGCACTGCCTGTCTTCAAAAATTAGAAATACATGCATACACATTCGTGCAACTAATTCATATGGAGATACGGTGTGTGTGTATATATACACACATCTATTAAGAGACCTAACTTTGTTGCAGCTCTATATTTGTTTTGTTTTTGTGCGAGAGCCCATTTATTAATACCGTTAACCTATACAATAATAAATAAAAAAATAATATATTTAAAATTAATATTTTATTAATTTGATATTCTTGTGAGGATATGCACATGGTCCAGGCAATTTTTTTTATTATTTAATTCAGTTTGAACAATTTAGATTTATATATAATATTATATATAGGCTATACAGGGACTGCAGACTCTTGATTGTACATTATAGGCTACTGGCTAGGGGTAACAACTGCTCAGCAAAAATTGATGGAATGAAATTATGGGCAGTGTGGGGTTAGAGAAGGGAGAGGAGTCATCTCTCCATCGTATTGCACACTCAATAGAGTTTTATTCATATGGCCAAGAACAAAATAATAAATTTGACAGGAAAAGAATAAATAAGTGGTAGAAGCCAGTATTCTGTTCCTTCTGGTGTGCTTAATCAACTAGATAGTTGTTTGAAAGTGACATTTGGCAATTAATCGAGTGCTTAGCAGTCAATATTTATGTTGGTAATTTTTCAGGCTATATGATAATTCACCGTAACAGCAGATTCTTGGGTTGTTGTCTTGTGCAGCTTGTGTTCTATGTGTTCAGTCCCGCTCTCGTGGTCAGCCAACTCGGCGAGACTATTACATTTTCAAGTTTGGTTTCCTTGTGAGTAGGGAATTCGTAATCTTTTCTGTAGTTTCTTTCAGTTGCGTGCTAGTGTCGGCGTTGATTATTTTGATTCTCATCAGGTGGTTTATGCCAGTAAATATCCTGCTTACATTCATAATAGGGTCTGCACTCGCTTGGGTTCTTATTAAAATCACTAAGACCCCGCCGCATCTCCAAGGCCTTGTCATTGGCTGTTGTTCTGCTGGGAATTTGGGAAACTTGCTTCTCATAATTGTTCCAGCAGTCTGTGAGGAATCAAATAGTCCCTTTGGAGATTCAACCACGTGTTCTACTTATGGAGAAGCTTATGCATCTCTTTCTATGGCAGTATGGCCCTTTACTCCTCGTTTGAATATATTTCTGAATTCTGATAGAATCTAATGATTAGTTAGTTAGCAATTGAATGAACTGTCATGGTACAGGTAGGAGCTGTGTACATATGGACCTATGTGTATTTTATCATGCGAATATATGCAGACAAGAGTAATGAAGCCGTTGACACAAACGAGAGTTTCAGGGAATCATTGCTTCCTTCAAGGGACATTCCTGCTTCCAGTAGCAATTCACTTCATGCTCAGCTTCTAAGAAGTGCATCTTCAGAAAAAGTGAGGCTCTCATTCATTTTCTTTCAAGAAATTATTACCATGATTTTACACGCAGTGACATAATTAACTGACCCTGCTAAGATTCTTTTGACAGGAGTCTTTTATAGAGAGAACTTTCCAGCGAATTAAGAATTTTGCAGGAAAGGTCGACCTGAAGATGGTTTTTGCACCTTCTACAATAGCAGCTGTATGCTACAAATTTTGCTGGATTTCTTATGTCTTGGTGTAATAATTCTATTGTTTAGCCAAGGAGGAGGGGAACTCTTTAATATTGATTCTTGAATTATGTCGTTGTTAGATAATCGGATTCACAATCGGGTCAGTCTCTGCAATCCGAAAGTTGATCATCGGTACTAGTGCTCCTCTTCGTGTGCTTGACAGTTCTGCAGCATTGCTCGGGTATAAATTCTATCATCCGGATTTACAATCGGGTCAGTCTTTTAAAGGTTCTCATTAAAGATTATATCTTATATATGCAGAGACGCAACAATTCCATCCATGACCCTTATAGTAGGAGCAAACCTTCTTAAAGGTACATAATGATCTCTGATATGCTTGATATTCCTCGAGTTTCAATCCATTAAGAACAGAAGTAGTATACTAGTAACATAAATAAAAATAAAATGGCTGGTTGCAGGCTTGAAAAGATCAGGAGTGAGCATGTGGGTGATCGTTGGAATAATAATGGTGAGGTACGTATTGATGCCTGTGATGGGCATTGGTGTGGTTAAAGCAGCGTACCATTTTGGGATGGTTGGATCAGATTCATTGTATCAATTTGTTCTGCTGCTTCAGTATGCACTTCCACCAGCAATGACAGTAGGTAATGCATACATATATAATATGCTCACATTCATGATCGATATTTTCCTTTTCAGCCGATGGGGTTCTGGATATTGTGACAGGTTAGTTTGCTGTGTGTTTATGATGAAAATGGCAGGAATTATAGCACAGCTTTTCCAGGCTGGGGAAAGTGAATGTTCTGTGATAATGCTGTGGAGTTATGCTGTGGCTGGATTTGCTCTTACCCTTTGGTCCACTTTCTACATGTGGCTTCTCCAGTAATTTGATTTTCTACCTGCCCATATAAAAATATATATATATATATATATACACAAAACCCAGAGAAAGGCTCGAGTACAACAAAAACTATGAATGACCTTTCAATTTTGGAAGTTTAATAGGATGGTGAATCCAGAAAACTTTTATACTATAGTAATATGGTGCAGTCCAAGAGATTAATGTAAGCTTGCACCAAAACTCTTCACTTCTCTTTTTCAGTATTTCCTCTTAATTTGTAAGGAAGGTTTTTGTAACTTCATGAATGCCTTGTGTTGTTTATTTTATTTAAATAAGAATGATATTTCTTTGGAAAAAAAATATTTGTTTGTGTTAATCAGAAATTCTTGGATAGAGGTTTATATATAAAATGTGATATTTAGATTGGTTGGTTTTTAATCATCGATGGTTAATAGTTAATTAATAAAAATATAACATTTAATAAATAATGTCATATATCACAATGTAATTAATTTTGTCTATATGAATAGTGTGATAGATTGATTCTATATGAGAATTTCTCTTATGGCCCTCTATGCTTTTAAATATGGTCGGTGCTTAGTAGTGACTTCAGGCATAAGTTTTTATACAGAAGTAGCCAAGATTAGCCTATTGCTTAGCACAGTGACGATTCCAACTTAGCTGAGGATTGATCTCTCTGTATTGGATTAAGAATTTCTTATACTTAAATTTAAATATAATAAAATCATATTTGTATAATTTTGATCCTGGTTTCAAAATCAAAGATTGATATCTACCATTCAATAAAAAAATATTTATATTTTAAATTTTAAATTTAAATTTATAATAGAATCTCAACCATTCAATTTTAAATTAAGGGTATAGATTGCAAACATATTTATCATTTTCAACTTAAGACAAAAAGTTAGTGAAATCAATTAAATATGTTACTAAAAAAAACTTCAAAATGAGAGTAGAGAAAATTATGGAAAAACTCAATTGAAAACAAACGAGATTAGTTTTAAAAGGCATGAAGGCTTTATAAAGAATTGCAATAAAAAAAGAACCTAGACTAGGATGGTGTACAACTAAATAGACAATTGATGTTTCACATTATATATATATATATATATGCTTCACATTCGCTTCCCTTTATGCCCTTTTAAATGTGGTTGGTGCTTGGTGGTGGCTTCAGGCATTAGTCTTTATATAAAAGTAGCCAAAGTTGGGCTATTGGCTTAGTATATAGATGATTCCAACTGAGCTATGGATTGATCTCTCAGCATTGGATTAAGATCCTTTAATATTCAAATTTAAATATAATGAGTGGTGTTTGTATAATTTTGACCATGAATTTAAAATTAATGGTTGAGATTTACCAATAAAAATCTATTCATTTTTTAAATTCTAAATTCAATATTTTAATAAAATCTCAACCATTTGATTTCAAATTAAAGATATAAATTGCAAACATGTTTATCATTTTCAACTTAGACATGAAAGGATCACAATCTTTAAGTATTATGACTTAAGACAAAAAGTTAGTGAATCAATTGAATATGTTACTAAAAGATTTGCAAAATGAGAGTAGAGGAAATTATGGAAAGCTCAATTTAAAAACAAACGAGATTCGTTTATGGAGGCTTTGGAAAGAATTGCAAGAAAAAAAAAAAAAAAAAAACTAGACCATAATGGAGTACAACTAAATAGACAGTTGAAGCCTTGATGCGCAGTGAGATAAGAAATTAAAATTAGTATTGATAAATTTACTAATATAATGGTCTAAAACATTTACTTATATAATAATATAATAAAAAATTATAAGCTAATCTATTATATAAAGATTTCTAATAAGTCGATATTTAGCCAAAGTCATGTGCTATTGTTGCTACATAAAAAATGTTTGAGCACCTTTATTGACCTTTCTGAGAATGAGGAGACCAATAAAAATATTGCAGTTAGATGATGAAAGTAAATCTTACGAGAATGAAAATTTTGTAGAAAATTTAGATGATACTAATCGTTTACCCGTGTGTTGCACCACTATTATTATACGATTATAAAATCAAATTTGTAAATAAAATTTAATATAATTTTAATATTTAATATTTATTCATCATATTTTTAAAAATAATAGAAAATTAGAAATTTTTAATTGTCTACTTAACTTTTTAATATTTTAAAATTTTATTAGGGTACTAATCTAAAATCATTCTAAGAATATCTATTAATTAATTCTAATATTATACAGATTAAAACTATATATAATTGATATTACTGTATTTTAGAATTAAAGATTATTATATTATAATTTGATGAAGATGATTGGAAGAAAAATTGTATTCATTAAATTAAAATTGATCTTTACATCAATGATGAAATATATACAACTACTCTAGTTCACTATCCAACTCACTAAACAAAATTTATTATTCAACTAACTAATGACTATATGACAGTTATACAATTAATTACACTAACAGTTACATTTTTCTCATTAAGTTGACTAGCCTTTAATTGGTTGACTAGCTCCTACATGTGTTCTTAATGCTGATTGTGATTCAATATGCTGCTTCTCTTCACACCCCCCCCCTCAAGATGTGCATATATATTTAATATACTCATCTTGCTAAGCAGAAATTGAAAATGTGTAGGATGTAGAGCTTTAGTGAAAACATCTGCCAATTGTTTTATGGTCTTCAAGTACTTAGGCTTGATTAAACCATATATAATATTCTCTCTCACAAAATGACAGTCTAGCTCTATATATTTAGTTATTTTATGTAACATAAGGTTCTTGGCAATGTGCAATGCAAAAATATTATCATAATAAAGCTCAACTAGTGTCTCCAATATTAAACCAAAGTCCTTAAGTGAATAAATCAACCACATCACTTCACTTGTTGTAACTGCTATTACCCTATACTCAAATTCTGCAGAACTTCGAGACACTGTATTTCTGCTTCTTAGATTTCCAACTGACAATTGAATTTCCAATGAAAACATAGAACCCTATTATTGATCTCCTTGTTTCTTGACAGCTAGCCCAATCACTATCTGTATAGGCCTAATTTAGACTTAGCTAACATTAGAATACCTTGCCTTCGAGAAGTCTTCAAATATCTTAGAATTATGTACGCTGCTTCTAAATGCACATTTGCAAGCTTGTCCATAAATTGAGAAAGGACTTGCATTACATATGAAATGTCTAGCCCTGTTAGTGTTCAGTATAACAGCTTGCCTATCAGTTGTCTGTACTAGCTGCAATCTTCCAACAAATATGTTTCCATATACGTCAACTTGTGGTTAACCTCCATAGTTGTCCTGCTAGGCTTACTTCCCAAATAACCAAACTCTTGAAACAATTCTAAAGTATATTTTCTTTGACAAACAGAAATACCATCTTTAAATCTTGCAATTTTCAATCCCAAAAAATATTTCAAGTTACCCAGATCTTTAAGCTTGAAATAAGACTTGAGAAGATTCTTCAAATCATCACTGAGTGCATTGTTGTTACTGGCAATCACCATGTCATCAACATAAACTAAAAGAGCTACAAAACCATTTTCTATCCTTTTTGGTAAACAAAGAGTAGTCAAAATTGGATTGAATATAACCATTACTAATTAAACAATCTAAAAACTTGATTTTCCACTGTTTGGAGGCTTATTTCAAGCCATATAGAGGTATGTTCAGCTTACATACCAGATTATTAACTTCATTAGGCAATTGCATCTCCCCCTGAAGGTAATAACCTGGTGGAATTTGCATATAGACCTCTTCTGATAAGTCTACATTAAGAAAAGCATTGCTAATGTCCAATTGGGAGAGAGACCAATTAAAAATTGCTGATAAAGCTAGAAATACCCTGACAATAAAGTGTTTTGCAATTGGGCTAAAGGTATCTTGATAATTTGTATAACCTTTAGCCACTAAACATGCCTTCTACCGTTCTATACTCCCATATGCATTAAACTTAGTTCTAAACACCCACTTGCACCCTACAAGTTATTTGCCAAGTGGTAAAGGCATAATAGTCCAAATATGATTATGAATAAGGACAAGTAATTCATCTTTCATTGCATCCTTCCAATGATCATGTTTAATAACTTGTTGATATATGGTTGGATCAGGTGTGGAAAGAATATCATGACTAAAGTGTCTATGAGAAGAAGTTAACATATGATATGAATGATGTGATTAAATTGGATGAGATATTAAAGCTAATATAGTGATAAAGGATCTTCGAAAGGATTAAGTGGTGATGCAGTAAATCAATATAATTTTGCCATTTTTGCAGGTAAAGAAAAGCTTGAAAAGGGATCAAAACTGTTAAGCTTTTAGAACTTACCCCGAAGCTCTGATACCATGTAATTTGACGAAGATAATTGAAAGAAAAATTATATTCATTAAGTTAAAAATGATTTGTACATCAATGATGAAATATATCCGGCTACTCTAGTTAACTAACCTACTCACTAAACAAAATCTGTTATTCAACTAACCAATGACCATGTGACAACTGCATAATTAGTTATACTCACAGTTACATATATAATTAAAAATTTAATTTATTAGTGAGTGTAATATTAAAATATTATTTTTTTTAAATTAGAATTATTATCTAATTAGAAAACTAATTTATTAATTAATATAATATTAAAATATAATTAAAATATAATTTTTTAAAATAATAATTATTTAATTAAAAAAATAAATTTATATTAATATGTTATTTTTTAAGATAATCATTATCAAATTTACAACATATAGTTATAGTACAATTTAATAAATCTTTTTATTTTTTATTTTTATTATATGCTTACATAAATAAATACGCTTTATATGCTTTATCTGTGTGCATATTTATATTAGACCTACAGATGACCAGAGATGTTTTGTGGTTTTAAAGAATTTGTATAAACTTTTTTGAGAAATCTAATTCATCCTTTTTTGGATTACAAACGCCTAATCTTAAAAGCTAATTGATACTTAATTGCTTTACTAACAATATTATGTATATTGATTTATGCATAGAAAATGTATATTACATTTGTATGTACAGCTATAGGAAAATCTATGATTTTATTTTTATTTTTATTTTTTTTTCTGTTTAAGAAACGGAAAAAGGAATTGAAGAGAAGGGAAGAAGAAACTGCAGGAGCAGCCGTGCAGTATTAAAGGTGACAAGCAGAAACATAGGAAGGTCTCAGGAAAGGGCCCTGTGGGGGCTTCTTTCTTTCTGTTATTTTTGTCATCTTATATTATAATATTAGTCAACTAAAATTTATGTGCGTTTTAAAAAAAAAATATATAATTAACAAAATTTAAAATAATTTCTTTTTTAAATAATTAAGATCGTCAAGTCACGATCGCTTAATTTTTTAAAATAATAATAAAATATAGAAAAAAAATAATAATTTAATCATTTTTTTTATATATAAAATATATAAAACATATATTTAAATATTTTAGTTAATTTTTTATTTTGCTATCTTTCTATATATTAAAATTATAAAAACCATGAATAGAGACAGATCAATAACGCAAAATATTTTCTCTAATTGCAAAATCTGCTATTTGTAATTGGCTCCCAATTTAATGTTTTCAGATTCGGTGAACTTGGGGTGGGTCCCGGGTGATACTCTCCAAATCTTAGTTATATTCAGAGATTTTCGGAAACAGGGATTTTTCTTTATTTTTTATTTTATATTTTCAATTGACTGGTCATTGTTTTTTCTTAAGGAAAAAGAATTATCTGATCCAAATAAAATGGTAAATTCAAAAGGATGTTAAATTTTTGGCTTTACCAAATGGATATTAAGATTTGATTTTACTGTTCTCCAAAAAAAAAAAAGGATTTGTATTAAGTGAGTAGTTTTTACAGTAAATATTAAAAACTAGTCTATAATTTTCTAAAATTCTCATAAATAAAAATGATATTTATTTACTTAAATTGTATTTAAACCTAAGAACTAATAGCCGTCCCTAACATTAATTAATTAATTAATTAATGCTAGTAGTTTAATAATAAATTATTAGAATAATTATTAATTACGTGTGAAATTGAAAATGAATTAGAACAGAAGGAATCTGGAAGTGTGGGGCCCGTATAAATGATGGAGCCGGTTACGGTTACAAAAACAAATCCAAATACAAATAGAAAGAAGTGACAAGGCTGCCCGCCTCTGCCTCTGCCTCTGCCTCGGCCTCCGCCTCCGCCTCCTTCTTCTTCTTAATATCTAAAGCTATAAATATATATATTAATGATTTTGTATTTTAGCCTCTTCTTTCACATTTCCTTTTCTGTACTCTTTTTTATTTTATTACGTAAAATGTATTTCAATTCAACATTCTCCACCGCTTTCTTTTGTCCTTTCTTTTACCAAAATTCAACTTCTTTTTTACAATCTCTGATTCCTTTTTCTTTTTTCTTTTAAATTGATTTTGTTGGTATTATCCGATACAATGCTCATTCAGGTACAAAGGAAATCTAAAAATATGGGACTCTTTTTTTTTTTTTCTTTCAATTACTAATGCTATTGTCAAAAACCATTACTATTTTCCTTTTCCTCTTCCTCCTCCTCCTTTTCTCATTGCTGGACTGGTTCAGTAGGTGATGCCTCACTAGTCTAATTAATTTCTTCTACTTTCCATTCATTATTATTATTAATACAATGTTTATAACTTTAGAATGAATCCCTTTCCTTCTTATTTATTATTTCTTCCATTTTGTTTGTGTTTGTTTATATATTTATGCAAATTTTAACGTAACAAGTTTCCTCAATGAATGAACAGGTAGCTAGCTAGCAAAGGAAAGATTGGATTTTTTTTTTTTTTCAAGTGTTTCTTTTTAAAAAATTTGACATCAATATGCGGCTCCTGGATCTGTTTGCCATTGCTTCTATGCCTGTTCTCAAAGTACTCCTCATCACTGCGCTTGGCTCTTTCTTGGCTTTCGACAATGTCAATATCTTGGGGGAGGAAGCAAGGAAGCAAATTAACCGAGTCAGTATATATCCCAATCACTTTGAGCTTCTTCCATAAGCAATCTGCTATCTGACATGTCAAATATTTCCCCATGACCATCACCAGGTTGTTTTTTATGTCTTCAATCCAGCACTAGTAGGGGGCAACTTGGCTAAAACAATCACCTTTGAAAGCATTCTATTGCTGTGGGTTTCCTTTTGATGTACTGTATTTCTTTTTTTCTTTTTTTTTTTTTTAATGAAAAAATTTAATTGTAGAACTCAAAGCTAATCTACAATTTCTACCAGGTGGTTTATGCCCGTCAATATCCTTATTACATTTATTATTGGTTCAGCACTGGGTTGGATACTCATCAAAATCACAGCCCCTCCAAAACATCTTAAAGGCCTTATATTGGGTTGCTGTGCTGCAGGTTTGGCATCTTCAGTGACCCTTTACGTATGTTTGCATTAGATTACTGGTTATTAATTCCTCTGTCGATTAACATTAATTTGTTAATGTTAAATGCGGATTCTTGGATCAGTTAATTTATATGATGTAGTTCGTGTTTTCAGGTTGTTGATGTTGTTGTTGTTGTAACAGGAAACATGGGAAACTTGGTTTTAATCATTGTCCCAGCAATGTGTAGAGAGAAAGGAAGTCCATTTGGACCACCTGATGTTTGCCACGCATATGGGATCTCTTATGCTTCACTTTCAATGGCGGTATGGTAAATGCCAACTTCATATATTATACATTCGATCAAAGCAGGCAAAACAATGCTTAAACTGTCATGACCTTCTGATTTTTTGGGTTCACCTTTCTGATGAGCTGCGAGCAAGAAATCAGTTTGGCTGTCAGGATTATATATCATATACTATAGCTATATCTATTGCCTCAAACAATGGCGTTTGTTAGTTAGTATTAAATGCTTGTGATTACTCTCTCCCGTTTTACAATCTCTTCTGATAGACAACAATGTCCTAGCTGTTAGTGCATTTCTGTTTTTATTTTATTCTCTTCTGTGTCTGACTATGATCAAGAAACCTTTCTCTTTTGACACTTCAGATAGGTGCCATTTATATGTGGTCTTATGTTTATAACATGATGAGAATTTCAGCAAGTGAGATCAACAAAGAAGTTCGTAGGAAAGACACTGAAGGAACACCAGAATCCATGAACTCGGGAAATCTTCTTCCTTCCAAAGAATTGCCCATTTCTGCTGAGCTTACATATGGTTTACTGCATCCTGGGACAGAGTCTGATAAAATTGTTAAGGTTCCTTTTCATCTTATCCTCCGCTGAAAAGATATTTTGGACGAACTTATTATTGTCTTTGTATTGTAAAAATCTACAGAAGATTATTTTCAATCCATTACTTGTAGACTTTCACATGGACACAAGTCTCAAACAAGATTAAGCAACATTTGCGGATGATTTCAGAAAAACTTAATCTGAAAGCAATATTTGCACCTTCAACTATTGGAGCGGTATCCTCTATTCCCTTATGGCTACTTCATTTCACAGTTAATATAGAAGTATATGCAAACAACATATTTTTGCATTTTATTATGTATAATGACATGGGTATTATCTGAACTGACATTTATAGTTATCTTCCTCTGTAGATTGTGGGGTTTATTGTTGGAGCAGTCCCTCAAATTCGAGAGTTGTTGATTGGTACTAATGCTCCCCTTCACGTAATTGAAGATTCGGCTTCTTTAGTTGGGTAATGACTTTCCCCTGAGATTGTAATTTAATTTGTGACTACTCGAATCATAAGTAAACATTGTTTTCCTAGTATCTTTTACATTAGACCAAACAGCTTTCTAACCTTCAACAGTCAATCCATAACCTTGAATATATATATTATTTACTGAAATTGCAGAGATGCAGCCATCCCAGCTGTTACCCTGATAGTTGGAGGAAACCTTCTTAGAGGTAATGTTGTGGACATATGCTATGGCATTTTAAGAGATTGTTGTATATTTTAGGCAAAAACGTGTGATTGAGCCCCAAAATTTTCAATTTTATTGTATTGAGCCCTGAATTTTTATTTTATTCTATTGAACCCTTGTTCTTTTATTTTTATTTGATTTAAATACTTCTTATATATATCTCATGAGTTTTTATTTGTTTTATTGAACCCTTATATTTTTATTTTTACTTTGATTGTCCTTAATCGATGCAAAAATAAAAATACAAGGTCTTAATGAAACAAAATAAAAATTAATGGGCTCAACAAAATAGAATTTCGAAGTTTAAGAGCTTTTGCCTATATATTTGATACTGATATTGTCCAGAATGTTCATAAAAGATTTGTGATGGTTGCAAATTCAGGTTTAAAAGGATCAGGAATTCAGTTGTCACTGGTATTTGGAATATTAGGAGTTCGGTATGTTATCCTACCTCTACTGGGGATTGTAATCGTTAGAGGTGCAGTGCATTTTGGTCTTGTGGGTTCAGATCCATTGTACCAGTTTATCCTTCTGGTGCAATTTGCAGTTCCACCAGCTATGAACATAGGTATGAACCTTAAACACACAATTCTCTGACTGATGCAAATTAGATGTAACATCCGGATTAGTGATGTACTTGGAATTTTGGCAGGGACGATGACTCAATTGTTTGGTACTGGACAGAGTGAATGTTCTGTTATAATGCTGTGGACATATGCTATGGCATCGATTTCTCTTACACTATGGTCAACCCTTTTCTTGTGGATGGTGACTTGACATCTGTATATATTACTTCTTCTTTAGACATCTTTTCACATAGTTGAGGACATTGACAGCAATTCAGACGAATATCAGTTAAGACGTATACTTACACAAATGATGCTAAGAGGGACACCTTTGGTGATGACGATGATGGTTATACCCCACCTTTGAAAACTAACTTTATCACATCTTTCCCCATTTCATATACATATTTTTCTTTATCATATTCTTGTATTGTTTTTAGGTACTACTATTTTCTTTTTCTTTTCTTTTAATTCTCTATTTAATATGTAATGAAGGGAAAAATTAGTTAAATCTTCTATACTCCATTAATGAGCATGGTACCCCAGGACCACCATTTTAAGCTGAAGTTAATCCAATAAAGAAACAAATAAAAGATAAAAAAATCAGTACTTTTATTTTCACCCAAGTGTCTTAGTTTTATTATAGTTTATATTGAATCACCTTTTTCAAAAAAGAAAATAAAAATGTTTAAATTTAAATTTATTTTATGTTTACTAATTTTATTTTCTATAATATACTTTCCAACAAGATATGATTTGCTCTATTTTCTTTTAAAGTCGGATTTCAAAAAGTAGTTATAAAAAATAAAAAAGAATAATTCTTTTTTAAATAGGTTGAAATAAATAATATCAAATTGATTACGGAGCCAAAAGCGTGAATGCATATATATTTATAAGCCGCGATTGTAATGCATATATATTTATAAGCCGCGATTGTAACATTTTAATTGTTATCAATATCAAAGTGAGTTAGCAAGCTGAATGGCTATTGAAGCTAGGATTGGCCATATGCTGGCTCAAAATCGGAATCAAAATCGGTAAATTTAGAATCGGCTCGATTTATAATCAAAATCAGGGAGAGCTGGTCAATAGTTTCAATTCTAATTCACCCATTTAAAAAAATTAATAACAATAAATATTTATTATAATATAATTTAATTATTATTTTAATTAAGAAAAATTAGCTTAGTTTAAATATTAATAATAATACATATAATAATATTATAATAACATAAATAATATTAATGATATTTGATGAATAAAAAATAATAATGAATAGAAGTTAACAATAATAATAAATAATAAATAAAACTTATAAAGAAAGAAGATAAATATTTATTCCACCATACAAACAAAAGAGATTTCAACTTCCAGCGTACAAAAGTCTTTAAAAAATAGGTAAAAAAATTATGTGGGCTTTCAGTCCTCTAAATTTTAAAAAATATGTAGACACCTTAATTTTTGGTAAAAAAATTAAAGTCCAATCTCTATTTGTTTAAATTTATTTAAGAAAAATTAATTTTTTTTTTTAATTTGTCTGAATCGGCCTAACCAAAATTGTAAACCGAAATCGGCCTGTTCCAATTCTAATTGCAGTTTTCTTTAACCGGCGGTTCGTGAACCGTGGCGACCCAAATTAAAGCAAGAACAAGAAGCTTAAATAACCACATTCAAATGTCGCCCTTCTCATATAGTTCTTTTGGTCGGATGTAAACATTCTTCAACAAGCACATGGTAAGAGCCTCAAGCCTAGTGCTTGGGAGCTTATGATTCATGTTCTATTTCATTTCCTGCTGATCTTTGTAGGACTTCTCAATTCTTGCGATTCCAAGCTCCCTTAGCTGAGTCCATTTGGCCCTATGATAAAACTTAAGCCTTTGTTTATTCTGGTGTTTATGAGGGCTGCGTTTCTGTTTGATTTACCTCCCTTGAGGGCATTAGGAGCTAGATTTTTAGCAATCTTAAGGTATGGAACCTGCAAGAGCACCTATTGTTGGAAGAGGAGGTTCAAGCAATCACAAGCGAAGGCATGTCCTGCAATTATTCCACTTACACTGGCCGAGACGAGCATGCCACCTGAGTCATCCTTTATCAAAACTTGGCGCATCTACTTGAAAAACTTGACCGAGGTTGATCTTCATTCCTATATAGTACTGCTCTTAAACTTCTTACACATGGTAGTGATCTTGTAGAAGATATTCAACTATATGAAGCACTGAGGCAGCTTTACAATATATGCCTGTTACTATAGGTCTGTTAATTTATGCAGAATCCAATTAAAGAACATTAGAGAGTTG
Source organism: Ricinus communis (assembly GCF_019578655.1). Lineage (NCBI taxonomy): Eukaryota > Viridiplantae > Streptophyta > Magnoliopsida > Malpighiales > Euphorbiaceae > Ricinus > Ricinus communis. Next base: position 2,825,317 of record NC_063260.1, read on the forward strand.
TTTATAGAATTCTCAGATATTTGAAACCAGCTGTTGCTTATGGGTTACATTTAGGAAAGTTTGGTCAGTTGGATTTTGTGATGTTGTCTGGGCTTTTGATCCAAATGATGGAAGGTCCACTATGTTTTTTAAGCTCACAATCTCATTTCTTAGAATTCTAAAATATAAAGTGAGTAAATTGCTCCCTTACTTTGTATCTAATTGTTACTAAATTTTAAATTTTTTTATACCCATAATTTTATATCTGTTCAATTTATGATACCCGTAACTTTTTTGGCATTTTTTGCTGATGTGGCCATAAAAAATAAAATATTTTTAATTGATTTGTCATATAATCAATACTAATTTACTAATAATTTATTCTATTAAGTATACGAGACCTATCTGTAAATATTTGTAATTTAAAAAAAATTTAAAGATGGATTCTACATATTTAGTAAGATAAATTATTAGTGAGTTGATATCACGTCACAAAACAATTAAAACTATTTCATTTCAATAGGCACAAAATATATCAAAATAAGTGGCGGGTACTGTAATTTAAAATAGAATTTGAAATACTGAAGCCAAAATGAAAAAAATTTGAGATATATACCCTAAATAAAAAATAAAAATAAAAATAGTAATACCAAAAAGATATTTAAAATAGTTGACACTAACTGAATAGTATGTCCAAAGATTTAGTACTAACTAGCAACTCACCCAGATAAAAGCACTATGTCAAGTTTGAGCACAAAATTGAATATGGAAGCTTAGCCAATTTGGTGAGAAAATTAACTTGGATCAAATCTCTTCTCTGAGTTAAAAGTTGTTTTCAGACCTTATTAATTATTTTATTTTTTAGAATTAGAAGTTATTATGTAGATAGGGACTAATTTATAAATTAATATAATATTTAAAATACAATTAAAATATAATTTTAAAATGATAATCATTATTTAATTAAAAAATATTTTATTAATTAATAAATTAATAAAAAATACATAAATTTACGTTTAAACTTGAATGGTATGTACAAAAAATAAATATTTATAAAAAAGATTTTATATATAAAAATAATGAAATGCACATGCACATTATTTTATCTTAGATTCTGTATATATACAGAACAGACTAGAGAAAATTCTCCAAAATGATAATAATATTCGTTCAGAATGTTTTTTTTTTATTAATTTTTGTATTTAAATAATTATTTAAAATACATATACATAAGCAGTAGTGGTGGAACTGGGTTAATATTTTTACTGAGGTACATCTAAAGGCCTATTTAAATTCTTTGCAGGGACATCAATTGAGGAACGCATCAAGATTTTACAAATAATAACCTGAAACATACATTATACGTAGAATAAGGAATTTATTAAAAAAAGAAGCCACAGCAAGTCCATGTCCCCAAGAAGCTCCTCCCTGTGTGCATGCAGTGGGGCAAACTACTTTGTTGTTAAATAATTAGTAGTAACAATGAAACATGGCGTACGTTTGGAGAAGAATCTGAAAAGAAATCTTGGGGTTTCAGTTATGAGAGAACACGTGGGAAATCAGTGGCAGTCCAAGTGTAGAATCGGAGGAATAGGATGAGCTGTGTGGTTGCAGGCAATCTGCTAAAATCTGGTGTGCTACACAGTGATAGATATACAGTGATACTGCACAAGATCATATATATATATATATATGACCTTTCTGATATTTTCTGTCCTTTTAATCTCTTGAATTAACCTTTCTGTATCATTACATTATACTTTCAGTCTGCATTTGCTTAATCTGTCAGTTAATACTTCAGTTTGAACAATTGATTGATTGGGTACCTGTGTGTATACGTAATGTTGCGTTCTAATCTTTCTTGTTATTATTATTTATTGTTATTATTGCTATTGTTCTTCTTTATGATACGAAAGCTCCTCACTCCAGTAGTCACGCCTCTTCTGTTTTCTTTTATTTAATTAAATAATCACGATTGCTCTACTCTTGTGGAAGCACAAGTAAAGCATGACATGCAATTTACAATCCCAGATGCAATTCTTTTTTGTTTTTTTGTTTTTATAATAAATTTCGTGATCTTGACACTGTGTATCAGCCATATTATCATCAGTATCAGCATGGCCGTATGTGTTTTATGTTCTCTCTCTTTCTTTATTGTTGTTCACTGGTTTTTGTAATTTGGTTGCCCAGTTGATCATAACGTTTCTTGTTTTCTTTTAATCACTTTCTCTGGCTCTGCTTCTACTAATAAGGAATTCTGTATGCCTGGATGCAAATTTGAATATATCCATCCTCCCGCTAATGTTTCATTCATATGTTCATCAATCATGTTGCATTTCATTTATCTTGTTATTTTATTATTATTTTCTTTTTAATTAGTGTTATTAATTTTGTTACTTTTCTCAGGACACTGACATAATCTGAGACCTAGAAGAAGATACATTTCTATGGGGCTTCTGGACATCTTTATTGCTTCAGTAATACCAGTTGTAAAAGTGCTCCTGATTACTGCTGTTGGTTCATTTCTTGCAATTGATTATGTAGATATATTGGGAGTCGATGCAAGAAAACATCTAAATAATGTGAGTATCTGTTGTTTGTGGTTTAAACTATACACTTAAATACCCTTTTGATTTCATGCTGATGCTGCAACTGTTGAGGCACTGAGTAATCTGGTTCTACCTGTCCCTTGCAATATACTGCAAATATGAAGAATGATATTCAGTTTACTGATATTGTTTCTAATTAGTGGGTTGGTCTCTACTGAGAAGTGCCCCTTGTGTTATCCTTTTCTTTTCTCAATTTCCATTCCATGCTATGAATCTATCAGCTCCAAGGCAGAACAAATTTTTTCATTGCAGAAGGCTAGCCTGACAGATCTTACTTTCTGATCTTGTTTCAGATTGTCTTTTTCGTCTTCAACCCAGCACTTGTTGGTAGCAACATTGCTAAATACATTACACTTAGAAGCATGGGCGTACTGTGAGTTTGTTTCTTTGCAAATGTATGGGGACTGCTTCCCAATTTGGCGTTTTATTTTTCGTATTTGTTGATAAAAAGAAGCTTTGGTTTAATCATGTAGGTGGTTCATGCCACTCAATATTCTTATCACATTCATCATTGGCTCAATGCTCGGATGGCTACTCATTAAAAGTACCAAAGCTCCTCATGAGCTCTGGGGCCTTGTATTGGGATGCTGTTCTGCAGGTGGGTTTCTTTCTATCTCGCTGATGGTATTTTTGCAATTTGAGCATCTTTTTGGTTCACAATATGCATAAGATCTCTGTTAAATCACTGATCCATTGGCATGGGCATAAATTAGTTAAAATCATTGGCATCAGATACAAATATGCCTTGACAGGATCAGAAAATGGTACACAAATGAAAGTCAATTTAAGTAGAGGTTATTATGATTTAATAATTGCTGTCTGAAATTTCCAAACAGATTTCAAAGAGGTTCTGTAGTTTTAATACCTAGTTGATCCTCCTCAAGTGATAACAAAAATGTCTTGGCTCTGAGTTTTTGTTTTATTTCTTTTTTCGAAAATGCTACTGAAAGTGCTAGTTTCCCTTTTCTGGGTAACTGACCACACTTTTTTTACTGTGTACTTGACACTTTTCAGCCACTTCATTTGGTGGCCATATGTTCATGAAAAGGCACATTGGATGTTGTAATTCTATATTCCCTGTCCCGCTTCATTGTTCATATGCTGAGCTACCTTATGAACAAGAAAGAAATTAAAATGAAACTGAATGAGAATGAGATGGTAGTTGGTGTTCTATTCTTAGTTGTGGTGACAGCAATGTACTCTGTCTCTGGATTATCCAGTGCTGCCAAGAGAAGTGCATTTGCCCCAAAGCAAATGGTCTAAGAGGTGATGCTATATATGTAACATATGCTAACACTACCTGTAATCCTTTGTGCTTAATGACAAACTTTATAGCTTATAATGAACAGGAAATTTGGGGAACTTGCCTATGATAATCATCCCGACTGTGTGTAAAGAAAGAGGCAGTCCATTTGGAGATGTTGATGTCTGTTACACACACGGACTGGCATATGCTTCACTCTCTATGGCAGTATGATCTTTTCTTTTTAATCTTAATGTCAGAGTTTATGAGTTAATTGTATTAATTTAAGCGATAGAAGATCTTGAATTATTAAAAGGTTTGCCACTGATATGAATTCAGATTGGATCTATCTACATGTGGTCTTATGTGTACAACATTGTGCGTTTGTACTCAAACAAGGACTGTGGAGGGACCAAACTGGATGCCATCACTAAGGGTGCAAAGTCTTCTGGAGAAACACCAAAAAATCTTTCAAGATGTTGCACAGGACCATTGCTTCCTTTAGAAAATTCCTCACGAGATGAAGAGCATATGGATTGTTTTGAACTAGAGTGCACATTATCTAAGGAGAAGGAAGAGGTGGTTTAATATTTCAATTTTACAGCTTATTTATCTTTCATCTGATAGATTTTTGTAAGAGCTGAACTTCAAGACCAATTTTTACTACAATGCCACTACAAGTTACGTGAATTATTTATTTTTCATATAGTATTGTTCTTAGAATCTGGTAGCCCGCTGGATCTCTTCCCAATTTTAATGTCATGGAGAAGTCCTGAAAACATCTTTTGAGAGAAATTACATGCACAAGAAAGCGGCATGCTAACTTCAAGATTTTTCTGAATCACACACACAGACACAAACACATGTATGTCGAAGTATTGAACATGTGGGAAATCAGTAGCTATAATGTAGCAAATGTTGAGAATAATGAAAACGTTGGTATACCGGATTCAATAAGAGAAATTATCTGCTGACTTCATCAAAATTTTATGGCAGGTCTCCATTCTAGACAGGATTAAGCAGGGTTTACAAATGGTTACAGAGTTCAAGTTAAAGAGATTGTTTGCACCTTCAACTACTGGAGCGGTAGGCCAATCTATCATGTAGAATGGAAGTTAACAGTGGCTAGCGAAGTCCTTACATTAAGATATGCTTTATGTCTCAGAATCTTAAACACAATTGTGCATATGTTTCTTATCACCTGATGATGAGCACACACAAATATAGTATGCTAGTAAATAAAGATCAAAATGCTATATTAGCAAATCCTTTTTTTTCTTTTCAGATTTTGCTGTCATTTTTTGTATTTAGCTGCATTAAACTTATCTAGACCTAAAGTATGCTCTATTTCTCAGGTGATCGGATTTATTATTGGCACCACGCCTCAGTTACGAGAGGCTCTAATCGGTGATAATGCTCCTCTTCATGTGATTCCAGATTCTGCATCCTTGCTTGGGTGAGTATCATGTGTTGTCCTGATGCTATAACAAGACTGCTTTTGGTTTCCCTTAGTATTCCATTTTTCTGTGCATTTGCAGAGATGCTGCCATTCCATCAATCACTTTGGGGGTAGGGGCGAATCTTCTCACAGGTATCAGTGATTAATTTCATTTTGTTATGTATGTTTTAACTTGCCCGATTCTGATGGGGTCCAAGCATAGTAATGATGACGAGCACTCAGGTCTGAAAGGGTCAGCAGTGCAGCTGCCAGTAATTGTTGGGATAATGGTGGTTAGGTACATTATATTGCCAATTTGCGGGGTGGTGATTGTTAAATCTGCAGTGCACTTGGGGTTAGTGCAGTCAGATCCGCTGTACCAATTCGTTCTTCTGCTTCAGTTTGCTCTTCCTCCAGCAATGAACATAGGTCTGTCTGATAAATTAAAATGTCTAGGCCAAGTTGAGCATGAGCTTGTAATTGATGTACTTGTTCGGCCTCACAATGCTCGCGCAGGTATGATGACACAACTGTTCGGAGCAGGTGAGAGCGAATGCTCAGTGATTCTGCTATGGAGTTATGCAGTGGCATCAGTTTCGCTAACGCTGTGGTCAACATTCTTCATGTGGCTTGTGGGGTAGCAGAGTTACTCAGTAAACAATACTAATCTTGTTTTGGTTTTGTTAGCAGAGATAATTCCATTACATTGGCTACATAGAAATGCATATGTACATCTGATAGGAGTCTAATTTCTTAAATGATCAATGATGCAGATTTTAACTGCTGCAGTTTTGTGGTTCTGCAAGTGTTCCATCCATCATATCATCCACTAGTCTTCAATATATATATATGAAAAACTACATTTTCTGTTGCAGATTTCATTAGGATAAATTATTCAGGAAATTCCCCAAATTCTTATGTTATAATTCAAATTTTGTTGATATTTGCGTGAAATAAAATTGGTTTTATTGCTGGCTATGTAATTAAGTATGAAGATTTGAAGGACAGGTATTACTGCAAAATTCAAAGAAAAATAATGGCTTGGTTGAATACTTAAGAACAGTATTAAAATTGTGACAAGAAAAACATTATTTTAATTCCACTGCAACAGATAAAAAATATTACTAGAGTTCCTTCTTTTTTACTTTTTGCATTTTATAAAAATATATTATATAATTATTATTAAGTATTTTCTTTTACTATTACGTTAGTATTAATTCAAATTCATTAAAAAAAATTGTAAGCAGCAAAGAAAACCGTAAAACTTCAGTTATAATATAAAAAAAGATTTACGAAGAAAAAAAAAAAAGAAATATCTTTCTGTTTATCTCAAAATCAAGCGGAAACAATATCGGAGAAGAAGAAGAAGAAAGTGAAAAAAAAAACAGTAGACACAGATCGGCTGGCTGTGGAAATGAAATAAAATGATTTCGGTTGTCGACATGCAACTTCAGTTTAGCTTTTGTAAGAGATAGTTGTGCAGCGCGGCCTTACTGAAATGAGCTTATTACAATCCCTAATAATATAAAGATCCATCAAAGCAAGCTAAAGGAAACACCTGGGTCAGTTTCATTCTCTTTCTAGTTTCCAGTTAATGATAATTTTGTAATCTTCCTTTATTTTTTTTGGATGCTCCATTTTTTGGCATTTCATTTTCTGTTTAGTATAAATACTAATGCAACTGTAAAAGTTTAAACTTTATCCCTTTTCTGTTTGATTGTTTATGAAGATTTTGTTTTGCAAGCATAATATGAATTGGAAATTAAGATATGGGGTTGGAACTACTGCGCATGCAAAATGAAGTTGTTTAATTTGAGATGATGGGTCTGGGAGATGATACCGTGGATGTCCACCAGAACCTTCTTAATGTTACTGGTGATGAGCATCATGATCAAATGGAAGATGAAGAAGATGTAGAGAAACAACTACAGAACCACCTCTTTCAAAATTCCACTAGGCTCTGCATTCCTCAAGGAGACCCTCATCTCGAGCCCTACGAGGGAATGGAATTTGAATCTGAGGAGGCTGCAAAGGCCTTCTATAATTCTTATGCTCGCCGTGTTGGCTTCAGCACCCGTGTCAGTATGTCTCGTCGCTCTAGGCGTGATGGTGCCATCATTCAGCGTTCTTTTGTTTGTGCCAAAGAGGGCTTTCGTATTGACAAGGACAAGCCTGCGGATCCTCATATCCGTGTAAAACGTCCCCGTGCTGAAACTCGAGTTGGTTGCAAGGCCATGTTAGTAGTTAAAATTCAGGATTCTGGCAGATGGGCTATTTCTGCATTTGTCAAGGAACACAACCATGACCTTGTCCCTCCTGATAAGGTGCATTGCCTCCGCTCACACCGCCATGTCTCTGGCTCTGCTAAGTCTTTGATTGATACCTTGCAGGGTGCTGGTATTGGCCCTAGTGGAATTATGTCTGCTCTCATCAAAGAATATGGCGGAATCAGTAATGTTGGGTTCACTGAGCGTGACTGTAGGAATTACATGAGAAGCAGTCGCCAGAGAACCCTTGGAGGTGATACTCAGGTACTTTTGGACTACTTGCGCAACAAACAGGCTGAGAATCCTGCATTTTTCTATGCTGTGCAAGGTGATGAAGATCAGTGCATGAGCAATATCTTCTGGGCTGATCCCACAGCAAGGACTAACTACACATACTTTGGTGATACTGTTACCTTTGACACTACTTACAGGTCAAACCGCTATCGGTTACCATTCGCACCTTTTACTGGCGTTAATCATCATGGCCAACCTATATTGTTCGGTTGTGCGCTCCTAATTAATGAATCTGAGGAATCTTTTATTTGGCTTTTCAAAACATGGCTTACAGCAATGTCTGGGAGGCCTCCTGTTTCAATCACTACTGATCATGATAGAGTCATTTGTCTAGCTGTTACTCAGGTATTTCCTGAAACCCGGCACCGTTTCTGCAAGTGGCATATTTTTAAGGAATGCCAAGAGAAATTATCTTGCTTGCTGTCTGAACATCCCAGTTTTGAAGCAGAGCTCCACAATTGTGTGAACCTCACAGAGTCAGTTGAAGAATTTGAATCATGTTGGTTGTCAATAATTGATAAATATGATCTCAGGGAGCATGAGTGGCTACAAGCAGTTTTTACTGATCGCCGGCAATGGATACCTGCGTACTTGAGGGACACATTCTTTGCAGAAATGTCTATAACACAGCGCAGTGATAGCATCAATTCTTACTTTGATGGATATATCAATGCCTCAACAACCCTACAGTTGTTTGTTAAGCAGTATGAAAAGGCTATGGAAAGTCGCTATGAGAAAGAAGTCAAGGCAGACTATGATACAATAAACACTGCTCCAGTTCTCAAAACTCCATCACCAATGGAGAAACAAGCATCTGAGCTTTACACAAGGAAGTTATTCTTGAAATTTCAAGAGGAGTTGGTTGAGACATTAGCTTTTCTGGCAACCAAAATTGAGGATGCAGAGGCTATCAGCATATATCGAGTTGCCAAGTTCAGGGAAAATCATAAAGCTTACTTTGTTCGTCTTAATGTTCATGAGATGAAAGCCACCTGTAGCTGTCAGATGTTTGAATTCTCTGGCCTTCTTTGCAGACATATATTAACAGTTTTTAGGGTGACAAACGTTCTTATGCTGCCTTCTCACCACATTTTGAAACGATGGACTAGGAATGCCAAGAGTGGCGTCATATTGGAGAACACATCACACAGCTGTTCACGAGAATCTCATACTGTCAGATGTAATAATCTTCGCCATGAAGCCCTTAGGTATGTTGATGAGGGGATTAAAACTGTAGAAGTTTATGATGTTGCTATGGATGCTTTACAAGAGGCAGCACATAAAGTGGCTCTTACGGAAAAGAATGGAGGGAAAGTCGCAATTGCAAATGGAGCTCGACGAGACCATCCCCATCAGGGTAAACAAGCAAATAATAATAGCAGAAATCAGCAATGGAGTTCAGAACTACCTGCATCTACGGTTAGTAATTTGTGTCCTACGTATATGTATTTTTCATTGCTCATTTCTACCATGCTTATGCTAATTTACTGTTAACTGGATTGAGTAATGTGCTTTTGATAAATGATAATGCTAATTGGCCTTGGAGATCCTAAATTAACTCATTAGTGTGCTAATTTGCCATTCGCTGCACAAACAAACAGTTGACAAAAATTAAAAATATCACTGCACATAAATATTGATCTAATTTACTCTAGAACAAAGTATCTTTAAACTATGCGCCTAAGCTTATTTCTTGCTTGGATCTCTCCTCCTAAAGGAGTTTAATCCTCAACTTCTTATTGAACCGAAAAGCATCTGCCCCCTAGCATTGGAAAATTATTTTGTTCTCTATTTCTACAGTTTGCAATGTGATTCGTTTTCTGGAATTCTATAATCTTTTTACTGAAACACTGTTTAGCTTTTCATGTTTCGCTAGTTTGACGAGATTAATGTTGCAGAAACACGTAAATGCCGATATGCAGGATGAGCAGGACAGAAAGGTTCAGAAACTAGAGCGTCAGCTTGAGCGAGCACGATGGAAGTGCGAATTGTATCGGGCAAACTTGCTTTCTGTGTTGAAAGATATTGAAGAGCAGAAGTTAGAGTTGTCAGTTAAAGTTGAGAACATTAAGTTGAGGATGAAGGAGATGTGATGTGAATGCCCCATTTTAGGTCTCTATCTCTTTCTCTTTCAAGGCAAAGGCATTGTGAAGGGTCTCTGCTCTTTGTAGTTTAGACAGATTGTTGAAAAGTATTTTTCTTTTTCCCTTTGGCATATAAATAAAGATATGGATAACCTTTTGCTTTTTCTTTTTTAACTTTTAAATCGCAGCAGCATGATTACAATATAATAATTATGAAACGTAACCCTTAAATCTTATAATATTTTTTGGATCGAAAATTTGTCCTGATTCTGTATTATGAGACTACCAAACACTAACGAGCAAATATTAAAACCTGAAGGCAAAGGCTTCTAATTTTTTTTTTTTTAATTTTAATAAATACTTTTAGTTTTCAATTAATGCCTACATGTGAATTTTATTATCTCGTAATATTAAAACATGCAATAAAAATGGATATCCATTTGACATTTGATTACTTTCGACTGCATGCAAGGGCGATCCGAATAGAGCAAAGCGATCCATTCTTGCTCGATTAATGAATATTTTAGGCAGTACCAGCAAGTGCCAGGCTTTGTTTTCCACTACAAAGATTTCTACTGTACCACTACTACCAAAGGGGGCACATATCTTTGAATATCTAGAACAACTTTGTGATGCCCGCATATTGAAAAGCTTTATTCACCGTTTTACATTTCATTTTCCTAATTATCTAATGAATACAAACATTATCGCCAAAAACTGAAAGAGGCATCCAACTGAACTAAAACAAGTACTGACTTCTATCAAAGAATTTCAAGTGTAAGGTCTGCATAGCCAACCCGTGCTTTATGCCTTTCAAAAAGATCTTTAAGTGCCGCAACAAACTGACCCTGTACTTCTGAGACCTGCAAAAGATTTAAACTTATATATAACAGTTTGGAAGTACCACATGCACTTCAAATAGTCATTTACTCCCTCGCTACTAATGGGCTTCGGCATATCAATTTGCATATTTGCAAGCTATAGACTACATAAAAACTTCCTAGTTTTGGAAAAGATTTGACTTCCTAAATATTATTGCTTTTGCACATGCCTACTAAGAGTACCTATAGACAAACTGAGGGCTTTAGAAGATGTATATGGAGATTAGAGCAGGAACTCTCATCCATCATGTTTCTGACCATGGAATCCCATAACTTCAGCTAAAACAAGCATATGTGCACTTATCATTTTAAATTATCATAGCTTGTACCACGCTTGTAGCAGTGACATACCTCTTCCACTGTAGGCTGTGGATTTTGCTTCACCTCAATCGGTTTACCGACGACAACATGCATCGGACGTTGTAGCGGTAAATGAGAACTGAAAAGAAACAAATCATTACAAGATATAAATGACAAATTACCAGCAATAAGAAAAATTTCCTCATTTTAAACTTTAGTAAGAGATGAAATTTGTTCGATCAAGCAAAATATTATAAAGTGAATATAGGTTACACCACAATGTAATAAAGTTAAAATAGGCTCAATCAAAAGGTCTTTCACACTTCTCCTAGATTTATATTTACCCGAGAACTCCCCAAAAGACAATTGGGCTGAACTTAATAGCTCTAGCAATTTTCATAAATAACTCGCCATCAGGTTTCCACCACTTGTACACGTTCGACTGTTGCAACAAAAAGAAAACAGTTAATCAACAAATTTGGGTGATCCAAAATGTGCAATTGACCAAAAAGAAAAGTATCAATTTACACAACAGAAAAGAAAAACCTAGTAGGCATCAATGTCTTTGTAAAGCTAGAAGATGGTAATCCATTTAATCTCAGCACTATCGTCTATAGTCAGCATTATGCTGTTCACAGCTAAAGTAAAAGAAAAAAGCAGTGCGGATGAGAAAAAATTTAATAAGGAAAAGAACCATTACTTGACCAAAGCAGAAAACTGGAACCAAGGGTTTACCCATCTCCATAGCTACTCGGACAAACCCTCTTCTCGCCTTAAGGAAAGCAATCTGTAGAACATGCAACATACAGGATAAACGACCAACCAATCTGCCAAACTTGCTATCTTCAGTTACATGGGAATAAGGGAGAGAGAAGGGGGAAAAGTGGAGGAGAGAGAAAGAGAGGGAGGGGGATGAAAAATCAATGATAGGAAAAGAAGAGTAATTTGACGGAGTTGTTCCAAGAAACAATTCACACGTCATGCTCATTGTTAATTCTTCCCCAGCCATATGAGGAAGAAAGAGAAGCTGTAAGAATAGAGCCAGCTTTGGTTGCTCAGAACTAGAGATCAGGAATTGAAATTAAGCCAAAATATTTCAATTTGGGTCAAAAGAGAACCTGAAGAAAAACCAGAAATGAAATTGCTTCATTACCAAATTCATTTCATTTTTTGACCTCTTATTCCTGAAACCTAATATCGCCTAAAACGATACTTGAAATATCAAAGAGAAAACGTCCTGAAGCAACAATCTTTAAGAAAAAGAAATAACAACATATAACTGGGCATATACTTGCATGGTTAAGAACAAAATTTAAGACATAAGTAAATTCATGAAATCGTAGTGGTAATACAAATCCTACATATACAGCAACATAGCGAGTTTGGATGAGTGGCAGTAGTCCTAGGAGCAAAACTTGCCAAGCCAAAGGAATTCAGGGAAGAAAAAACGAAGGGAAGTGTACTTATGTAAAGTGAAACAATAAATAAAGAACAGTGTAGAAGAGTTAAAAGAGAAACCTCAGAGCCATGCTTCATATAAAATGTCTCTTGAACTCCACCGGGAATCACAATGCAACTATAACCAGATGCTAGGAGGGCAGTGAAATTTTTCTTTGTTGCTGATGTAAGACCACACCATGTCCATATATGCCTTAAAACTGGTGTGCGAAACACCTAAACATATGATCCAAATTGTGTTGAGAACGTGAAATAGAATAAAAGGGCTCTAATAGAGAGACAAGAATATGAGGCGAGGGCAGAAATTCTTACAGCGTTACTTGCAAGGACCTTCATTTTAGGAAGGGGCAGGACAGCAAAGTGATCTGATAGTACAGAAACACCAAGGGGAAATACTGAATGTGGCTCATAACCAAAAACTGCAGGAGGAACGAACCAAGAGTGTTACTTGCACAAAAACAAGTAGGAAAGGAAAGGAAGCAACAAAAGTCATGAGGATAAGTAAAGACCCTATTAGAAACTATGACAATCAACTTAGTACTGTGTTAAGATATGTAGATCCAAGCATGGAAATTTTGGGAAGATCCACTATGCCTAAGGTAAAGCAGATAAACAAGGAAACCAATTAAGAATTATCTGGAGGAAGGCGTCCTTCCCTTTTATATAGGTGTTAGAACTGAGTTTGAAAATCAAATAAGTATATTGTTTGGAATAAATCAATGGAATTCCTGCAAAATCATGCCATCGATTTTCCAAAACTATAGCGCATCATATTGGGGAAAACAGTCGGTCTAGTGTTTGAGTTAAGTGATTGAAGTAAAATGCAATAATAGAAATGTGGAATTTGAGTGCAGGAAATGAAAGTTAATTAAATAAATAATGAAAAAAGAAACAAACCGTAAGCACGATCAGAATGAAAAGCATTCATGTCTTCAACATGGAGAGTTACCGGAAAATGACTGCACGCATGTCTGCATACATACCTGAACATCATCAAATTATTTATTAATTTTATATGTTGTAAAAAGAAATAGAGATAATTACAGAAAGAAAAATGAAAATATATAAATAAATAAATAAAATACCTGCACAAACGACGGCCCAACTTACTGTGTTCGTCGATCGGAATGAACATTAACACCACAAAAAATCCAACAATCCTTCAAAAAACAGAAAGAAACAAATTGATAGTTAATCATGTCTTAAAAAATAAATAAACAAAAATAGTAGAAAAATGAAGGAGAAGGAGGAGGAGTAACTAACAGGAGGAATGTGGGAAAAGAAAGGAAGAGATAAGAGATGAAGAGTAAGAAGAGATTGAAATGGATTGAACCAATCCATATGCTCAACGCTAACAGTGCGTGAAATATGTTCGTTGGGTATAGTTCTCTCGAATTTACAACTGTATAATTTGATTTCTCTTCATTCTTCTCATCATTACTATTGATATTATTATTATTATTATTATGATTCGCTTCTTCCCCCATTTCTTCTTCTTCTTCTTCTTGCTATTCAGTGCTCAGTGCTCAAACTCTTTCTGTATTAATGAAAATAAAGCAGCATCGACCTCTCCGCCATGTAAAATCTTTTTTTGCGTCCCTGATTCTGATGCCGTGGACAGCGAGTATTTATAATAAATAAATTAACAGTTGTTTATTGTATTTTTTCGGCAAAATTCTGGATTTTCTTCTTCAATTCCAACTCGTCTTCTTGCTCTTTAATTTTGTTTTTCTGTTGTTTTCTTAAAAAATAATAAAAAAATAGAAAATAAAATACCGATCGTCATGTTGGGTCCACCTTTTTCTATTTCTGGGGGTTTCTACAGCTTTCTTCTCTGTACTCGCATCACATGATGCACCAACCCGTTCTTTCTTACTTTTCTTTCTAGATTGAATATTAATAATGCTTTCTTTTTTTTTTAGCTTTAACAAGTTTTCTGTAAAAAAATGGATAAAAGTCCAACCAATTCGGCCCATCTTTTTGCCAAAAATGACTTTGTATTGGAAAAAAACACACAAAAGAGTCCATTCAAAGTTTTACAGTGGCACTAAAAATGAAGCCAGCTTTCAGTGTCTGATCTTCCTGTTATTACTTCGAGGAGGAGACTGCGACTGGCTTCCTTTCACACCACCACCGCCACCGCCACCGTATGCACATGTTTTCTCCATTTCCATGTGCTTGTTTCCCTTTTAAAAACCAATGATCAAAGTCTTGGCTGATCTGAGACGTGACGCTAAATATATAAGTGGATCTCTAAAATTATCTCCTAAACTAAAATCTTAGTTCAATTAGAGATATAAATTTTATGAATTCTCATATTTGGATTTTTACAGACTAAATTATAACAGAAATAATATTCTCATAAACGTCGTTACGAACTGTCACTTTCTCCATTTTTAGAAGACTCTTCAGTCTTCACGCTTCAATGCTAAAATGTCACCTTCATTTGAACCTTGAATCTTTTTTCATCAATCTTATTGCTGAATAAACCTCTCTTAGCTTCATTTTTCATGCCTTTGACCTCCTTTCTACCTCCAACTCCACTGACTCTTTTCTCTGGAACATAGTGATTCGTGGCTTTGTAAATCAATGCCTTCTACTATGATTTTGTTCTTTATATCACCAAATATTGCAACTGGGTATTTAATCCATTAAAATCACACTCACTTCTGTATTTCAAGGCTTATATGAGTGCCTGGGTTACATCGAATTTGATAAACAGGTTCACGATGATGCTTTGAAAGATGGGTATAAGTTGGATTTTATCATTTTAAATGGCAAAACACCTCTTTAGCTCCTATTTTTCTCATTTATTTTACTTAGTATCTAACGATCGACGGGTTGCATTTAAACAAATTTTTATATTTTTATTTTTCTCATTTTTAAACTCTTCCAGAAACCAGTAAAATATTTAATTTTGATTCAGGAACAGTAAAATATTTAATTTTAATTCATCAGGTTCTTAAGGATTTATTTTATTTTGAACTATTCTAGATTTTTTATTTTTTTATTTTTTAAATCCTTACATAAACGTATGTTGATTTTGAATTTTTTTTTAATTTTAAAGATAAATGATGAAATTAATAAAATATGAATGAGACGAAAAATAAAAATAATATGCTATTGAGGTTAAAAAAATATTTATCTCTAAATACAAGATCATCTTTGTAATGCTATATGCAATTCAAAAAAATCACCTCCTAAGTTGATATAGAATTTATTTCAAAAAATCTTCACCATATTTTTTTAGGTGCATTATCATCTTTGTATGTTATATGCAATTTAAAGAATCGCCTCCTAAACTGATATATAACTTATTTCAAAAAGATCATCACTATATTCTTTTTAGATAATGTACATCAGTTTAATAAATTGCTGAAAGTAATACTATTGATTAGATATTATTAAATTTGAAGTTTCATAAATTTTTAGAATGGATCAGATAAAGATAATTTTTATAAAAGAAAAATCTAAATTTAATGAATAATCTTATATTGCTATTTTTACCAAAATTACTTTTCATACTAAATAAAAGAAATAGATAAAATAATGAAAATAAAATGAAACAAGTGCACGACAATTTTCTTATATAAATTCAAGGTTTTTTATATTCAATCTAGTGACATATAGCAAATCAAGACCCAATTAATGTTTAAATATTAAAAGTATAACAAAACATTATATAAACTTTTAAGGATCTAATGAATCAAAATTAAAAAATTTAGGAATTTTTTTAAATAATAAAAAAATATTCTAAAGACTCAATAAACTAAAATTGAAAGTTTCATTATTTTATTGGTATAATTTTTTTTATACTCACTTGTGTTAGTGATATTTGTATGCACACTATTAATAAAATGATCTAAAAATTATAAAAATAAGAAAATTTATTAAAACACAATCAATTATCAGATAAAAAGTAAAATAAACTCAAAAAGTATGGAAACATGTAAAAATTAGTTTTGTACATTTTATTGGGTTAAATGCTATGTATGTATGATGTAGAAGCTATGAACTTTATTGGGTTAAATGCCACGCTGGTATTAGATCTTTGTATTTTTTTCTAATTGGTACCAAACTTTCTTCATTGTACTGGCGGAAGATATATAAATAATATTTAAGTGGTACCAAAAAGAAACAAATTGAAGGTTTGGTACCAATTGGATATAGATGACCAAAGTTTGGTATCAGCGGGACATTTAACCCGAACTTTATTGGACAAGTATTTTGTTGAAATGCATGAGAAATGGTATTTGTTAGAGCTGTAATGAAAGATAAATTGTGAACCAGAACAGTGAGTTTTTATTATTAATTCAAAATTACTTTTATATTTTCTATTTTTAAATATGTTTATACTTAAAATGTCTTTTTGCTAAAAATCCATTAAATTTGACTTGTTTTTAAATACTAAATTTATATTATCAAATAATTATTCTACTAATTTAAATGAAGCGGTATAATAAAGAATTATAGGATAAAGATTTTATTGAATTAATATGTGTAAAATATAGAAAATGATAAAAGACGTATTTTGAGAGGTTAATATCAGTGGATAGATATTTTTGGAATAACGAGAAAGTATAGAAAAAGAATTATCGCTATGTAAGAGTTATGAAAAATTGAGGCAATTTTGATAACATCACTTTTGAGCACGATTTTATAGCAAAATTTGATGGCGTCACGTTTTTAAAAATAGCCTAACGTAATAAGTTACTATATTAAAACAATGGATCGAAAGTGATTCTTAAAAATACAATCACCAAATTGAAAAATCAATAAATTAATTAAGAAGCGCACTTCAATTTCAATACCAACTGGACAACAATAATTCAAACTAGAGGCAATAATCATTTAAACCAACAGGCAGATTAAGTCAAATATCTTCTCTGTTAGCTTTCTAAATACGTAGCTTACAATTTTCCATTTCCTTACAGTTATTTATGTTTTTTCAGCTTGAGCTTAGATTTTGAATTTTCTAAATATAATTTATGTAAGTTATTGTTACTTTCGATTTTATTAATTTCACTCTAATATTTATTTAATATAAATTGCTTAGCTTAATTTTTTCAGTTTTTATTTTTATTAATTTTATTTTTTAGCTTTTAATTGTAATTTCTTAATTTAAATAAAAATTATTTTATTTACATTTAACAAAAATTCTTAGGAATAGAGTTAAAGAATCTAGAAAATTTTAGATCCTTTAAATTCTTTTGAACAATTATTTAATAGAAATTAGATCAATGTAACTCATTTATTATTCATTAAACACAATAATTTTAAAATAATTAATCTTTGGCACCCTCAAAATACTAATGGACATAAAAAGCTAAAAATTTATACAAACTGAATATAATAATATTAATTTATAATAGATATTTTTTTA
The DNA here is from genome assembly GCF_019578655.1 of Ricinus communis. Taxonomy (NCBI): domain Eukaryota; kingdom Viridiplantae; phylum Streptophyta; class Magnoliopsida; order Malpighiales; family Euphorbiaceae; genus Ricinus; species Ricinus communis. The sequence goes on from NC_063260.1 coordinate 2,843,253, forward strand.
ATGATAATATAATGTATTTTTCAATAGATATGTGATCAAGGTACACACTTTTTTTTTAATAATAATTAAGTCTGCGAAATTGGGAGAGCTAATTAAATCAAAATAAAGTTTATGGGGTCAATTGTAAAATATAATAAATTCAGAGACTAATTATGTATTTAGCCTTTTGCATTATCACGTTTTTCACTTGCATTGGGTGATGCGTCTTTCTTTGGTTCTCAATCGCGCTCGTACGTGAAGACATTGATGTCAACATTGAATATATTAAAAAGAAAAAGAAAAAGAAAAATATGAGCCATATTATTATTGTTATAAATGAAGAGATAAGATAAAAAATAAAATAATAAATTGAGGATAGCCCCACAACTGAAATCAATTGAGCAGATAATGCCTGTCAAAAGCAGGAAGACCCACCTCATCTGATCTGCCCTCCTTCCCTGTACAATTCTGTATGTAAGAATATGAATATGATTTATCTGGAACAATTAAAAGGTGACGATGATGTATCTTAGCTTTGGTGCCGGGTCGAAGTTTTTATTATTGGAATCCATCCAAACCATTTTCTCCTGTATGCCCTTTTGGACTTTTGGCCATCTTCTGAATTTTTTAAGCATCCCTCTGTGTGCCTGCTCTCCTGTAAATTGTAATCATTTAGCAAATCAAATCAATTAGAGACTCCAATTTACTTCACTTTTGTTGTCATCATCACAGAGGAGCCTGATCTTGACGCATTTTTACTGTACTGTATCCATCAAATTGATGTCACGACAGCTAATCATTGTTCAGCATTCTAGATGTAGAAAAGACAACTCAGGCTGTTGAAATTTTTTATTTTTACAAACCTTTAAAGTCTTAATCTCTGCTACTCGATTCTCCAGCGATTGCAGTCTCTCGATGATGTTTCCTTTCAGCTGAACTTCCTGCAGTGCAGAGGATAGAGTCTTGCAGTACTGCTCCCCTCCTCCTCCTTCCATTTCTATAGCAGAAGGACTTGTCCACACTGGCAAGGATCGATTCTTTTCTTGGAATATTTGCAACTGCACATGCATAATCATTTTCATTGAAAACCCTTATCTTTTCTCTTTCGGAATATGTGAATTTGATATGGGAAATGATATTAAACTGCATCAAATTGAGAAAGATGTGATACCATATGTTCCAGGCGATCCAGTCTTGCGAGAATAGGCAAGGGAGAAAGAGAAACGAATTCCTTTCTGTCTTCCTGTTCTGTCATCTTTAAACTGTCGGATGCTTTCAGGATTGAGGACTTTCAGATTACTCGATCGCTCTCCATGTACATGGTTGGAATCTGAACAATGCTTTTAAAACAAAAAATGGAACCTGGGCTTAATAATGACCAAACTTTCCTTTTTGCCATACTTCCGTTACGTGTCAGTATTAGTAAAGATGTTTTCTTCTTATCATGTCTTATCTTCTTCTCTATACCCTACTTCTTGTTAGTAAGAAATTAACTTAACATAAATAATTACCCTTGTTTAGTTTAGGTAATCTGAAGGCTCTGGTTTGTGATGTGGGTCATGAAAGACAGAAGACAGTTCTTTTAGGGTACTTTCATGTGTTCCTCAAATTTCCATTTTATGTTAAATGGAATGTAGGAATTCATGCTTGTGCAATATGTATAATTCGTATGCATATTCCCAACAACACATTGGCCATAATAATAAGAGTTCTGAAACCTGAATCTTGTTGGAAATACGAACATTCAGCAGGCAAACAATAACTAACAAATATTATCAGCTTCGGCTATGTACGGAAAATAAATTAAAAAGAAAACTTTTTCTTCCACACTGGAGGCTGTGAAGATACAAAATTTCTGTTTCATTAATGCTTGTTCATGCATGGAACTAATCTGTTGCGTTATGGGTCCTCATCGTCACTGTCAAAAGGCTTAAGCAAGCCATAAGTAACTGCCATGGCGATCCAACCACCAACCAAGACTCTTACTGCAGACATCCTAATTGGTGAACCACCAAGGTAAGCTCCATAGCCGCCAAACAGAACCAAAGCCATTGATGCGACCACCACAATCACCATGATCCTACTTGCATTATGAGTAACAAGAATGGCAGGCACCAACGGCACAGATGACCCAAACAAAAATGATACAGCTGATGCAGCTGCAGCCTTGTAGGGGTTTGCAATCAGCACTTCTCTGTTATCCTCCTGCAACATCCCAGAAACTTCCCTTGCATCTTCTTTAAGAATTTTCAAGATAGGAGACCTTCCAGGAGTCACAGAAAGAGGCAATGTTGGCTCAACCACAATACTTGGTGACCCTTTCTCTCTTGGCTCAGATAGGAAGTTGATGTGCTGGATATTTTCCAATGGGTTAGCAGCTAAATTAGTCTCACCAAGCTTTGTGTCTTTTTCAATACTAGCTGGAGTGGCAATAATGTCGAGCTTAATGGCAGAGGCATACTCTCCATGTTCTGAATTATGGCGAGAAACAGTTGCCTTCTCAATATCTCTCTGGGTTGAGACAGAAACAAATTCCCCAACAGCCATACTACAGGCACCTGCAAGACCTCCAGCTACTCCAGTTAAAACCATGGACCGCCCATTTTCTTCTGCTGCACCTACACCAAGCATTAACGATGTAGTGGAAAGCAAACCATCACTAGCCCCTAGAATGGCTGCTCGAAGCCATTGAGCTCGTTCCAGTCTTTTAGCCTTCTGATAGTTATCATCAGCCTCTGCAATCTTTTGCTCAGCACAGGTTTGTGATATTCGAGGGAACATCATGAGAAAGAAAGATGAAGGTACCACTGCTGCTACTACTACTACGTACAGGAATTAAAAGTTGGGGGAGTGTGGTGGCAACGATTCAGACACACGTTAAGGCAAGTGGAGTGGATTGATCTATATAGTATTATGGTGCTGGGAATATTTATATATATGATATAAGGGTGTGCAGAAACTGACTGGGTTTCTTTGAGAATAACGAATGCAGATACTTAGGTGATACCGTGAATAATCACAAATGAGGCCAACAAGCGTTGAGGTCTAAGATATGCTGCTGTCTCTTTGTACAAAAGTTCAGCAGTTCATTGGTTCGTCAACATGATTTTGCTTCATCAGACTCGTCTTTACTTCTATAGAAGGAACTTCCCACGTCTTCACTTGCTTCCAAGATTCTCGCAATGTTTTTTCCTCCCAAAGGGTGACTGCAATTCTAGCCCATCTGAAGCCAACTTACTAGCAGTTAGACTTTAAAATGCTTTTCTCTGTCAGAGAGGAAAATAACTATTGCCACCTGTTAAGAGTGCTTTACAAGTATTTGTCTTCAAGGACTTGTATCTTGGAGCTATCTGCGAATCTTTTCTCCCAACTTATATGCTCAATAACTCAAAAAGTGTAAATTCTGCCGGATCATTCAGTAAATGAACAAGGGATAGTACGGGAGTCATCAGCAGAGTACTAGGAAAAACTAGATTTTACACTAAGTGCATATACTACACAACAAATCAAAATTTTGTCCATATTGCCTTCCAAGCCTGCGGTGCTTCAAAATTCCCATCCAAGAAATACACAATATCTCAAATAAAACTTGCTTACCTTAGATTCCATTATCTCTCACCTTTTCTTTCCAAAAAAAAAAGAAAAGGGATGTGATAGTACTCTGTCTATTACCAATTTAACAACAAATAAACCAAACTTAAGTATCTCAAGATTGTTACAGAATGAGAATAATGCAAATCTCTATCTATTTTAAAGACAATCAGCTGTACTGTACCCCAAGCATCCATGTCAAACTAGACCCCAGTTGCTATTGCAGAGCAAGCATACCTAACATAAGGTTGCTCACAGTCTCAAGCATTAAAATTTCCAAAAAGGTTCTAGTAGAACTAATCTATGATCAATTGGAAGCATTACGTTACATCTAAGAAGATCTAACTTCTGTATATTGTCTACTAAATACTAAACACAGCTTACTAATTTGATTAAGAGAAACTAAACAATAGCTCACTAACGCATTCAGCAGAGAGAAAGAGATAGATGAGAAAAAACTAGGCACCTTCTACTGCTCTACTTCCTATTTCCATCTTATCCAGAAACTATATATTCATCCTGGACTTCCAAAATTACGGAATCCTTCTGAATTTATGTGTTTATAGGATTCTGTAAGAAACAGAAGACTCTGCAAAGAGACTATATCAAATCTGTACCTTGTCTATTTTTCTTAAGTCTATATACTTGTTTTCTTATTTTCTTTTACCTTTCAAGCATCAGAGTGCTTTGTACATTGATGCTTTTGTGCAGTAGGTCAGGACCATTCTAAACATTATTCAACAAGAGACAAGCAACGCCACAAACTGGCAATTTGGAAGAGGCAATTTAACAGTTCCACACCTAAAATAAAATAAGTTTATATAAAATGAAAATGAAAAACTGGGACGAGATTTTTATATGTGATAATTGGATTCACTAAAAATTACAATTCAGTATGCAGTGTTATGAAGAAATTGTAAAAGACCACATCCCTTCTGTCAAATACTTTACAGTGAAATATACAACCCGTTGAAATATCATTGTATTGCATGGAACCAGAGCCAAGTGATTTTGCACAGTGTTCTTTTACCCGCAACACACAGCAGAGAAACAGGTCAAAATTCTCAGGAAATTAAGCAAGACATATCTCATTGTTCGATTCCGAGTGTGATACAAACAGTTCTTTTAGCCAGCTGTTATATCCACAATTCTATGCCATGAGTATACGTAATAGTAGCAGAATTTGAGGAAAGGTACTCATGCTCTAAGGAAGAATAATACTTGATGGAAATTTCGAGATCAAAGATATCCATCTCTCTTGTCTTGTTCTTCAGCTTCTTTGTTAGCAACTTGAACGGATTTGAACCACAAAAATGCCTGCAGACGAGAGCAAAGTCATGAACTTTTTAATCTTCATCTGTATCCATAGGGTACAAGATGAAAAGGAAAGAAAAATTGAAGGTAAATCTTCCAATTGGAGAAAAATACTTACAGAAGTAGGAATTCCTGTAAATGCAAAGAATCCCAGCAATGGAGCATAAAAGATGCTGTCCGACTTCAAAATTCCAAAAACAGGATTCTGATTGGCATACTCAAACACAGAACCTATCTGCATATTCATTGCGAACTCTAATCAGTTAGCCTCTTTATCAATCTAATGCAGACAGAATGGAAAAAAGCATAAGAGAAAAGAAAGAAAGAATTGGAAACATACTGCTGCAATCGCAGTGATTGCTGAGGCAAGTAAATAAACAAAAAAGGGAATCTCGACTGTCTGCTCGGCTGAGTTACCACTGCCTTCATCCCGAGCCCAGGGAGGCGGCTCATCGGAGTCAGGTTTAGCCCAAGTTGGTATGTTCTCTTCGGATTTGCTCGAGTCTGCAGAACCTTCAGTTGCGGCGAACACCGTCAACCTTTTACAGAATTTGCGGGTGCTTACATTAACTTTTCCTGTGGGTTTATTCAGTATCCTCCTCCGAACGCCAAACAATGTGGAATATGAAGCCTGAATTATGTTCGAATTGCACGGTATGATTAAGGCTGCTGCCATGCTTTCTTTCTCTCTACCTAAAAAACTCTGAAGCTAATGTTAATGGTCCGCTTGCTCAGCCACACGTAAGCTTATCGTCTCATAATCCAGTTTATTTCAAAATTGCCATTTATGTCCTCGCTCTTCCACAAATGAATTTAATACTCCATAATCTCTTAATAGTTATACACTTTTATCCTCATTCATAATTTAGTAATTTCTTTTTGACAAGGGCATGAATTGCATTCCATTAGAAATAGAAAAAAAAAAAAGAAGATTAAAAGAGATGTAATCCATATAATATAATTTTTGTGAAAATATTGGATTATTCTAATTGTTGGTGTTTGATTCATCAAAAACAACTTTTTCTCTTCTTAAAAATAAGGTGGAAATCGAAATGAAATTACCCCATCAATGGAAATTTCTCATTCTTTCTTTTTCCCTAAGAAATAAAAAAATTCATTTCCATAGAAACCAAGTAAAATAAATTATAAATGGTCAAATAAGCGAAATAATAACTTAACATTCATATAAACATTATATTAATTTATTTATTGCATATAGTAATATAAATTAAATATTATTATTTTTAAAAGAATTAATTTTTATTATTATATCAACCACAAATAATTTTAATTCCTATTCCTAAATCAAATAAAATTCAAAATATAATCATTTTTATTCCTATTCTCTCCAATTTTATTTCTATTTTCGACTTTGAATCAAATGGATTCTATAATTCTACCAGAATTGCTAACTTTAGACGAAATAAGAAGGAAACAATAGCAATTAATTAGAAAATTAAACATAATTTGTTGACTCATCCATCACAAAAAGACTAACATATTGATGATTTGTCAATCCAAAGATTCACCTCTTTGCGGTACCATATGCTACTAGCTAAGATTTTCTGCATCTTCTTGATTGATTTTGTAACAAAGAAGACGTCCTATTGACAATGCAGTTATCCTATATCAACTACTTAAGCTTCATTCTCCATTAATATTAATCTTGATAATATGAAGCCTATTAGTCCATATTCTTTCTTGGATCATGACCCTTTACAATGCTTGGACCAGAATAACGCCCACCATTGAATGCACAAATTTTAAATAGCTCGGAAGAGACTGGCAATCTCTCAGAAAATGGCAAGTGGTAGATTGTGGGTCTGACTCCTCTGTTCCTACACATTGACTGTTGTAATAAGAACAGAGAGGATGTTCATGAGAGATTCAAATCATTGTTGGGGAGATGGTTAAGTTTATTTACTCTGTTTCTTTTAAATCTCTAAAGAGGGATCAAAACAGAGTTGCTGATTGGCTTCTGTAAAAATTTATCCCTATTGTATAATCCCAGTTGGTATCTGCTAGTGAACTGCAAACTCTGCTACCACCGGATGTAAATCCTTTCACAGTGCAATGAAATTACTCATTTGTTCAAAATAAATAAATGAATAAATAAAAGTCTTTTTTTTATTAAACTTTCAATTTCATCTTTCAGTGAGTCATCACTTCTATTACTAAATTATTGCTATTTAAACACATTAAATTAATAAAATTTTAAAATTAAAAAAATATAATATAATTTATGTGTCTAAATTATAATATTTTAGTAATTAGATAAATTAATAAATCTGATATTAAATCAATTCTTTTTATTGTCGCGGGAGTTCGGGATATATCAGTAAATCTTATGAATAATTTTATTGAAAGTTAAAATTAAAATTAATATTAAAATATATTATTGAGACTTAAAACTTTACATACTAAATTTAAAGACAAATGTAAAGTATATGATCTTTTTGGCAATTAGAAAAAATGATTAAATTACTACATAAAGTAATTTCTAACCAGAAAAATAACAGCTAATGTACTCTAAAATAATTTTGATGCACCGAAAAGAAAATGTTGTAATGTATAAATATAATCATGAAAGGTCAAAATTAAATTAATTGACATGAGAAGAAATAGGAGAAAATGAAAAGAAAAAAAAAACAAAGATAACAGTTGCCTTGTAAAAAGAAAAACTTCAGCTCGAGATATTTTTAAATTTTTTTAAAAAAGAAACCGAAATTATCAAATTAATTAATCTATTTATTGATTCGATTTTTTTAATTTCGGACAGGTTTTTAAAAAATTTGATCACTCCTAAACGCAGGTAAGAACGATAATGAGAGTGAGTTGGGGGGGTTAGGTTTGAGTTGTATGATTTGAGAATCACATATCATAATTTTTGATCTGAAATCACATTATAACATCATCACATCACAGGAGGCTCAAGTCTTCACTCCATTGTATTGACAATTATGGTGTGTGTGTGTGTGTTTCCTTTTGCACCGAAATGGGTGCTGTAGTCAACTCTCGCAATCGATGCCCTCCAACACCACTGCACAAGCACACAGCACAAGGCTAGAAAGAAAGAAAGAAAATGAAAAATCATCATTATTACTATTTCTACAAAGATTCTGTCCACCCCATTCATCATTTCTACTCTAAAACAATTACCATTTGGTAGTTTTAGAAAAAAGGGTTTTAATGAAATCATTTCCATCCATTGAAAAGAAACTCAAAACATTTTTCACCAAAGGTTTGTTAGTAGCCGTTGTGTACAGTGGGCATGACTTGTGTTGTGACTGTGTGTTGGTGCACCACAGCTGCACTCCATATATATATATATATATATATATATTACCAAATTCATACAAGGAACACTTGTTAATTAACCCTTCCACACACATTCCTGAAAGAGCATGTGAAAACCATCAGAAAAATGCACGAGAACATAACTTCTAGGGCTTTATACATATGTTAGTGGTGCTCAAGGTCAGAGTTCCACATGTTTTGCAAAATGAACCCATCAATTAAACAAATCAACAAAAAGAGAATTAGTGTGTCAGTTTAGCTGCTCTTCGCCTCATATCATCTAACTTATAATAGATGCATATATCAATTTGAATAAGATTTTAAGTTCGAATCTGTTTTTTTTATTTATAATTAAAAATATATATATATAAATATTTCTTAGAAAGTGTAATATTGTAAGTATTTTTTGTCACATGCGAATGCAAAATCAGATTCATATGTTGATTAGGAGTAAAACAATGAGATATGTTTACACACAAAACGCTTAGAAAAGATAAAAGAAAAGAAGCAGGAAACAAGCAAAAATTGCTGCTGTGAGTCCACCATATCCCCTGAAAACTTCCTGTCTTCAAAAGGATTGAAAGTGATATATGAGACCCTCCTTTTGATTTTGTCCTATTCATTGGTGCCACTTTTGAGTTTCATTTTTTTGACCTTTCTAGTTTGGGATTAGCCATCTCTAATATTTCTTGCATTCTGCAATTCAATTAGCTATATCATTTCTTACCATACAATACCATTACCATTATGTCATCTTTCTGTTAATTATGGTAAATTGGTTGTATGACTTGCATTAAGAATAATTAGATGGCAGTCATTTTATGATTAATAATGAGAAAATCCTTGGGAAATCAACAATTTCCAGAATAATAATGCTGTCAGGGTAGATTCCTTCCTTTTGGTGATTATTGCACAATTGGCAAGTAAGGTGGACTTGAGATAATAAGATGGTATCATGACACAAATCCCTGAGTTTCTATGCGCTAATCAATAATATTCATCCAATGGTATTATTATTATGGCTCATTTTCTAATTTCTCAATAAATTCAATCATTAGATGGGATTTGAACACGGAATCCATTGCTTGAAATTGCAATCCAATTTTATCCAGTACGGGAAGTAAGCAATGCCATATGTTATTGGCAATTTGCATAGAAAGGAATTGCAGGGAATCTGATTAATTGTTATGGCTGCTTTTGTGGTATGAAATTATGAAAATAAGGAAACAGAAAAAGAAGATAAGTGGGGGCAGCCCAGTTTTGAGTGAATCAACACACAAGTGTATTTGTCTTCCCATACAAAATATAAAAAAACAAATAACAAAAGAAAGATCAGCATCAGCTCTGCATATTAGATTATATTAACAGTTTACTACTAGTGATCATTATTTTATTAACTCTACTCCAAATACCCATAAAAGTTCAACCTTTTTTTTTCTTTTCCTTTTCTCGTTATTCTTACCATCAGTGTTGTAAGAACCGGATCGAACCAGCTAGTTGAACCGACAAACTAATGCGGATAGATCCAACCACAGTTTATGAACCGACGGTTCCAATTTAAGAATTGACCGTTTATAGTTTTAAGGCCTTCACGGGTTTAAGAACTATCAGTTTATGGTTTCAAAACCTTTAGAATCAATTTTGAATTAGACTTTAAGCCCGGTTCATATTTTGACCAATTTCGATCTGATGAACCCGCCTGTATGTAAAGCTAAGCTATCATTTTTTTTTTCGGGTTGGAATCGGAACTGATTATTCCAATTTCAATTATAGAGAACCGATTGATTCCTCATGTTCATATGACCGATTCGAGTTTAATCAATTCCAAAACTGAACTAGTATGTAGCCTGAACAAAATATCAGATTCGGTCATTTGATAATAGAAAAATTTGGCAAACTAAATTTAATAATTAAAAAGAATTTATCAAATCAATTTGACCAGTCGAACCGGTAACCAAAATTTTGACCGGTTTAGTTTTTGAAACAGTGCTGACTATTAGGCATAGCTACCATTAGTAAGAACATTTGGAATCCTCTCATATACTTATCTATCATATAAAAAATATTCTGTGATATTAATTAACACTAGCTTGTCCTTAAGAGTTACTCTACAGGTGTATTATTGGGATGGTCCATCATCCTTCCTTCCGCATAAAATATGCATCAGTTTACTTAACTTAAAGGAATCAGGAATGAATTAAAGGGGGTTGGGTGGGTGGGTGGAGGAGGAGGAGGAGGAGACAAGGCCGCTGGTTTCATTGTTAGTTTGCTCCAAAAGAAAAGCAAATTAAAGCAAACACTTTCTCTTACTTTAACAATGGGGAATCTACTTCTGTTCCATGATATACACTTTTATTAATCAATCTTTAAATCATGAATTATTAACGTTGCTCTCAATTTTTGTCGCGTTATTCTTTCTTATATGTGTTTCACATTGCATTTTTTAGATTTTACAATATAATAAAATCCATTACCATCCCTCCAACGTCAATCATAATTCTTTTCTTTTTTTATACATGCCATTGCCATTCTTGTGAAACCAAAAACTTTTTCTTCCACATTCACTTTCTGTTCTCCCTTTTGCATTCTTTATTAAATTTTTCCCAACTGGTTCCGCTTGTATACCCTTCTCAACCCCCCCAACTCTTTCCATACACTTCTACTTGGAAAACTTTTTTAATGGCTTCTTCAGTACTAATGAGTTGCATCTTCAATCTGTTGCTCGCTCTACTTTCGGGAGAAATTGGATTCTGTTATTCTTCTAAGGTGCTTCCTTTATTGGTTTCCAAAGTGTTTGGAAAATTGCTAGCAAGGAAAAGTAGGATTTTTTTTTTTTAATTTGGGATGTCTGATTCAGTTGTTGCATTGCAGGCTTATGTGGTTTATATGGGAAGTAAAGGTACTGAAGAGCACCCAGATGACATTCTCTCCCAAAACCACCAAATTCTCGCTTCCGTTCATGGGGGGAGGTATGCCCTTTATACCCTCTACTTCCTTTGCTAATTCGCCATCTCCATTATTAACTGCCATTGCTTTTTCTGCTTGCTGATACAATACAATACAAATTAGCATTGAGCAAGCGCGGACCTCTCACCTTTATAGCTACAGCCATGGATTCAAGGGCTTTGCCGCCAAGTTGACGGACCACCAAGCTTCTCAGATTGCTAGTAAGTCAGTATATTTATTGCTATCAGGCAGTGTGAATTAGTTTTGCTGAACTTGAGTCACATTTTTGAAACAGAGATGCCTGGGGTGGTCTCTGTTTTCCCCAATTTGAAACGGAAGCTACACACCACTCACTCGTGGGATTTCATGGGTCTTGTGGGTGAAGAAACTATGGAGATTCCTGGGTATTCCACCAAAAACCAAGTGAACATTATAATTGGTTTCATAGATACAGGTGACGCTGCACTTTTCTTTAACTTCCTCTGCCAGCCATTTCTTAATCCAATGCCTCCTTCATATATTTCTATTAAATACTCCCTTACCTATGTTTAAAGTTAAATTCTTGCGTTGAAACGAATCCTTAAAAGTCCAATTTGTCATGTTACCAGCTGCTTCAGAAATCATGGGATTCATCCTTTATTGAGACATGATATATCTAATTGTGCGTTAGGATGGAACATAAAAATTAAGTTTTTCATTTTTTTCTTCTTTTTATCCCTAAAATCAGGAATTTGGCCTGAATCTCCAAGTTTTAGTGATGATGACATGCCTCCAGTACCACCCAGATGGAAGGGGCAATGCCAATCAGGAGAAGCTTTCAATTCTTCATCTTGCAACAGGTACAATTAAATTGACTGTATTTGATGAATATTTATCAATGGAGACTCCTAAGTGTTGGTTTAAAATGTTTCGTATAGGAAAGTGATTGGAGCAAGATACTATAGGAGTGGTTATGAAGCTGAAGAAGATTCAGCCAATCTAATGTCATTTATATCTCCAAGGGACAGCTCTGGTCATGGCACCCACACTGCATCAACTGCTGCTGGTCGCTATGTGGCAAGTATGAATTACAAAGGTTTGGCAGCTGGCGGAGCCAGAGGTGGGGCACCAATGGCCAGAGTTGCAGTTTACAAGACTTGTTGGGACTCTGGTTGCTATGATATTGATTTATTAGCTGCATTCGATGATGCAATCAGAGATGGGGTTCATATCTTGTCTTTGTCTCTGGGTCCAGATGCCCCCCAGGGAGATTATTTCAATGATGCCATCTCTATTGGGTCATTTCATGCTGCTAGCCGTGGAATCTTAGTAGTTGCTTCAGCTGGAAATGAAGGAAGTCAAGGTTCTGCAACAAATCTTGCACCATGGATGATCACCGTTGCTGCCAGTTCAACAGATAGGGACCTTGCATCTGATATTATTCTAGGAAATGCTGCTAAATTTTCGGTAATCCCATTCTTCTTTCTTCTTGTTAGAAATCTTCAAATATAAAGACATAGACTCATTTCTTTTGAGTCATGAAATAGGGTGAAAGTCTAAGTCTCTTTGAAATGAATGCCACTGCACGTATTATCTCTGCCTCGCAAGCGTATGCTGGATACTTCACTCCTTATCAATCCAGGTGAAGCAACAGGTACTTGAAAGCCAAGTCAATTTACATTTAAATGCATCAAGGAGCCTTACTTTCCTATTTGTTTGTGTAGTTTTTGTTTAGAGAGTTCCTTAAATAAGACCAAAGCAAGAGGTAAAGTCCTTGTCTGTCGACATGCTGAGAGTTCGACAGATTCAAAGCTGGCAAAGAGCAGTATAGTGAAAGAAGCTGGTGGAGTCGGGATGGTCCTCATTGATGAGACAGATCAAGATGTTGCAATTCCCTTTATAATTCCCTCAGCAATTGTTGGAAAGGATATAGGGAAGAAGATTCTATCCTATATTATTAATACGCGGTTTGTTTCACTTCTCATTATGGAGACTCATGGTATTAATGTTCGAGTTTGCTCAGTTATATGATCTAAGCTATTCTTCACTCTGAACAGAAAGCCAGTAGCAAAAATATCCCGTGCAAAGACAATTTTGGGATCTCAACCCGCACCTCGTATTGCAGCATTTTCTTCGAAAGGACCTAATGCTTTGACCCCTGAAATTTTGAAGGTATATATCCAACGATAAATTCTTGGCCTTTGGTAATCTAAGTAAAAGAATTTAAATATTTGAAAATGCAAAATTTTCAAGAAACAAAATAAATATAGATAGAAATAGTTATCAAGAAATTAATAAATAAATAAATAAATGAAGGTAGGTCGAATAGTTTTTTTTAAGAATTTGATATTTTGAGGTATTTATTACTTTTTTTGTCAAGAATTTCTGGTTTTTTCTTTTCTACTTTTGTTTTTTAAACTAAACTAAGTATTTGTTTATTTATCCCTTGTAGCCTGATGTTACAGCTCCTGGACTAAACATCCTAGCTGCGTGGTCTCCAGCTGTTGGGAAAATGCAATTTAACATTCTTTCTGGCACTTCCATGGCTTGCCCACATGTAACAGGAATAGCAGCCTTGATCAAAGCTGTTAATCCTTCATGGTCTCCATCTGCCATAAAATCTGCCATCATGACTACTGGTAAGTTCTCATGGTACAAACAAATATAATTCCTTAGAGATGCAGTTAAAATTGAATTGATATTTTGTGCCTCTTTTATACTATAGAAATCCCTTCTGACTGAACCTTCTTGTAATTTGGTCGAGCTCTTCTGTGACCTCATGTAGTGTTAACCTTGAGCTGTCAGTCACTTAATCCAGACTCATATTCTATACAATGATTAGTGGAGAAAGGAAAATAAACTCTATTGAATTTCAGACCTTATTGATGAAGTTACTGAATAGTATGCGTCTCTTGTGCATAACCTTCTAACCAAGAACTGATCACTTGTGGAAATTGCAGCTACCATTCTTGATAAGAACCGTAAACCCATTACAGTGGATCCTAGAGGAAGAAGGGGTAATGCATTTGATTATGGATCAGGTTTTGTTAACCCAACAAGAGTCCTTGATCCTGGTCTTATCTATGATGCATACACAACAGATTATAAATCTTTTCTCTGTTCAATTGGCTACGATGACAAATCACTGCACTTGGTCACTAGAGACAACAGCACATGTAATCAGACATTTGCAACAGCTTCCAGCCTGAATTATCCTTCCATTACCATCCCAAATCTCAAAGATTACTTCTCTGTTACTCGAACAGTGACGAATGTTGGCAAACCAAGAAGCATCTTTAAAGCTGTAGTTTCTAATCCTATTGGTATAAATGTTACTGTTGTGCCAAAGCGACTAGTCTTTGACAGCTATGGCCAGAAGATCACATTCACTGTGAATTTCAAGGTGACAGCTCCATCAAAGGGTTATGCATTTGGTATTTTGTCATGGAGGAATAGAAATACATGGGTCACCAGTCCTCTAGTTGTCCGCGTAGCATCTTCTTCTATGGGGCTGATGAAGTAAGGTGGCATAATTTGTATATATTGGTTTAGGAATTTGAAGATCCTGACGATGGTAGACAAAACCAGTAATATAAACAAGTTCGTAAATCAACCGTAAGTAACCATTACATACCTGAACTACACAAGCCCCAGAATTGTGAAGATTACTTGTTATACTGATAGCAGAAATTGTCAATACATATTAAATCAATTATTCTTTTTATTCTTCTAATTGTATTGTTTTCCGCGCAGCTTTCTTTCCAATTCATACTTTCTGAATATTTTAATGATCAGCGTATTTAATTTTTTTGTTGTGATTATTCTTTTTTCTCATCGTTGGCGTCAAATTTGCATATGATACATTACTTATACGTATGATGCCTTTAATTTTGAGTGAACTTTCAGCCAAGGAGGTTTTCACAAAAATGGCATGTACTAGCACCACAAGTTCTTGTGTCTCTTCTTTTTTAGTGGCCGAGACAAAGTAGGTTAATAAGGTAGCCTGCAGCCTGGAGGTGCCTATCCTGACGCATGATATCAGGCTTGGGCAGCAGTCTGCTATATTCTTCTGGATTTAGCGCTAAAAATAGTGCTCCGGGCATTGTTATTTGCGCTGTTATGCCTCAGGAAAGCAGATCAACCCGTACAAGCATGAATGTGGATCTCTCAGGGCTTGCCAGTAACAATTGGCTATTCTGCACTCTGGGCAGCTACTTCATCCGAGTTAAAAGACTTGTTTTGGCACACTGCTGTTAACCAAAGCACCAAGTTTTTAATATGTGAATTAGAGGTGATTATTAAAAATAAACATAACATGTTTCAGTCAGAAATTACAGAACAGCTAATCAGCAGCATTAAACTGCTTTCTGCAACAGAACAAAGCTATAGTGTATAAGATATCTGCAATACAGCAAAGCTAAACAGTTTGTTAAGACACCAAAATCTCAAGAGGAGCTAAGAACCCCCATGGGGGAACCAAAGAAACTTGCAAACCTCGCTAATGAATATCTGTAATATTACATTATGTAAGATCAAATCTTGATATTGACTATGAGATAAGATAGTTAAAAAGAATTCCAGACTCTTTTATCATTACAAAAAGCAGATTGGGAGCTAATGACACATGTCTAGGAGCTTATCTACTAAGAGCTTTTCATACTTTTAGCTCTACCTATCAGTTGCATATTTCAGCATTAGTGAAGTAATGCAATGCGTTGATTCAATATACAAGTAGACCAACCGAAGTTCACCGAGAACGAGGCACGGATATATATTAAGAATTATGATTGCGTTCCATTGGGATGCACTTCTGAAGGATCAATTAGGCCTTCTAACACAACAAGCTTGTCTAACAGTGCAAGCTTCTCATCTTCCAGAGTCTTAACCTCATCTTCGACCACCTTCAACTCTCTCCCTAAGCCGAAGCTTTCTTCCTCCAACAGCAAGTACTTCCTTCTGAGTGCACGGTATTCATTTCCTGATGTCGAGGAGTCGGGCAATGAATCTGAGTTTGACCTCTCTTGTTGCTGGATCATTGGAGAGCCTTCATTCTTCAAGTTCCTTTTGGAGGCCTTCTGGTTTGTTCTTAGAGGCGCCTGTACCAGGTGAAACTCTCTAACATCATTACCTTGTAATGGGATCAAGGCAGCTCTGGAGGTTGACACTTTCTTTTTGCGTGGCTTGGAATTTGTGATTTCTCCTGATGTTAACATCCTTGGATCCTGCATTTTCATGCACTGAGTAACACTGCAATGCCAAAAGCAGATATAGCAGAAAGAGAATTTCAGCAAAGTCTGTGTGAGCATTAATGGGCAGACATCATTAATTATACAGAAAGTCATTAAGATTAGTACTGAAGACATCAGTAAGCTAAATTTTTTAAGTATTTATGATCAGGAAGTCTTTTATTGTATCTTTATTAGAATTACTGTTACAGCATTTTCAGTGCTTTCCTTCTGTTGATCAAATGTAGGATAGAAATTGTAACTACAGATCAACCTCCCTCCTTCACATGTTCAAAATTAAGAGAAGATTAAAAACAATTTCTTGACATGTTCAACCTTTTTCCAAGACAAGCCTGTGAGAGCAGCGAAAGATTTACACAAAAGAATTCCATAGAATTATAAGGATTAAAACCAAAGACAAATAACACTACAAAAAAATTATTCAATCAACTGCCACCAAACAGACCCACGTAAAATTACCACTCAGAAGCTCGAAAAGGGGGCAACAATTAGGTTACAATTGCTCCTAGGATTAAAACTGAAAAATCACAGATAAGAGAAATTAAAAGGAAAATCTAGCTTCTGCGATCGTTAGACGCTAGTTTCATGGAATTAAAGAAAAAAAAAACATTCAAAAGAAAAAGGAAAACAGAGAAGAAGATTGGCATGGTTGAGAAAATTATTTACCTGACAAAGATGGAGAGGATGAGAGCAGACAGAGGGATGGATATGGCGAGACGACTTCCAATAATAATCAAATACTGATTTAATATAATAAAATTATAAATTAAAAAGGGTAAATGGTGATTGTTGTGTTAAATATGGAAATTGAAAACCGATATGAAATTGTCGGTCAGCCAAAGTTAATAGCTTTAACATTATTCCATTCTCTCTCCATTATTATTAATAATGATTACAGAGATTAATGATGGCCATAGCCTTTAATAGTTTTCTATATTTAACAAGAAGAATTTGTCAAAAAAAAGAAAAAAAAAAACAAGAAGAAAAAGTTTAAGGGCTCTTCTTGTAAAATAAAAACCAAATCGGACCAAATATTGAAAACTTCTATATTATATGAAATTAGTATGAAAAATATTACTTTGATAACTTATTATATAAATTGAATTCTATTTTTATGACATATATATTTTATTTCATATTTATATAGTTTTATAAATTTAATTTATTACAATGTTATTATAAGATAAAAGAAATTCTAGTTTAATAATAGTAATTTAATATTTATAAAATATAAACTTATTTACCTATATACAGTTACAAATGGTATTACCTTTTTACGGTGCGATGTTGGAGTTATGATACATAAAGCAGATAAGAGAATATAAAAAAGTAATAATGTAAAGAGTAAATTTATTAATTTGACTCAAGTTATGCTAATGGTTCGACTAAATTAAAATTTTATTAGTGATCTACTCACACTTCTTCTATTTTTAATCTTTAAGCTCATATATTTTTATATAATATCAGTATTTGAGAATGAACTTATCACAAACCCGTTAATTTATGGATTGTATATTGTTAGTCCAAAATTATAAATTTAAATTAGTTTTTAAGTTAGTACAGTTTATGTAATGTTGTCAAATGCAAATTGCATTCAAGATGGAGTATTGAAAAATCTGGATTCATAGATTTTATATATGGTATCAGAGCTTGTGAGTAAACTTATACTGAGATTTATTTAATTTGTGGACTGGACCATGGCAAGTATTGCATTAAAGAGGAGAACATTGAAGGATATATGCAATATCTCTTATGGGATAATATAAGAGAATATAAAAGAGTTTATAATAAAAAAAGTCATTAATTTGATTTAAGTCATGCTAATAGTTATGTTCAAATTAGAATTAATTTCTTAATTATTCACTCCCCTCATTTTTAATATAAACCTATCAAAATTCGAGTCAAAGTTAAATACAATATATTTTAAATAAATTTTATTATTACTTTAGTTTAAATATAATTTAAATTATTTATATACCGGTTAAATTAATTTTATAAATTTTTTTATTAACCGAGTAAATCAACCTATAAATATAAAATTAGATATATTCACATTTATTTATATATTTATTTTTTTTTTACAGGACGAGACTGCAATTCTAATAACTGAATAAAAATTCAAAAATAAAACCTCAAAACCAATAATAAGCTAAACCCGGCAAGTCTCCAATATCTCCCTTTTCCTCTTTATTCATCCTTTGTGTCACCACCGCCTGCATCTAAACAAATAAAAGC
The DNA here is from genome assembly GCF_019578655.1 of Ricinus communis. NCBI lineage: Eukaryota > Viridiplantae > Streptophyta > Magnoliopsida > Malpighiales > Euphorbiaceae > Ricinus > Ricinus communis. Next base: position 2,861,840 of record NC_063260.1, read on the forward strand.
TCATCTCTTTGTCTCCTCTTTCCGTCCTAAAAAAAATACATCCCATTTTATTTTTTTTGTAAGCACTTTAGTGCTAAATCATTTCATATGATTCATTTTTATATAGTTGCTTTTTTCTTTTAATATTTAACAGGTCATCACTGAAAAGATAATTTTATAAAGGATGAGGCATTAAATAATGCACCACTTAAAAGTATTGTTTTAAAATTTGATTAAATATCAAAAGAATTTCTTCTAATTTTCTTATTAAATAGTATTTAATTTAAAAACAATACTTAATTTATCAAAATTTATTTTACACTAAATTATAATTATAATATAAAAAAATTATTGTTTGTACGTTAAAGTGATAGAAAAGTAAAGCACATAATACTCATTTATATATAAAAAAATACATATATTTTTTGTATATAAAAGTAGCAAATCATAATATACAGTAAAATATTTTTATAGTTATATATTTGATTATATGATTATGATGAAAATATGAGTATTAAATTTTTTTTTTTAGATTTAAAATTTAATATTATTAATAAATAATAGAAATTAAAAATAAAATATGTAAAATATTTTATCATATTATATAAATAAAATTAATAAAATAAAATAATAGTGCAGTAAGATAAAATATAATATAATATATTATTAAAATTATATATATAAATATTATTATAAAAAAATATATTTTTTAAATAAAATGTACAAAATTTATAATTTATTATAATAAAAAATTTATTCATATTTATAACTGGTTTATAAAATTTTTTTAATTATAGTTTCAAAAAGCTTAATAATATATATATTTTTTAATTTTGAGCATTTAAAAAAAAAAAATCTAATTTCTATATAAAAAAAAAATTCATAGCAATCACCATACCATTTATTTCTTATTTATAATCTATGAATTCGACAAGTTTGATTCCAAATGTTGGGTTATTGCTGCATATATCACCGATTCTAACACGTTAATGACCCGCCCAAAGTATTAAAATAGGCGAGCTTTTTGCGACGAATATCAAACTCAAGTGATTCTTACACCTTCTTCTTTTACTTCTTCCTTCTTAGAAAGATGAGTCTGCATCACTGCTAAATGATCCAAGGATGGTTCGATTGAAGTATGCAATCTGTGCTTTTGCGATGGCATCAATTGTGCAGATATTAGGCAATTTGTAAATCAGAATGAATAAACTGCGATATGGTTGAAGTATTGAAACTTGACCTTGTTATCAAATTAACGAAATCAGAAGTCTCATTAGTATCTTGTTTCGACATTTTGGATATGAGATTTCTCGAGGGCTAGCTTTGGAAAGATTGGAAAAACGAACTCTTTTAGCTTGCGAGAACCCTAGGTTATAGAGTTCTGTCAAGAAAAAAGAAGGAAGAAGAAGGCGCAAGAATCAAAACGGTGAGTTTGATATTCTCTGTAAACGCACCGTTTTAAAGAAAAAGAATCTTAAGTGGGATTGATATCATGGCATTTGACGTTTTCGCAAAAAAGATATTAGCGAGGGTATTATTTATAATGACGAGTGAAAGGCTTATATTTCGTCACTAAACAATTAGCGAAGACAATTAATTATTTTTGAGAATCATTAACCCTTGAAAATGAATATATTTTTTGCAGTGTTGGGTAATTTGTGTCGATTAATGGTTAAAAAAGAAAAAAGTGTTAAGAGTTTTTTTAATTTTATTTTTAATTTCTTTTTCTTAAGCTTATAATCTTCCTGTATCAATTCCATTTTAGGAGAGAAACAAGATGTCATCCTCAAGTAATTAAAACAATAGTACTACCAGGGAAGGACGATACCTTGATAACCCTCGCGGTTATGGGAAGAGGGTTGCTGTCAAGATTTCTTGGATATGAAGCACACATTCCATAAGCCAAAGCAGGGAGACAACAATTAGTGCAACAAGATAGAGAAACATTTCGAATAATGAAATTTGGGAGTTAAAAAGGATTCTCTTTTGGCTATAAGGAACAAAAATCAAATATTGGAGGGAAAAATTAATGGTCATGATGTTTTAAGCTATATGTAAATATATCTTTGATTTTCTCACTGAGTTATTATTAATATTATTGTTCTTATTAACATTAAGTAAAATATGATGTTCTTTTTATGATGGTGGGGCAGTGATCTTGTTAGTCTTTATTTGATATATTGAAAGGATTGTAGATAAAGGTTTTAGGTATGTTTAATGAATCTAAGGTTGTTGAATTTCTTTTGGATTAAGGTTTTTTGTTAATTTTTCTTTTTATTTATGGTTCTTCTAAGAAAGAGAAAGATAAAAATTAAAAGAGTCAAGAACAAGAGATAGAGATTGCTAAAAGGGTCAAAATATTTATATGAGCACAATTTAGACACTTTACACTAAAGTAAAATGTGCAAAAGAAATGGAAGAATTTAATAGTTCATGGCCATAAATTTTAGGGATGTATTCGATTCTCGAAAGAAGGATCTGTTAGAAAGTTCTGTTCTATTATTAATTATTTTAGTTAGACTGTTAAGAAAATAATCTCCTATTTCTTAGGGAGTTAGTGTTTGAAGTAGTCTAAAATTGGTTAGCTTTTCATTACGTATTTTCTGATGTTTCTGTTTTGTATGGCTATTAAAAGGCCAGTTTTTCACATTCAATAAAGAAGATCATTCTCTCTTTCTTCTGTTATTAGCTTATCCTTCTCATTTGGTATCAGAGCCTCACACAAGGCCTGATTAAATTAGAAACAACAGTTTTCTACGAGAGTGTTAATTGAAAAATGGCTACAGAAAGTTCGTTTATGCAACCAGCTGTACCAAAGTTTGATGGGTATTATGATGATTGGGCAATGCTCATGGAGAACTTCTTGCGATCAAAAGAATACCAGAGTGTGGTGGAAACAGGAATCCCTGCAGCAGCAGAAGGAGGTGCATTGACAGAAGCACAAAAGAAGAATATCGAAGAGCAGAAGCTCAAAGACTTAAAGGCAAAGAATTACTTGTTTCAGGCTCTAGATGGCTCTGTTTTAGAGACAATTCTCAACAAAGAAACATCTAAGAGCATATGGGATTCGATGAGGCAAAAACATCAAGGCGCAACAAGGGTGAAGCAGTCACATTTGCAAGCTCTACTAAAATAGTTTGAAGTTCTTGAAATGAAGGAAGGAGAATCTGTCAGCGATTATTTTGCCATCGTCAACAAGATGAAGGCAAATGAGGAGAGCAAGGGAGATGGTGAAATGGTAGCAAAAATTCTGAGATCAATGACTCCAAATTTTAACTATGTGATGTGTGCTATAGAGGAGGCTAAGGATACAAGTCTCCTGTCAATTGATGAATTGCAAAGTAGCTTGCTTGTGCATGAGCAGCGTATGAAAAAGAAGTCTTCGCTAGAAGAAATTCAGGCTTTGAAGATTTCTTCTGGAGAACAATTTGGAGGCAAAGGTCGTGGTAGATGAAGCTCCAAAGGAAGAGGAAGGGGAAGGGGAAGAGGCAGCCAAACATTTGACAGATCTACAATTGAATGCTTCAAGTGTCACAAGTTGGGGCATTTTCAGTGGGAATGTTCTGCCAAGGAGGTGAATTATGTAGAGTCGCAAGAAGAGATATTGTTGATGGCTTATGTGGATGTTGATGCACCTAACAAAACAGACACATGGTTTCTTGATTCAGGCTGCAGCAACAATATGTGCGGGAAGAAAGACTATTTCACTGATATTGATGAAAATTTCAGTGATACAGTGAAGTTAGGTGACAATACTACTATGGTGGTTGCAGGAAAGGGTAATGTGAGATCGAAAGTGAATGATGTGGTGCAGATCATTACAAGAGTTTTTTATGTGCCGCAACTGAGGAATAACTTGTTGAGTGTAGGGCAGTTGCAGGAGAAATGGCTTTCTTTCCTGTTTCAGCATGAGAAGTGCAAAGTGTATCATCCAGAAAGAGGCATGATTTTAGAAATTAAGAAGTCTGCAAATAGAATGTTCATGTTTAGTGCAGTGTGTCAGCCTTTACCATCTACTTGTTTTAATGCAATCACCGAAGATCTTGTGCAGCTCTGGCACTGCAGATATGGGCATTTGAACTTTAAAGGCTTGAGGACTCTTCAACAAAAAGAAATGGTGCATGGCCTGCCACAACTTATGTCTCCATCAAAGTTGTGCAAGGATTGTCTGATAGGGAAGCAACACAGAGATCCGTTTCCAAAAAGCAGCACTTGGAGAGCATCACAAGTTCTACAGTTGATACATGCTAACATCTGTGGACCAATAACACCCATCTCCAACAGTAAAAAGAGAAAATTTAAAGTTCACGTTGAAAAGGAATCAGGTTTTTTTATTAAAAACTTATGTACGGATAGAGGTGGAGAATCTACATCACATGAATTCAACAATTTTTGTGATGAAAATGGCATACAAAGACAGTTAACAGCAGCCTACACGCCTCAACAAAACGGAATTGCGGAGCGAAAGAATAGAACCATTATGAATATGGTTCGTAGCATGCTTTCAGAGAAGAAAATTCCTAAAACTTTCTAGCCTGAAGCAGTAAATTGGGCAGTGCATGTCTTAAACCGGATTCCAACAATGGTGGTAAAGAATCAAGTTCCAGAGGAAGCATGGAGTGGAAGTAAGCCTTCAGTTGCACATTTTCGAGTTTTTGGTTGTGTGTCTCATGTACATGTGCCTAATAGTACGAGAAGCAAGTTAGATGATAAGAGCATCAATTGTGTTTTGCTTGGAGTTAGTGACGAGTCTAAGGCATACAGACTTTATAATCCAATTTCACAAAGGATTATAATCAGTAGAGATGTGGTGTTTGAAGAAGACAAGTGTTGGGACTGGATAAAAAGTACGATGCTGAAATTACATGTGATTTAGAATGGGAAAATCACTTAAATGGAGAGACAACACTGGAGCAGAATGAAGCTGGAATGAATTCTGATATTGATAATGAAGAAAATTACGATTCCAATTCATCAGTTGAGGAAGGGTCTACAAGTTCTAGTGAAGAAAGAAGAAGAGTGCCACCAATATGGATGCGAGACTATGTTACAAGAGAGGGAATTTCTGAAGGTGACGAGGAAGCTTATTTTCTTCTGTTTGCAACAACAGATCCTATTCACTTTGAAGATGCTGTGAAGATTGAGAAATGGAAACATGCCATGGATGTTGAAATGGAGGCAATAGAGAGGAATGGTACATAGGAATTGGTGGAATTGCCTAAAGGGTCAAAGAAAGTGGGAGTCAAGTGGATTTATAAGACTAAATATGATGAAAATGGAGAAGTGAACAAATACAAGGCTAGACTTGTAGTGAAGGGGTATGCTCAAGAGCATGGAGTAGATTACAATGAAGTTTTTGCACCAGTGGCGCACATGGAGACAATCTGTTTGGTCCTTGCACTTGCAGCTCAAAAACATTGAAAAATTTATCAACTAGACGTGAAGTCTGCATTTTTACATGGTGAGCTGAAAGAAAATGTATACGTAGAGCAGCCTTGTGGATATGTGAAACGGGGGAAGGAGCAGAAAGTCTACAAGTTAAAAAAAGCACTTTACGGGTTGAAGCAAGCACCGCATGCATGGTACAGTCGCATAAAAGCTTATTTTTTGAAGGAAGGCTTTGAGAAGTGTGATTACGAGCACACCTTATTCATAAAATCTAAGGGAGAAGGCAGGATGTTGATTGTAAGTTTGTATGTTGATGATCTCATTTTTACTGAAAATAATGAGTTGATGATTGCAGATTTTAAGAACTCCATGAAGCGTGAATTTGATATGACTGATCTCAGAAAAATGAGGTATTTTCTTGGTCTTGAAGTGTTGCAAAAGCCTAATGGAATTTTTATAAGTCAAAAGAAGTATGCTGCAGAAATATTACGAAGGTTTGGGATGGAGAATAGCAATTTTGTGCATAATCCAATTGTTCCTGGTGTTAAGCTTACAAAGGATGAAGGTGGAGTTAAGGTGGACAAAACCTATTACAAGCAAGTTGTGGGTAGTCTGATGTATCTCACCGCAACACGTCCTGACATGATGTTCGTGGTGAATTTAATCAGTAGATATATGAAAAATCCCACAGAAATGCACTTGCAGGTTGCAAAACGAGTGCTAAGATACTTGAAAGGAACGATCGAGTTTGGAATCTTCTACAAGAAGGGAGGAGATGGTGAACTTCATGTTTATTCAGATAGTGATTATGTTGGTGACTTAGAAGATAGGAAGAGCACCTCAGGTTACGTTTTTCTGCTGAGCTCAGGAGCTATATCGTGGTCATCCAAAAAACAACCTGTATTGAGTTTATCCACTACAGAAGCAGAATTCATTGCGGCAGCTTCATGTGCTTGTCAAGCTGTGTGGTTAAAAAGGGTGTTGGGAAAATTGGGCCATAATCAAAATAAGTCGACACTCATTCACTGTGACAACAGCTCAACCATCAAGCTTTCAAAGAATCCAGTGATGCATGGTCGAAGCAAGCACATTGATGTTCGTTTTCATTTTCTTCCTAATCTCACTAAGGATGGTACGATAGACTTGGTGCACTACAGGACAAAAGAACAATTGGCAGATATTATGACTAAACCTCTCAAATTGGATGTTTTCTTGAAGTTACGTGGACTGCTGGGAGTGTGTGCAGATAGTGATATAAACTAAATGATTAACATTTGGTTTAAGGGAGGATATGTTAGAAAGTTCTGTTCTATTATTAGTTATCTTAGTTAGACTGTTAAGAAAATAATCTCCTATTTCTTAGGGAGTTAGTGTTTGAAGTAGTCTAAAATTGGTTAGCTTTTCATTGCGTATTTTCTGATGTTTCTATTTTGTATGGCTATTAAAAGGCCAGTTTTTCACATTCAATGAAGATCATTCTCTCTTTCTTTTGTTTTTAGCTTATCCTTCTCAGGATCCACTTGTAATTATGACCTAATCTTAGAGACTTTATAGCAATTTATCCAAAATAAATACTATGTAATTATGGACTTTTTCATTTCTTTTTCACTTCGGTCCGTCCATTGTTAATTCTTTTTATTTTTTTATGTTATAACATTAATAAACATTGACATTTAAAAAGAGTCATAAGAAATGATCTCCTATCAAATTTACTAATGAAATAATTCTAAAAGTATTATATATTTTAAAAATTATTCCATTTTACTCTTTATAAAATTTTAAAAAATATATATTAATTTTATTGACCGAGAACTCATAATATTGAGTTGTTTCTAAATTATGTAATAAATAATTTTATCATAAAAGATTTATATCATATTAATAAGAATATAGAGTAATAACAATAATAATATTAATCAAAAGAGTATTAAAATGAAGAAGAAATAAAATCATAAACCTAAAAATGATTAAAAAAGTAACCCACTCTTAAATGGAAAAAGCAACGAAACCATAAACTACTTCTTTTTTCTTTCTTTATTATACTTTTTCCGTCTGAATTAAGCATCTCAAAAGGAAATCCTCCTTGCACCCTCCGCCGCACCCTTTTTTGTCAGCAGGCGTTGGTAAGAGCATCTTCTTCTGCTTCTGTTTTCCTTTATATATCACCATTTTTCTTCGCCTTCAGAGTTGGCTCGGATTAAGGCAAAAAGAAACCATTTTATTATTATTTTATTTTCCAAAAAAGCACCTTTTAAATATGAAAGCAAAGAAAAAAAAAGGAAAAGAAAAGAAAAGAAGCCCTCTTAATCATGCACCCCATGAATAAAAGGGAACTTAAAGTTGACCTAATCATAGAGAATTTTGGACCTTTTTGAAGAAAAAAATTCTCAAAAGACCAGTTTTCTGGATTCAGTAATCTGTAAACAAAAGTAGCTGTTCTGTTAATTTAGCAAGACAAACACAGTCGAGCTAATTAAAAATTTTATTTGATGATTACTTTTGATTAACAGAAGATTTGAGGTTAAAAGTAATATTGAACTGTTAAAAAGAAAAGGGTAGTCCTGAACAGATGCTAAAGATAGCTAATTAACCTGATGAAGGCTCAAACTGGATCAGCAAAAGTTGTTTCGAGGGTTGAATATTATTTTCTCTTTTTTTTTTTCTTATATGCATTTGCAATAATTGACGGATCGAATACTGAAGTACATTATTCAAATGTAGATGAAATGATAATGATTTTTTTTTTAATTTAATTAAAATTATGCAATTGCGTTAAAATTTTTATTTGGTATATTTTAAATTAGTTAGACTAACTCCCGATACTAGATTAAAAAAAAAAGAGTACATTTAAGTGACTCATTAAGCATATTTAACATGAAAAAATTAAAGAAAAAAAAAAACCACTAAGATTTTGCAAATTAAGAAGTCTTTCTTGCTTGAGTAGATATCTCGATATTCTAGTAATTCTTATAGCTATAAGGTCTTGGCCTAATTGTAAAAGCTGAGACCTAAATACATTTTGGGTTCAATTCAATCCTGCGCAAGGGGTATTTTGAATTGTTTGTTTAATATAATTACTTTAATTTATAAAAATATTTAGTATAAACTCTTAACGTCTTATATAAGTTTGATGTATATACTATAACTAATAGGAGAATAACACGTATATATGACTGTTTTATATTTTAATATTAAATGTTTCATCATTTAAAATTAATTAATATAAATAAATCCTTCCTAAATAAAAAGTTTCCGTATAATATATATATAAGGATACATGCGTTCACATTTCCAGATACCCTCATGTGGTGCTTCTTTATCTGTAAAGAAATAAATTGATTAAAGTCGATAAAGAGAGAGGGACAAAAGACTTGGCTGTCATGGCTAAATGGCACAGAAAAGAAAGCAAAACAAGAGTGGCCAATTGAACTTAAAACCTGTAATTGTTCTCAAAACAATAAATATATACCCATGCATGTGATGGGTGACAAAGTGTTGAATTGGCAGCTAATTATTTTGCAGAATCTGGTAATACTAATGTGGTCAAAAAACCTAATTAGATAAATGGTGAAAATGCTCTTTCCAAGTTATTTAATTAACCCTAAAATGATTAGTTAGTTGCCTCTGCTCTCAACCACCTCTCCCTTTTCTTTGTATTTTGTTAAAAGAAGATGGGCGAACTAGGCGTCTGCGAGCTTTGCTTGTTCATAACGATGTACGTTGCTATTTATGCATCGAATTTATAAATAAATAATAAATATTTATTAATTTTTAAATAATAAAATATATATTAATTATTTAATATTAAAATATAAAATCATTTATATATATACACACTTATCAATCTCTTATTTATTACGGTCTATGCACCATATATATATATGTAAGAACTAGCAATTTACTTGTGCTATTGTATAATGATTGTATTTATTTTGTATTTAAAATTTTAATTTATAGTAATATTAATATAAAATATAAATTTTATTTTTATTTTTATGATATTTCTATTGATATCCATATTAGTTCTTAATAAAAATTATATAAAATATTCTTATGAAATTTTTATATTTATTATATGCTTAGTAATTAAATATGAGACGTATATATATATTTGTCAATTTTAATTTTGTATCTATTTCATTACACTAGTAAATTCTCATACGTCCATATATATAATAATTATTTGTAATAAATCGGATTGTTAGAATTCTTGCTATTTATTTTATTATTATTATTATTTTTTCTAATTATGTTATTGGACCAATAAATTCTTAATCGTGTCACAAATTTCTTTTAACTATTTTTATGATTCAGATTTAGAATTTTTACTTTTTTACTATTTTATATTTTTTTCTTGCATATATAAATATAATTATATATTTTATTAGAAAGATAATAAAATACATTATTAGTATGTAGTAGCTATGATAATTATTATACTCATCCTAATTATTTTTGAAGAACATAATAATCTTATATTTAAATAAGTCATACATTTTTATTATATTTATTATTAGCATTTAAGATCTCATTTAATTATTTTATAAATATTATAATTAATGCTTATATAAGTATGTCATGTGTCATTTTTTTTCATTAAAAAATAACACGACGTGGGTTCATAAAATACTATTACGTATGATGATAGATTATAGATTTCTCTCATACCTATACTCCGTAGGTCATAAAACAACTGGAAAAAAGAGAAAAAAAAGAAGAGATGTTAAAGATACAAAAAGCCACAAAGGAAAGTTTCCTTTATTTGGCCAAGTAGAGATAAGTATGCATATCATTGTGCTGATTGCCCATATGTCAGCCTTGAGCTAGCACTGATATGGACCTGCAATTGTTTTTACTCTGAGCAGACAAGAGGTTCATCTTCTGATCAAGTTTTTGTTACTGAATTTGCTTCTTTGGACTATTAGTTACTCAGTTAGGCCCTCTTGTTAGGGAAGGAAAAAACCCAAAAAACAACTAAGAAGTAAAGAAAGACTAGAAAGGTTGTGAATAAAGATAAAAGTTGAAGTCGTAATTGTTAATTAGTATCTTGAGGGAGTTGAGGTATAATATTCCTATTTGCATGCATGCATGCATATGTACATATATAGGGACAGCAAAATAAAATTAATATATATATATAAAATGTAATCGCATCCTGAAAAAAAGAGATCTAACGGCTTAGCTTGATGGGAGCAGGTGTAGATAGAATAGAAAATATATAGTATTTGAAATCAAAAGAGAAAGCCTTGAAAAAGACCAGCTCGAAAGTTACTAAAATATCAATTAATATTGAGAATAGCATAAAGTGACAGTCCATACGCGTTAAATATTTTTCTTTTTTCTCAAAACAATTGGTTATAAAATTACTGGAATTCAGAGTGATAAGATCTGAAGTAATTTCAAATCATATCTTTCTTCTTTTTGTAATGAAAAAGAAAAAAAAGTAAAATGAAATCATATATGTCAATTTTTATTAGGAAATAGAGAGCCACTGAGAGAATTCTAGTGGCATATTTGGTTTTGGTCGGTCTCTGAAAGCAGAGAGCAGCAGCCGCTGATAAAATCAAGCAATGGATCCGCCGGTTAGCCTGGCTACCCTTGTCGTTTTATGCATAACTGTTACAGCAGCGACAGCCGTTGCTCAGAAGTTGGAGACATCAGACTATACGTTCGGCCCATTCAACAGCTCTTACTATGCTACTTTTGCAGTCCTACCGCCAGCTACAATCAGCAATGATGCCCTTCAGGTGACTCCTGATTCTGCCGGTAACTTCACCCTGGCGAGAAGGTCCGGCCGGGTACTCTTTAATCGGTCTTTTAGGCTCTGGGAAGAAGAAAAAGGAGCAGTAAGGGTAGCTTCTTTCAATACTTCCTTCCTCGTCAACGTGTATCGGATTGATAACACCTCTGTCCCTGGAGAGGGCTTAGCTTTTTTAATAGCCCCGGACCTCAACCTACCTCGAAACAGCCATGGACAGTACCTGGGTTTGACTAACTCCACCACCGACGGCGATCCCTCAAACAGCATTGTTGCCATTGAGCTTGACACCTTCAAGCAAGATTTTGACCCGGATGGCAACCACATAGGTCTCGACATTCACAGCGTCCGCTCCAATAAGACCGTCTCCCTATCCGACTTTGGTATTGAAATCGCTCCTGCTGAAACAAAACTCTACATGGTCTGGGTCCAATACAGCGGTGTCAATAAGGAATTGCAGGTTTACATGGCAGAACGAGGGAGGGCTAAGCCGACTATCCCAGTGCTCACAGCGGATCTCGACCTTAAAGGCCTAGTCAATCAGAACTCTTACTTTGGCTTTGCTGCGTCAACTGGGACCGCCATCCAGCTCAACTGCGTTCTCGGGTGGAATTTGACTGTAGAGCTGCTGCCTTCCGCCATTGAAAATGGGGAAAACAACAATGATCATAAGCTGCTAAAGATCGGGATCGGGGTTGGGGTGTCTGGAGGATTAGCGTTATTAGTGATTGCGGTTGCATCTTTCAGTTGCTACATCAGGAAGAAGAGGGCGGCTTGTGAGCCAAGCCTAATGGGAGCACTCAAAAGCCTGCCAGGAACTCCGAGGGAATTTAAGTACAGGGATCTGAAGAAGGCAACCAGCAACTTCGATGAGAAGAACAAGCTAGGTCAAGGTGGGTTTGGAGTGGTTTACAAAGGAGTGCTGCCCAAGGAAAATATCGCAGTGGCTGTGAAAAAATTCTCCAGAGACAACCTCAAGAGCCAAGACGATTTCTTGGCTGAGCTTACTATCATTAACCGTCTCCGTCATAAACATCTTGTCCGATTAGTCGGTAACATTTTTTTACCTTTTCTTCTATTAAATTTACTATCAAATTTTTGTTTTAATAGTTAGCCAGCCACACATAGCATTAAGACTTCACCATTAAATTTATTTTTATTTGATATAATAATAATAATAATAATTTCTATAAAATTCTTTTATTATTTTACAGTGACATTATATTTTGATACCTTGAATTACAGTTTCAATATCTATACAATTCAACATTAATAAATAAACAGGATGTTAATCTCACTAGTAAATATGTAAAATAAATAAAGATAATGCCTTTTCGATTGATTAATTTTTAGATAATTTAGTAATACTTGTAATATTTAAAAACTGAATCAATATAATAATGATAGACATAATTTATTTTCAATATTAGAGTATTCTATAAAAATATAATAATATTAGAGTGTTAATATATTTTTCATTTAGTTTTTTAAAATTAAAAAACCCAACTATTTATTTTATATAATTACGTATCCAAAATGGGAAAAAAAACAATTCAAATCTGAGCGAGGGCTTGAGCCCCACTGGTCCTAGCATGGGTCTCAATGATGAAATATTTTCGAGTCTTTCTGAAAAAAGAATCTGATCCATGCATTACCAGTAGAAAAACAAATTCAATTCAAAAGGGCATTTTAATTTAATATAGTTTCAGTGGGAAAGACTCTGGTAACATTTTCCTTTTCAGTCACCACACAAGAGTCCATTATTCTGGAAACAGATTCTGCAAACAATAACAGCAAATGGTTTCCCTTCCTCTTCTTTTATGCTCAAGCCAGTGGGAGAGAGGGAATATTAGCACATGCCTAAAATGTAAAAAATGGCTATTACAGAACAGCACTAGCACTAATATTACGTTGTTTTTCTGATGTTCACTGTTTTCTTTTTCTTTTGTATTCCCATATCATATCATATTGTTTTCTGTTTTCTGTTTCAATGCAATATAGCCGGCGGTTATACACATTTGTTAAGGATTAATTGAAAGTGGTTTGTATGTGAATCTGACGATGGTTTAGTTATCATATACAGGGTGGTGCCACAAGAATGAGGTGTTGCTTCTAGTATATGAATACATGCCAAATGGGAGCTTGGACAGCCACATATTCCATGGACCCGAAGAGAAGACCACCCTGGAGTGGAGACTCAGATACAATATCATTGCAGGCGTAGCATCCGCGCTGCACTACCTCCATAACGAGTACGACCAGAAAGTGGTGCATCGGGACCTGAAGGCTAGCAACATCATGCTCGATTCCAACTTCAATGCTCGCCTAGGAGATTTTGGCTTGGCTCGTGCCTTGGACAATGAGAAGACATCCTACGCAGAGCTCGAGGGAGTCCCTGGCACCATGGGCTATATTGCTCCTGAATGCTTTCATACAGGTAAGGCCACCTGTGAGTCTGATGTATATGGCTTTGGTGCGGTGGTTCTTGAGGTGGTGTGCGGATTGCGTCCATGGACCAAGGTTGGTGGGTTCCAATTCTTGGTTGATTGGGTGTGGTGGCTGCATCGTGAAGGTCGCATACTGGAGGCTGTTGATGAGAGGCTGGGAAACGACTACATTGTCGAGGAGGCACAGAGGCTGCTGTTGCTTGGGCTGGCATGCTCCCATCCAATTGCTAGCGAGAGGCCTAAGGCACAGGCTATCTTTCAGATTATATCAGGATTAGTGGCAGTGCCTCGCATCCCACCTTTCAAGCCAGCTTTTGTGTGGCCTTCCACAGCAGGACCAGATACTAGCGTGAGTAGCATCAACATGGACATTACAGCTGATACAACCCCTATGACATCTGGTTGGACCCCCCGATGTGATAGCCCTCAGAGCTATTCTGGTGGACAGACAGACAGCTCTCTTCTCTAGCAAAGTTACTTTATTCAGTCATTTATTTACAAGCGTTATCCAATTCATGGGAAGAACAGGGTATCATCTAGGAGTTGGGTCGCAACTATATGTTGTTTCTTTTTTAGCTTTCTGTTTTTCCTCTTTAAAATTTGATTTTGGTTTTATCAGATCATCATTGGGAAGTGGGTGTCCATGTATACATTTCAATGCAACAGAATTGTATAGATTTTAACTTTCAGTTTTCTGTAGTTATGTTTATGTTATACCTGTTCGTACGTGAATCCCCCTGAGGCCATGGTGTACAGATTGAACTTAATTAAGTGCTCGTGTAATGTGACAAAAACAACGCGTTATCAATTTGCAGATATCCTGAATGAATTGTAAGACAGTTATGTGGGAAGCCCAGTGTTCGCAGAGCCAAGAAACACATCATGTAAAAGGATGCATTTGCAGGATAAGTAAGGCATCTTAAACTAGCTTGATGAGAGATCAAAATGGAATGGCAGCACAATTTCCAAGTTCTAATTCGAAAGACTTGTCTGTTTCCCTGAACATTACCACCGGGCCCACGGAGAACATCTCCAAGCTGCAAGATTCATATATCGTTAATTGAATGTGAGGAACTGGCTAGCATAAGCTCAAGGGCTTCGCCGGCTTGGAATTTAGTTCTGAGTCGGAGCTTTCTATAATCTTGGAAAGTGAAAGGGATATAGAGACGCGGGTGTTGGGAGTCAACGAGTTCTGGCGGGGCTTCCACTGCCGAGTCTTTCGGTCCCAGAAGGAAAGAAGCAATTGAAATTCGTACTGCTGCTTGCTTGCATTGGACTCTATGCTTCACATTGCAGAGTCTTCCATTGCTCCATGCCTTAATCAGGAGAAGCTCTTAATTAACCAAACATCACATATTAATTTCAAGTATTAAGGCTTGAAAGTAAACAAAAGGAAAAAAGGGAATCACCGTAGCGACATCCCCAAGATTGACTAGGAGGGTTCCCGGCAGAGGATCAACAGCGACAAATGCACCAGATCTATCCATGACTTCAAGACCACCAACATCTTCATCATCTTGAAGTATAGTAAGGAACCCAGAATCAGTGTGTATCTGGACTCCAGAGGAGCCCACTGTCTCAGAAGTGAAATTGTACTTGTTAATCCTAAACTGGGAAGGCCATCCCTCGAACAAATCATTGCTCAGCAACCCCATACTTTGAGCCAACTTCCAAGCCAAATCCATGGACAGTTCATGAATTGCTTTAGCATAATTGGATATTACCTCCCTGCATCAATGAATCATGAATTTGGTACAATATCATGTTGCTGTGACAAATGTGAACATAGAAAAACATATCTATATGTAGATGATACAATGTTGTGGAAGACCTTTGATGAGGAGATGCATCCACCTGAGAGCAGAAGGTATGCACAGCTTGGGAGGAGCCGATGTCATAAAGACCCAAAGCCTCGTAAAGAGGATTCACGGGGCTGGGTGCCATGTACCCACTGCCTGCTATTACATCAGAGTTGCGAACCTTGACTTCCATGGGAAGGTCAAGCAGAGATCTGACTACCTTCTTCATCTCAGACATGAGAGCCGATGGGATGTTATGGTTCACCGCTCTGAAACATCCCCACTCCTCGCATGCTTTTCTGAGTCTTTCATATTCTCCTGGGAAATCTGATACGTCAATGGTTGGGACAACAGTCTTCTCCATCTTATCTCACTCCTGCTTCTTTCTTCTTCTTCTTCTATTATTATATTGTGCGATGGTGAAGTACACTTCCGATGCAACACTCTCTTGCTACAATAATAATTTTTCTTGGGAGCCAAATTACTCTAATACCATTCCCTACATTTCCTAAATTCTTATTCATCTCACATCTAAAAATTTACTCAATTTAGTACTCAACCAATTTTCCCTTTTATAATAAAACACACACACAAAAAAAAAAAAAAAGATTTTCCTTTTATCACTGCATACACAGATATACATATACAAATTCAAAGTTTAAAATAATATTCATTTTTTACTTTTGGGTGCAGAAAGATATTCTTAAAAAAAAAAAAAAAATTTCTTTTTAAAATAAGATTAAAAAAGTTTGATATGATTTTATAAACTATTATGAGAAAATATTTACTATATTGTTTTGTTGAGAAAGATTTTAGTTTTAAAACGTGTCTAATTTGTTTTATTAATATATTATAAAATTAGCTTCCAATTACATGTATAAAATACTTTATTTTACTCTGATAATAATTACAGAAAATTAATATATTTAAAGATTCTATTAGATCAAGAATTTTTCATATTAACTTATTTTAAATCATTATTAATTAAGATGACAGTAGCAAATGAGAAATCGAGGGCCTAAACTTAATTAGGACTTTACTCAAATTCAAAATTAATGGTTCACTCTTGCTTTGACAGTAAAACTTTAAAAATGGATAAATAGTCTATTTCCATCCATATCTAACAGTTGAAGAAGGATAGAATAAAAAGCAAATAAGTAACGGCGA
Organism: Ricinus communis; assembly: GCF_019578655.1. Classification (NCBI taxonomy): domain Eukaryota; kingdom Viridiplantae; phylum Streptophyta; class Magnoliopsida; order Malpighiales; family Euphorbiaceae; genus Ricinus; species Ricinus communis. The sequence goes on from NC_063260.1 coordinate 2,878,378, forward strand.
AAGAGTAACACCAAATAACAAGCGAACGACCGTTACAATGGAGAAAAAAAGAAAAAATAGCCGACAAAGAAGAGAAAAGGATGGGCATCACGAGGAAATTAGCCTTTATAAAACAAAACATTATGCCTGCTGAGGCCAACAAGATTATCTTTAAAATAATTTGTTTGTCCATTTTGAGTAATCACCCCAACACAAAGATTATTATTAAAATAAGTTAATATTTTCTCATAATATTTGTATGGTTATTTTTTAAAAGTTATTGATTTCATTTTGTTCCGTCCGGATGGCCCAAATATTTCTTTTTATTAAAATAAATAAAATAAAATATTTTTTATTTCATATTAATCAAAATTTTGGCCATCTCGAATCGAAACAGATGAAATTGGATCGAAATAACTGTTTTATCTAAAATTAACGAGATGGATGAGATAAAATAATTTTATAATTATATTATTAAATTGAGTTAAACGGGTTGGTAATAGTTAATTCTAACTTAATAAAATTTATTTTTTCTCTGTTGATAAAAAAAATTAAAATTTAAAACTTCAAAACTAAAATTCCAAAAATCCCATGAAATTATCTCTTTATTCTTATTTATTATCTCATTTTTGTGCTCTACCTAGATCTTCTTTTTACTTAAAAGGATATTTGGTTGAGAAGTTTGATGCAACTGATAGCTGTTTCCCACGGAACAACTATATGAAAGCGTTTGGTAAAGACTTAAGAAATAGCTGCTGATAGCTGATTTAGTCACAATCAGCTATTGATTGTATCAACTTTATTTTAAAGCTTTTTTTTTTCCAGCTAATAGCTGATTTGATTTTTTTTATTTATTTGGATAATATTATTCACATTAAAATTTATTAATAATAATTTACTTTAAATTGGTTTTATATAATTAAATTTTTATATTTTAAAATAAATAATTAATTGTTTTAAAATTATTCTTACTAGTTAAATAATTATAATATTTAAAATTATAGTATTTAAAATTAAAAAATTTTATTAGTAGAATTTAAATTTTTATTTTTATTTTTAAGGTAATTTTTATAAATATTTTTAATAATAAATACAATTGAGCTACAAAAATTAACTATATAATTATTATAAGTTATTTTTATTAATTTGTATCATTAAATATAATATAATAAAATAAAAAATATATTTAACGATAAATTATACCTTCAATTGTCATTTAACATACTAACAGTAATCGCTAATAAAATTCTACCAATTTGTTTAATTTATCAACCATCAACTACTAACTATCAGCTATCACCTACCAGCTGCATTCATCAACTGAACCAAACAGGCCTTCAATTTTTGAATTTTTTTTTAATTTAATCTAATATTATATAGTACTAATAACTCAAGAATTATATAATTTCATTTTCATGATTTTTCCGTCTACAAGATACTATTTTGTATTTTGATTGTTGTGTTATAGAAAGAAATTTCACTATTATAATTTTATAATAATGAAAATTGTATCACTGTTTGCTTATTACTTGCTAATTCTATCCAATTATATTTTAGGTGTTGATATTGATTTTATAATGTTGCATTTTGATAGTATATATATATACACATATATCGGGACAATTCGAAACAGGATGCCGACATATTTTGATATCGAACTAATTCATTTCAATGATAAATCCAGAACCACGACCATAATGGAATTCATAACTTTTGCTTCTTTTTTTTTTTTTTTTTTTGGACTTTCTAAGCTTAAGTGTTCTTCTCTTCCACGGCTTCTTTTGATCGAAGTAATCTAAGCCATGCATCTCTTTTCAAGTGGATTCATACCAAAGCTACTCGTTGATAATGACGAACGAGCTGCTCTGCTCTCTTCTTTAACACTTTACTCTTTATCTTGTTTTTGCATTTAGTTGGTTCATAATTCACGTGGATTTAAAGAGAATATTATGATATTCAAAGAGTGCAGATGACATAGATTGGTAAGGGATTTTTCTTATTTAATTTAAATTTTAAATTCAAATTTTCAATATACAATTAGGTTAAAAAATTTGTCTGACACGTTCTATATTAAATATATGAATATCAAGAAAAAAAAAAAAAGAAGATTTATGGCTGTTTCTTAGCCAACTTTTCAGATTAAGATTGATGGTAAGCTACAGTCTGTTCACCAAAGTTTATATGAATGCAACTTTAGGGTATTCAGTTACTTGGGATGATAAAATTCGAGTTGCTCTTCTCTTGAAACCATAGAAGGAGCAATTAAATGTCCATAATTTTGGTGATTCTGGAAGAGATAACGCATCCCATAAATCAATCATAGCAGCATAAATACTCATAAATGTTTTGTTGAATAGATCTGTCTCTAACTTATATTATATTTTGCAAAGTTAGACTGTATGAGTATATAAACAATATTGTAAGGTGATTCCAAAGTAATTAACAGAATTACTTATCCAGCTGATTATCTTTGAATTATCTGCTTCCTAACAACTCTGTATATTCTTCATCTTTCTCATGATCACTGGGTCTAACACAGGTACCAGAAATAAAACCCCCAAGGAAATTTCATCATACAGTTCCAATGTGGATATATAGTTTCTTTCCCCTCAAAAACATAATAATAAAAATAACATTGGATAGTTCTTTCCATCTAATTGCACACTAATTGGTTGAAGGGAATCATCTCTATTGATAAAACAAAGAAGATTATGATAAGAAAACAAAGATACCAGGATACAAATCAAGCCGAAACAAACCAAAAATCAAACAAAAGCCAAAACTGAAATTAAGTAGAAGCCAAAATAGAAGTCAGCCAGTATGCACAGCATAATCAAAATAAAGCCAAATGAATACTCAGAGAGTCTAACAAAGTTCATAGTTTGATGGAGGGTTGATACCATGATAAAGTAATAGCAAAAAGATTGATAGACACATTGATAAATAAGGAATACCAAAGCTTGATCTACACAAAGGCTAGGATTATTATTAAAAACAAAACAACACAAAACAAAAGTGGCTAGAGCTTTATATAATGACCTCAGAGAAATACAAGAGAAAAGAAAATTATAAAGTTAGGGTTAGAAAAGAGAGGAAAAAGAAAAAGTTTAACCCTTAATGAATAGAGAAAAGGTGAAAGATAAACTACCCTTAATGAATTATTAAAATAATAAAATTATTATTCAACATGAAAAATCATATTCATGTGGTTATGTTAAAGAATATAATTTTATTTTTCTTACAATTTGATATCCTATATAATAGACCAAATGTATATTAGGATATTTAAATTTTGACCATTTAATCATTTTAATATCTTAACTTTTAATTTAACTTAATAAATACTTTAAATTGTAACTTTTATAATATTTAAATATTTTTTAATATCTGACTTTATTCAATATGTCCACTTGTATTATGTATATGCATTTAATATTATTATTAGGTTAAACAAAAATTAAAACTGTTTAATAGACTATAAAAATAAAATTTAAGTATTTGTTAAATTAAACTAAAAATTAAATTGTTAAAATGACTAAAGAATCAAAATTTAGGTATCAAATATGCATTACACCTATATAATATGAAGTTTTAATAATAAAATTATGAGAAAGAGCATATGTGGCTCTCCACTTTTATTGTTTTTGAAAATCTTCTGAGTTCTTACATTTTTTTTTTTCGAACATTAAGTCTTTTTTAATGGCAAATTAGTGCGTAGAGTACATGCTCTGTTAATGAGAGTATAAATGATTTTGTTTGAATTTTTTATACATAATTTTTTAACCTTTAGTAATTTATTATTTAAAATTTAATTAACAGTAAATACAAAATATTTATTATAATCTAGATTAACTTATTATTTTAATTAAGAATATATATAGAACTAGTGAAACCACAAATTTATTATCAAAAATGCTAATTACCAATTAAAATTGTTTATATATATTAAGCATTTTTATGGTTGAAGTTGAACACCTATTGAAAATAATTCTTTTACATTTTATTAAGAATAAATTATGTATATTCTAAATTGATAAGAAAGGATAAATAAAATAATTGGATTAATTTTACATATTAGCCATTTAAATTAAATAAATTATGTATATCAAAAAATGTGATTTTTCTAAAATTATCTTTTAATTAAATTATTCACTATAAAATCAACTATTAAGATGCTTCTAGATATATTATAATCTTATGTCAAAATTCTACTTATTTTCTTGAAAATTTCAATCAACTTTTTCCGTTTTTTCTATTTAGTGTCTAAACAATTATTTCATTCAATTAAATGTTTGAACATGCTAATAATATCCAATATGATGCCTCTAACCGGTTTTAGAGGTTAAAAGATTTATATAATTTATGTTTAAACTGTAAATTGATTTAAACATCCTCCTTTAAAATAATCTCATATTTTTTCTTTCTTTTTTCTATCTATTTTCAATGCTATTTTTCTAAATTTTATTTGTTTCTCAAGAATTAAAAGAAAAAAAATTTCTCATTCATTCAAACAAAAAATAAAAAAAAATTACATGTTATTTTTTTATTCTTTTATTTTTTTGTATTCACCTCAAAAAGTAAAAATAAAAGTCTTTCACCTAAAAATAATAAAAGGAAAGAGAGAGAGCTATTAAATATTTCTAATGCTATGTTTTGTTGAAATCCAATAAGGAATTCATTTCATTTAAGAAAAATACATTAGATAGAAATTAAAATTAAAATAATAAAGTTGAGAGATATTTTGATGATACATTGATAAACTAATATAAAGTTCATTTGAAAATTGTAGCTATAACCAATTTCACACAAATTTGAATATGTAAAATTCTAAATTAACTTTCACTTCATTCGAAGCATATAAACTTTATAATTTACGAATAAATTTTATAAATTTTATGGATTTTAACCAAACACGGTGTAAAAGAAATAATTTTAACTTAATTTAAAAAAAATAATCAAACATCTTTGAGGTGAATGAAAAGAAAAGAGAAAAGAAGAAAAAAAAAATGATGCTATATTTTTTTTCAGAAAATGAAAAAGTTAAAAAGAGGCAACAGGAACTTGCCAAAACCAGAGGAAGTGTCTGAGTTGGACGTATGAAGGTAAAGAGAGATTGCAAGAAAATGGCAAGAAGGCAGAAAGTGATATTGACTTCTGTTGGAAAATTTCTCTTTTTTCTTCCTGAAGAGAGTGCTTGTAGCTGCTACTATTTTTGCCACTTGGTACATTAATTAGTGAAAATTTTTCTTTTTTCTTCCTTAAGATGGTCTTTGTTAACTTTATTTGGATTAAAAGAAACACGAAGGAGTTGGCAAAGAAGTTGAAATAAAGGAAGAAAGGAAAAAGAAATAGAAAGAACACAGTTTTGATTTCTAGATCCTTTTTTTCTTTTTCTCATAAAGCTCTTACTTGCCAACAGTGCAAAAAAGTGTTTATAAGTATTCAGAGTTTAGAAAGATTGACATGCGGAAATATTTCTTTCGAAAGATGAGGGGGTAAAATGACCAAAAATATTTCGAACCATAGGGAGCCATAGATGTATTAAGCCTTAGTGAAACGACTAAGAGAAGCAAGCCAAGTGCCCTGATCTTCCTAGCCAGATAGTAAGTGCACATTATAAGTCCTTCAGGCTAGGTTGAGGTAGAAAGGCATTGGCCTATAATGCTGGTTTTCTAGCTGAATTATATTTGGATGCAATATAAGAAAAAGAATCTTAAAGAAATGGATTAGATCATGTCCAAACAGATTATATGAATTTACAAAAGATAAATTCTCGATTCATCTCACTGAGAAGTGTTTTTTTTTTTTTTTTTTCTCTAAAACATATATACACATGCACCGTTCTAACTATACAACCTAAAACCCCTTTGAGCCACTCAGAGAGTTTCTTGAGCCTCAGTGTAATATCACAACAAAATCATTAGAACCCGTTCAAAATTAAATCAACTATCCCAATCCACCAACTTGATCTCCAGGCTGGCTAATGTTTACTAATACGAAATGTGAAGAAAAAAAAGACTGCAAGGCAAGGGTGCAGAACGTACGTAACCTCTACATGGAATGGCGGCCATCTGTCCTATCTTTCGCTTGTCGTTCCTCTTGGATTTCTTCATATTCTTCATCGTCCCCCCTTCTACCCGCTTGCTCTTTCCAATGTGCCACCAACTTTTTCAACCGAGCTATCTCTTTTGATGATACATTTTTGCTTGGATCATTCACAATTGATCGAACTCTTGATGCGTACCTGATATGGCAAAAGATGAGGTGAAGAATATAGATTAGAGCCTGAAACAGCTTTAGACAAGAAATGAGTCAGGACTCTACTATTCCAGATAGAGTTTAGATCAATGTTTATTGATTCTGATATCATCATTCTTTTGGTTGAAATCAATGTCATTACTCTTAAAATCTTCAGGCTAAAAAGAAAAACAAAAGCCTGATGAAATAAATAAATTCATAGAGCTGAATGTATTCCAAAATTATGAAGCAAGAAGCATGAATCAGTTTTTAAGAAAATGGCATAAAGTTAAACCATATAAATCTTTATAGCTCTAATTTAATCAACATTAGTCTTGAGTAAGACATCTTATTCACTAATAATCGCAAACTGACCAAGAAGAAAATGAAGGAGATAAAAACATACATTAGAGAATTGTATGTCTCGTCCAAATTTGAGTCAGATGGGGATACGTTCACGAACATAAGTGTCTTGGCATTACCACCAAGAGAATCACTCATTAACATCGTCAATTTGTGGTTTCTGTAAGGTATGTGTTGACCACCAGAAGATAAAGCACTAATGACATCTCCAAGTGCTGATAGAGATTTGTTGATACTTTGAGCTTCCTTAAGTTGACTACCTGAAGAACCTGATTTCTTCACTCTTTCTGAACCAGCAAGATCAACAAAACTTAACTGCATATCATGTCAAAAACTTGTCATACACAAATGTAAGTCAAACAAAGTATAATAAAATAAATTAAAATAAAATGATAAACTCAGAAAAAAAAAAAATATTAGCAGTTCGCTTTGTATATGTATAATGATAGCAGAAAAAAGCATCTTCACATGCTATGTAAGTAGCAAGTGCATTCATACAATATGTTATCTATTTTGGTGCACAGAAGCATATCATCATTTAACAGTATTAACAGGTCAGAGATACCTTTCCCCTTGCAACGGATTGAGTCTGAAGGTTGGTACTTTCAATAACGATTGAAAGTATCAAATGAGATCTTGAACTTTCTTCATTCATTTGAGTTCCGGAAGTATGCCGCTTCTCAAATCCTCTTTGAATAATACTCTGTAACTCGTCAAATGTCGATATTGTTACAACTGTTACATTTTCTATGGATACCATACCCTGAGCATCACAAAGTAATAAGATCACAAAATTAATATTAATACTAGCCAAGCATAAATTAAATCCACAAAAGAACAACCATATTTATACAAAGTTAAAATACCAAAAACTACTTCAAAAGGCAAAAAGGAACAATTACCTTTGAATCTTTTTTAATATCCAATTTCAAAGGCCTCACATTATTTGGCAATAAAAGGTCCACAATTGTATCTTGGTACAACTCCACCACATATGCCTGCATCATTATAGTCTTAATTTCAAATGTTTGATCATTAAATGGAATAAATTTCATTTACAGTAATACTAACAAGCACTCATACACACAGAAAGTAAGTGTTTGTCTATTCTTGTATTTTTCAAATTGGTACAAGGACCTAGAAGGTGATGGATGCACAGAAACACTACACAGACTTGAGAAAATAGAAAGTACGTTCCACATCCACCAGGTTAATAACAAAGAATATTATGATTTTTTTACATATATTAGATCAAGAATCTAGCTGTCAAGAGTTAGAAACATAAGGTGGAAAAGGAAATGTTTAGCAATTGTCAATATGAAAAAAACTGCCACACAAAACCCAAGCTACCTTTAGCGAAAACGAGAATTTCTTGTTATCACGCCTTAGAATTTTGAAAAGTTCTGCAGTAGCACGTGGTGTGAGTCCAGGATTGCTCTCAGAGCCATATATCGTAAATGTCTTCCCAGATCCGGTTTGGCCATAAGCAAATATGCAAACATTATAACCATCAACAGCAGATTGAACCAAATACTGCACCATAACTCCAGAGAAAAGATGGATCATGAGTTCGTTGAAGAACAACAAACAGGCAATACAGAAACATATATTGAAATATTACAAAAATCAAACTTACTCTTGTATCCTCAAATACATCTTCTTGGGTGGCACTGCCATCAAATACATGATCATATACATGTTGTTTTGATTTATCATCTTTCCATGGATGTTCAACTGTAAATTCATCTGTGGATCGAATGATGTTTCTTTCCTTTTCAGCAATCTCTTTCTCACTCAAAGGTCTTAAACGACAAAAAACCCTGATCTTGCCTTTCATATCTAAAAGACATTGAAGGGGAAGAGTATATGTTAGTTGCATGACTAAAGGGATATACTGTCAGTTAAAAAGAAAATTGATGACAAACTGACACAAACTGCATGATAGGGGACCTAGTCTCATTTAGCCAATTTATGGAAGTGATATAATATTGGATTGGAACTTGTATAAGTGGGAACTGTATCTTGTCCTCTCCTTTTCCCCACATTATTTGCTGCTCCCTTTCAATTCCCCCTGGTGCCTTATTTCTTGATACCTTTTCCTGTACCTCTTGCTCTCTCATATACACACTCTCTCACTATTATTTTTCTTTTAATTTTCTAACCTCTACTACCCTTGCCTACTGGCTATCAAGCTCTCCTGACTCATCATTGTGCATCCCTAGATTCACAAATATAGGACTATAACATGGTGATATTTTCCTTATTACTTGAGCATTTATTGCCAAAATTTTATTAAATTTACCAAAGAACCCTGGATTCACAAGTAACCATTAGCTAGTTATGGTATTTTAACCAAAAGTTACTATTACTATATATGAGAAGGCTATGTTGTAGTTCACTAAGTTTAGATTATAATGACTTTTGTATGGGCCTTAAAATCCAAAAAATTTCTAAAAATGACTTGTATTTGTTTAGGACTCGATGCAAAGTAAGGAATAGGTCAGTTCAATGCTATGCTATTAAAATTATTCCCAATGGGACATAGGATGTTGTTTTCAAGGTGATAACCTTCAATGGTATTAAAATAGCGTTTCCTCAAAACTTGTTCTTCCTTATACAGCACTTCAAGTTCAGCAAGTTGGGCTGCCTGCATCTTCAAGATGGCAGCAGTTTGCTCATTTTTTCTATCTATGTCCTGAAAGCACATGTAAAACAAATTTCAATTGATGCATCTTTGTGAAATTAATATAAAAGAAAATTAAACTAAGGTTGGTTGTTCTTTCAGAAAAAAATATTTACTGCAAAGATACCTCTTTCATTTCTCTAAGTTCCTCTAGTTCCTTCAGATTATTTTGCAAGGTAGCTAAATCTGCATCCCTAATTGCCAGAGTTGATTTAGCAGAAGCTAAATCTCGTGTAACCCCTTCCAGCTTCTTTTCAAGTTCAATCACTTGAAGCTTTAAGGTGTTGCGTTCTTGCTCAGAGTTTTTCTGAAGGAATTCCATCTGCATTATAACAAACATGAAACTCAAATACTTCACTGCATGAGATCAGCAATTAATTATGGAACCAAATTTCAAAATCTATTATAACCTCTTCAACTTTCTTCTTTTCAAGCCTAATTATCTTCTGCTCTAAAGATACTTTTTCATCTGTGAGTCTTTTCATATTTTCTTTTGCTACATGTAACTCTTCATTCCGCAGTTTTAGTTCGTCTTGAAGATTGTGCAACACCTGTGTCATACACCACCCAAAATGATTTCCAATCAAAAAATAAATTAGTCCCAATCTGATTCTTTACAACCATAATAACAAATCAGACTTTGATTCATGGGATGCAAATACTTGTAGAATTCTACCTGATTATTGGTCCCAATCAAATCCTTTTTGGCATTACCCTCTGCAACTAGGTTATCGAGAGTGGCCAACCTTATTTCCATATTTCTCTTCTCCCGTAATGCAGCCTAAATACAACAATTTATGCTATTAACAATAGACAAAAGGAATAATAAAAGGGTTAAAGCCACAAAACTGCTTGTACTAACTTGAAGAGCTGTATCCTTTTCAGCACACGTTGATCTAAGTCTATCACGATCAGAAGCAACTTCTGCCAAGTTTTGCTTTTCAAACCTCAATGAATCTTTCAAGCCCTCCAATTCTTCTTGCAATTTCACTTCTTGCCTTTGTTTGTCATGCAAGTCTTCCAATAACTAGAATAACATGTTTAGCTAATTAATCTCATTTCAGGTTTTAAGAAAATAACACAATAATCCTTCTCTAGAAAATTATCATATGAATAATAAACCAAAATTATTTATTGATTAGTGTCTGGCTTAAAGCAAACAGTCACTTATGATCAAGCTGGGGTCTAAGAATTTTAGACTCCAATTTGCAACAACACAAACATCTCATATTAACAAACTCAGCTCAAAGCTGCCAGTAACTGATTAAGGTGATACAAGGTAACTACGAAAACAGAAGCCAGATAAGATACTGCACCAACAATGCATCAAACATTTAAAAAGAGACAGTAATATGAAAATAAATACATAAATTAATATATTCATGTATGATAAAATTATGATTCTGGAAAATGTATATCTACTATGTTTTTTTACCCCATCTTCTACATTCCATTCAAATTTTACTAAAATCCTCTTTTTGATTCAAAAAATAAAATTTATGTGATCAACTTGAGTCCTACATGTGCTCAAGATATTTTCATGCTTCAAATTTGTACTCTTTAATCATAATTATTAGTATTGTGTGTGACACATCCATAGCGTATCCCATGTATTGGTGCTTCATGAGTGCAAGATACAAGGAGAGTCAACTAGTGCAACAACAATGAAGTACAATTTTCAATGAAATAGATTCAATTAAAAATGTATTTTTCCATTGGAGGTTCATTTAAATGTTACAATGGATGACAATGTGTACACTTCTATTTATAGCATGGTAAGTCCATAATTAAAAGTTTACTTGTCACTTACTCGATCAGTGTTCTTTTGAGATTCCTCAATACTTTTTGACAATTCTTGTACACGTTTCTCGTAAGCTTCCACATTAGGAGGCTTAAAAGTGTTAGAAAGATCACCATTCACTAAGCCGCTTGCAGTGGACCGAGCTTTAGAATAACGACGCAGCATGACATCATTTATATGTGTTTGAAGAGCAACACAAACTTCTTCTCCCTGCAAAGAAAAATTATTAACTATGTAGTGGAAGAATATAACGTGATTATGAATTCGTTAAATTCATATTATAGTGAATCAAGAAATAGGACGGAGCAGAGTTGTTTAACCTGCTTGGTCTCAAATTGGAATATGTGAAGAACACCTGCGACTCTCATCTTAAAGAAAACAGCCGTGTTGCTACTACCAAATTGCATTATGTCTCTTAGCTCTGCTGAATGTAGATACTCTTTTGGAACAGGACGAAAAAAATGCACCTGTGTGCAAATGCATATACAAATCAATATCCAGTAGTACATGATTTATGATATGAACCAAAAAAAATCCTGAAACAAAGACCATTCTTTATGATTATGAAGGTTAAAAATTCACAAGTGTAAACTTTACCCCTCGCTTATTAATGCCCAAAACAATTCGTCCTGGCAAAAGTCCAATAGGATCATCAATCTTACGAACACTGAAGAAAACTGAGTTGCCATAAGGAAGTGTCCTCAATATTCGCAAAAATTGTTGTCTTGCATCATCTTTTGTCAGATGTTCCTACATGGCAACAAAATATTTTGAAATTTAAAGAAACATTTCTCTGAAGATGAATACTAATGCATAAATCAAACAAGTGGTAATAACCAACAGTAATAGAAAGAGGGATTTAAATTTAGGATTTAAGAATTAGAAAGCCCAAAAAGGGCCAGCAAGTCTATGCTTTATATGATAAGTCAAGAAATGGTTACAGTATGAAAGAAATTAATCAAACCCTTGCATTCTTCACCAACAATGAGAAGCAAGCTGTAGAGCATTTTATTTCAGACCATGTTTGATCTCTTATGACATTAACATACCGCTTCCAAGCACATCATTTCTAATGATGATTCTTTCAGAAACATCAGAAGGAGAGAGAAGAAGAGAAACAAGAGGCATTAACAACAAAATCCAACAAACACTTATTTGTGAAAGTTAAAAGAGAAAAGCACTGCTAAACAGAAAAATTAAAAGAGTAACAAGTAAGAAGTAAGTACTTTTTATCTTTCAGATGAACATAAAGTAAAAAAAAAAATACATACAGGAGCATCGCATTGAAAATTTTATGTTTTAGCAATCATTACATCCCAAAAAAATATTAGCCAATTGTACAAGCAGGTTATAATTGTTATCAGAAGCTATAGCGAATCAAATTCAAGGAAATGTATGTTGAGAATAATTACTAGAATTGGCCCTACCATTGAACGATAACGAGAAAGAATATCTAACTCCCACTCTCGCTTTCCTCGGGTGATTGCAATTTGTCTAGGGAGAAATCTTTCAAGGAGAGAAGTCCAATCACTGCGAAATTTCACCTTAACGCATCAAAACTCAAAGAAATAGTGACTATACATGCCAAACCAAATTAATGCAAAACAAAGCAACCAAAAAAGAATCACATTGGAAATTTATATGGCTAAGTTCAAATAAATAGAGAAAGGAATAGAATTACGAACGTGCATGATTCAGGGCTACCAACAAATCCAATTTCAACCAAAATTTGCAATGCAGACAACTGCGCAGCATCATCTCTTCCAACAGGATAATTGCCCAATATATAGTCATGTTGTAACTGCAACGTAATAAACATGCATCAGTAAGACTTTAAGTTAGAAATAAATTCAAACCCTAGAAAAGAGGATGCATGTCACTCCAAACTATAGGGAAAAACTGAATAGTACTTATTGAATGGTTACACACTTGAACATATGATAATTGCACAAACATTGGGTCTGTTACAGCTTCATCTGACTCTCGAAATAGCTTTTTCTTAAACGTCAATTTGCAGTGCAGAATTTCTCCCTTGCTTCGCTCTTTGGCTGCCTTGAATTCCGCCAACAAGTCCCCGATATATTTATTATCATCTAACCCAATATACTCCTCTACACAAGAACATTGCAAGTTAGATAAGATAAACATATTGAATTTTTCAGCTAGGAAAACGACCAAAAGCATCAAAGAGTAATTACCATTCCCAGGATCAGGTGACTTGGAACCGGTAACAACTTTGCGGCATTCAAACAGACTAAAGCTAGAATATGCTGACAGCTTAATTATCCCAGCAAGTTCCTGAAATGGTAATTGAAGCATAATTGATATAAATTTAGCCAGGATTCCAAATTAGGCCAGCTACAATATTAGCAAAACGACAATGAATTCCTATGCAACTAGAAGACTTTATCACCAAATATTTCTTCAAACCAATCACTATTTTAAAAGGATCAGCTTAAAGGAGATCATAGTTTGTAATACCTTACCACATAAAATGCTTGAAAAACAACAAATACCTTTTTCAGCAGCTTATATCAAGAATGCAATGACCATTGCATTGTTGTATTAATTGTTAACAATCTTCACACTAACTAGAGTCGCATACCAAGCTCATAAGATGCCTTGGGTCATTCAAAGCCATCATTTTGGCTGTATAATAGTCAGGTGGCCTGTTTCTTCTTACTTTGACATATGCATTTCAAAGGATCAAAATAAGGCTATGCTACTTAGCCTCCAAATGATTATCAAAAAAGTGATTTTCCAGTCTAGTCAACCAAAAAAGTTTGATAAGAGTCAATCACACATATGCACAACAATGGCATTGCGTTTAATGATATTGTTCCAAGTGTCATCAGTTCTTCATCATTTGTTTCGCTTCACTGGCATCAAGATTGAAAAGAAAATGCCCATAAAAATGCTATTTTTCCTTCTACAGCGGAACACATTTTTACTGCATCCATATTTTCATGACAACAGTAGAAATAACTTAAAAACCTGCTTATTTTATTTTCCTTCCCTCGTCTCTTCCCCGGTGGGGATTAAGTTTTTGTCGTTACAACATTTACACCTTCCAAAATAGAAACACAACAGGAAATACAGCGCATGCAATATTAATAAAGTTGTTAAGGCTTCAAAGTACCTCAACAGCATCAGATACTGTTGTTGCCATGTCATACGTGATTTCTTCAAAAGTTTCATCCAAAAAGAACACTATGGTTGTTAGCTTTCGACCAGTTAGGAGAGCTTCAATTTCCTCACGTCCTGGTATTGTATGCCTAGGACCAGCCTTAACAGAACGCTTCAAAGCATTTAACGTATTTACAGCGAGGACCTGGACCTCAGAATCAGTACTTGAACCATATGCTACATTATGAACGTATTCAGATAAATATCCACCAATATCCTTGCTAGGAGGCATGGATGATGCACATAAATACATTAGCTCCCATGCTTTAATCAAGTATTGCCTGCAATGCCAAAATCAACAAATACAATTGGCATCAACAAAGAAATAGAATAGTTAAACATTTTCTACAAATAAAAACAATCATGAAAGAAAACATCATTTTTTGTCTGGTTATACCTAAAAACTGAATGGACATGATGTGGGCATTAAGCAAAGTGATCAAAATAAGTTGACATGAGTCTTAAGTTCAAAACCCAGCCCATTAAAGAAAACAAATTGAAACACATATGTATTACCCAAAAAGAAAAAAGAAAAGAAGTGAATGCATGCCTGTCAGGATTATTCCTGGTTTGCTTTGAAATCTGAGCAAAAAGTTCATCTCGAAGCTCGGCACGCTTTAGTGTATGCTTATATAATTTTCCAACAAGTTCTATACGTTCATCCAAGCTTACTGGGGCTACACGATCTGATGAATCAACTCCCATGTATTTTAATATTATTTGGAATAATTTAGTAGCTCGACTTATCAGATCGCCATTAATTTTAAGTAATGAAGTCGGTATAGGATCCTGCAAAGAGCTCTATGTTAGTTCTTCATGAGATTGGTCAAAACAAGAAAACCAATTCCCAAGAACACAACATACTGTTTGACCTTTTGGAAACAAAGCATGTCCTCGAAAGTGAACTTTTCCCGAACTTGAGGACCTACAGATTTTTTAGAAAAGAACCCACGCTTTCCAGTGGATTGAATCTGTTTCTGCATCAACCTTAAGAATCCCTCAACCTGTAAGGAGCCATTATAAGCATGAAATGATAGCTATAAGATCATATAATCATATCAGGCTACATGCTACATGAATAAAAACATATTAAGTTACCTGGAATTTATCAATCAAAGGTATAGCACCAGCAAGTTCTGCAGGAATAGCAGCTGAAAGCGCTGCTTGTGTGCTAGAAGAAACAGCCAAAAGAAAAACAAAAAATTGTCAGCAAAAAATGTAGCATAAAAAAAAAACTGAAAAAAGTCTCAAAAATGAAACTCTACTTCCCTAATTGCAACTTAGAAGATGAAATGTAATGGCACAAGTAGACATACGGCGTAGAGAAATTGGAGCCATCACTATCATAGCCATCCCCATTTGAAATAGAAGCAGAAGCATGCAAAGGAGTGCCTTCGTTTCCATAGGTGGAACTAAAGGAAGACAAACTCGATCTTACACTTTGGGCCATGGAATGCTGCACACCACATCATATTTCATTTCATTACAAAGTCAACCAATGCACTGAAAATGACATATATATTGCTATTATAAATAAAACATAAGCTTCAATAACAACATTTACATAATTTTTGCATTTGCAGCTATATGCATATTCCTACAACTGAAATTGCAACAGAATCATAGCCAGTGGATAATAATTAAAGAAAATGCTTAAAAATGAAGAAGAGAACAAAAAAAAAATTATAATAGGGACAAAAAAGAGACACTATAATTAATCAAATACAGAGATTAAAATTAGAAAGAAAAAGAAAAAAGAAGTGAAATGAAATCAAATAACAGAGACAAAAAATAGTTAGAGGAAAGTGAAAAGGAAATGTAAGAAGATAGTAGAGATCTAAACTGAAAGAAGAGAGGACAGAGACAACATACATTAATCGAGGGAGACAGTCATTCAGGTGAAGATACCCCGAACGGAACTAAAATCCATAGATCGACAGCCAAAAAGGAGTGTGAAAGAGAGAGCAGGAATGCCTCGAAAATGGGAAGGCGAGACGCCAACCTTAGAAGCTGAGTGGAGAGGGGGGGGGGGAGATCTGAACTGATAAAATGTGAAGAAGAGAGAGGGAAGCTCTTATTCTTGACAGATAGGAAATGTGAGAAAGAGAGAGAAAATGGAGGTAAGAATCACGAGAGTGTTATAAATGGGTTGCTTTCGGGCGTAGCATAGTATATATCTTCTTCTTACATCATCAAATTTCAAATCCCTCTCTGTCTCTGTTACCAAATTTTCTTTCTTTTTTCTTTTCCTTTTTCCAGTTTCCCTCTGCACCGTATCTGAAGTATTTAAAAAATAAAAATAAATAAACAAGAGAAATGCATTCCACCACAGGAAGAAGAAAGATGTTCTAACTGCGATACTTTATCTTGAAGCTTAAGTCTGAATCTGATCAGAATATCAAAATATATATATATTGTTTTTTTTTTATTTTTTAAGAAATATGTTCTAACAACAATATCAATATTTGCAAATACTGTTGTCTATAAATAAATAAATACATATATAATATATTATACATATTTATTTATATACCTCTCAAATTTATATTTTAATAATTAATAATTTTTTGTAGTTTGAATTATCTAAAAGTATGTATTGATGTTATAATAAAATACTAAATATGTATTATTCATATTTATTTCTTATTTATAACATTTAAAATAATCTAAAATTTTTCAAAAGAAATTAAACTGCAAAATATATTTACTTTAAAAAGTTAACTTTAATTGCATTATACAATATAATTTTGTATATTAATTTTTTATTTTGAAATGATGACATCATTTATTTAATTAATAATTAAATAGCAAAAGATATCAGTAAAAAATTTATTCTTTACTTATTAGTATAAATATTATTATTTATAATTAAAATAGAGATATTTAGTTGTTATTAAATCATATTTCGAATTTCAATATAATGTTAAGTTTTTTATTTAAATTTTAAATAATTTAAAATTAACTTTATACATAATAATATATTAACATTTTAAAAATTGACAAATTTAATAAAGTTAACTTAAATAACTGACATTTAAAATATTTAAAAAGTATATTGTAATAAACATTATAAAAATCAATTAATATCAACTATAGAAAAAGTTTTAATTTTTAATTTATATGTAAAATATATTGTACATAATTTAATTTTCCACTACATAAAGGTGTAAGTACGGACCAAACAAAAAGATCGACTCTGACATTGTATTATTTGCGGTTTACGAAGCAATCCGGTTTTGTTTATTAATAAAAAGTAATCCGGTTGACGGGGAGAATTCGACCGGACTTTCTCCTTGCAGAAACTCTCATAACCCAACTACACCTCATATGGGGCAACCTATTCTTTCTTCCATCTTACTTTTCTTTTTTATTATTATTTATTTTTTGTTTTCCATTTCATGTCATGCACATTAGTTAGTCATGAATTATTGCTTTGATGGCACTGAGTGAATTTCTATTATTCAGCCATCTACATTGAGGATGGAGGTAATAGTAATAGTGGTTAAGATTTAATTTCTTTTTAATTCTTAGCTTAGAAGGGCAACAAACATTGTAAAAGATTTTATATAGTAGATATGGCATGCACATGGATTACTGGTTTGAATAATACCAGGCTATACAGCGGAGGAGTAATTGCTGATTTAACTTAATTCGGTATAGTTTAATTAATGATTTTTTTTTATTTTATTAATTGAATCAAATTGAAATATTATAAACAGTCGAATTAATATGAATTAAAAAAGTTCGATTTAATTCAGTTTGTTTAGTTAGTTTAAACTTTTTTATTTTTGAGAGGGACCATACCCACAATCTTTGTCCGTAGTACTTTGGACAAAGTGATAATCCTTTGAGAGGTGACTTTATTTTGGCATTGCAAATTATACAATAATAATTATTGTTTGGTTTACATGTTTGAGGAAGGGGACCATTCAAAAAGGAATTCCTCCATTGCCGGCCCTGCCGGCGCTTTCCAACCTCCAGATGGAATCAATTAATGATATATTTATATACGTGATTGCACTAAGAAGATATCAACGCCTCCCTCAGACCAAACCAAAATGATCATAGCTTTCTACTCGTGATTGCATTAATAAGTTGCTTCCATTCCTTACACTTGCCATTTATTTCCTGCATACTCACAAATAAAAACTGCTACAATTTATTATTTTCTTTTTCAAAAAAAGTTAAGGTGGATAAGTTTCAAAAATTATCGTTTAGATTGATAGATTTTAGAATCCATAAATTTAATCAAATTTAGAATTTATTAAAATTTCATTATTTGTATTAAACAATAAAATAATAGATTTTCATTTAAAATTAAAAATAAATTTTAAATATTATAAAAATTCATCCCTTTTTTTAAATGGTAGAATTCAAATCCAAAAATAAAAGATTCCGAAAGATCAAAATTTCTTAAAATCTATAAATTTTACTTCTCAAATAATAAATTTAAATTAAATCCAAATGAATTTAATAAAATCACTACATTTTAAAATCCGCCTTTGGCCTCACTCCAACCCTCCATAGCACTGTAGATGAGCAATAAAAAGTTCCGGAGAAAGTAATTAGGTCATTTTCATTAGACAAAAACTGTGCTGAAGAATAACGACATGAATGAAGGAAGCATTAATATTACGAATGCGGCAATGCCAGAGTAGCAGTAGCACAGCCATTTTTACAGGCCAATAGCATGAGCATGATTTATTCAGCCAAGAAATTGGGGAGAACAATTATCCAAACTAAAGTGGTTTTCCTTGAGACTAGACTAAATAATGGAAGAACTTGTTTCGCTGGCAACTTGTCAGATGGATGGAACATCTCACAAGAACTCAATGGCCAAATGCTCCACAGAGTTAGACCCTTCATCGCTTCACAGAACTTTTGTCCGAGCATCTCAAGCTTTCCATGACTCTTTGAATTTTTTCCGAAATAGCCATGTAAAGACATCTTTGTGCTGCTTCATCTAGTCCATGATGGGGAATGCCAGGCCATCCTTTGGCAGGAACAGGGAAGTTATGCGAGAGAGATATTGCCATTTGCCTCATTCTAGGAAGGTCAAATTCTATTGGCTCACCAACAACTATGTTAATCATCTTGTTACATAATGGAAAAAGAGGCCTTCTTCCAAACCAATAATTCTCAGGCATCACCTGCAATAATAAGCGAGGATGAAATAAGAAAATTTAGATAATTAAAAATGGGTCACTGGAGAGGAGAACCAAAGTCATGCTCTATAACTATAGTCACTTGCATATTGGCAAAAGAACAGAAAGAAATAAAGCATGCTTTGTAACTATAACACTTAACATGAATGAGAAGTTGAATTATACTAAAAGAAAAATAAGTGGTAAGAACTTAAATATATGGTAGGGCACTTGAAGTTTATTTTGCAGAAATAAGGTTCAATTTAGCTCTAAGCTTACCGATAAACGTCATATTAACCCTTTTTAACATTTTGGGCCATTTTAACACACATCTTATTACTTTTGACTCATTTAACCCCTTATTTACAACTAGTAGAGTGCGTGAATTACCGTATCAAATATGAATAAAAGAATTATTTTAATACTAAATTTCTTTCTTCACTTTTCTTTTTAATTCCTAAAAAAATCCTGAAAAAGATCGCTTGCTTACTAAGTTTAACACAAATGTCTATTTGGTCACTTGTAGGGTTATAAACGAACCAAACGTCTCATAAGCTACTCGGTGTTGGCTCGATAAAAAGCTTGTTTGAGACCATTTGTTAAGTTGATCAACCCATGCTCAAGCTCAATTTTGAGCTCAATAACTTTATTGAGCCGAACCTAAGCTT
Source organism: Ricinus communis (assembly GCF_019578655.1). Classification (NCBI taxonomy): domain Eukaryota; kingdom Viridiplantae; phylum Streptophyta; class Magnoliopsida; order Malpighiales; family Euphorbiaceae; genus Ricinus; species Ricinus communis. Next base: position 2,898,439 of record NC_063260.1, read on the forward strand.
GACAAAGTTTGGTTTGTTAGCTCGCAAGCCTGCTCGTGAGCTCAAGCTCCAGCTTAGTTCGTCTAGAAAGCTCGCGATCTAGCTCATGAGCAGGTCTGTTTATGAGCTCGTCTATAGGCTCGTTTAACGATTCAAGTTCGAGTTTAAATTAATTTTATTCTTCAACTTAAAATCTTATTTAATAATAATAACTATACTATTCATTTTATAATAATAATGGTATATATAAATGCCTAACGAGCTCAAGCTTTTTCCATTATATAACTATTTAATGAGCGGAGCTCAAACTTACCTCGTTTAGCATAATAAATGATGAATAGAGCTTGAGCTACTTGCGAGCTCAATAATTTTAAAACGAGCCAAGCTTGAGCTTGAATATTCTCGAATCGAGCTCGAGATTAAACCGAGCCGAGCTCGAGCTCATCAGATTTCAGCTCGGCTCGGTTCATTTACACCTTTAGTCACTTGAATCTCACAGAAATCGGCTCCTAACATAGTGATTGGTCAAACCCATGTTATCAATCCCTGAATGAATTGCAGAGATTGGATTTTACTGCCAATTGAAGAGATTTGACCAATAGATGAGATTACAGACTCTGACATAACAGGGGCAGGATCTTTCTATAAGAACCAAGAACGGAATATTCGCATTAGCAGGAGGAGGAGAGCAAAGAAGATAGATAATCAACAAACACAAAGACTCATGCTCATAGAAAAGTCAGATTGAAAAAAAAAAAATTGCAGCTCAGCTATAGATCTGTATCTTTAGAAACTGAAACTCACAAATTTTAAGAAGTTAGTTCCTATAACTATAAAAACCAAAGACCCGATTCAAGAAACACCACCTTGATCTGTGAAGAAACCTAAGTCAATTAACCCAAAATCAAGCACATGCATACAATCGAATTAAGTTGCACCCAAAACCCAATTCACCGAAAACAACAAAAAAAAAAAGCAAAAAATGTGGTGCTGCTGTTGTCATGACTATGCGACCTTGGCAGTTTCATAGGGATAGCAATGCAGATGAGGAAGAGGCCAGCCATGCGATGGCCGTGTTGCTCCTTCAGCTTCGTGTCCATGCATGGTCTTGCTCCTTCAGCTTTGTGCCCATGCTGCTCCTACCCCCATTTTCGATTTATTTTGTTATATTTTTAGTTTGTTGATCCTTTTCTCTCTAATTCAGACTGAAATAATTGAAGAAGATGAATGTTCTACATTTCATTTTTATTGGTTTCACTAATTTATTTGACTTTTTCTGTTTGAAAAAGAAAAAAGAAACAAGAAATGAAGTGTTACAAAGAAGTGAGGTTAGATAATAGAAGAGGACAAAGAAGAGAGGTCAAAGTGAATAAGAAATTGAGTGAAATTGCATTCACGCAATTTCTCTTGAAATTGCATTCACGCAATTTCTCTTGAAATTGCATCACATGTGCATTCGTCTATCTAAGAAAGGGGTCAAATGATTGTTAAGTTTTGAGTTAAAATGGTCCAAAAAGGTCAAAAGGGTTGTATTGTTAACTTCAAGGGGCTATATAGAACCTTATTCCTTATTTTGTATGCCCCTATCCCTATAAGGATTCCCATCCACTAAAACATGATACAAATGTGCAACTATTAAACTAAAAAGAATTTCAAAAACCTAATTCTATGTCGCACCAGTGTTTTAAAAAACCATATCATGATCAAACCGGTTGAGAATCAGGTCAGCAATTCAACTATAAGCTCTATTATTAAAGAGATGGAGGAAGCAAGTAAAATGTCGATCATACTATTAAAACAAGATAAGGTGAAATGGAGAAGTAAAGTTGAAGGTCTATTGATTGCAAAAATACCAGTTAAGTTAGAGAAGTTCTAGGACCATGATTCAATTAGCTATGGTGTATACAAGTGTGCGCTTGGGGTGCAAAACAAAAAAAAATGACGTGGCAAAAATGAGGATGATAAAACAGAAAGAATATAAGTGGTACCTATTGAGGAAAAGTTAAGAAAATAGAGATTAAAATAGTTTCTGTATGTGCATTATAAACCAGCAAATGCACCAGAAGAAAAAGATTGGACACATTGAAAATGTGGGATAAGAAATGAACGGGTACACATAAATAATGTGAGAATGTAGTGAGGATGATGGTAGCTCAGTTCTAATATTAAAAGTTCTTTAGATGTAGTCATAGATCGAGTATATAGCCTACTCTAACTAGTTTGAGATTCAGGATTAGTCGACTTGACTTGACTCAAAATACCCTCAAATTTCAACTCATTTGGTGTTAAAGATTAGAAATTGAGATCCATGGTTCCACTAATGATGCTAATAATTCTATCTGGTTCTTACTTTCATTCCTTTTATGCCACTGAAATCATTTTGGGCCCTAATAATAAATCATAAGATCTTCAATTCATAAATTTTAAACTACAGCCTTGACAAATATAGAAAAGTAACAAAATAATGAAAACCGGCTTGTCAAAAAGACCTCTATTTATTCACTCAATACCCCCAAGTGATACGTCAAAATCCACAATTTTCTCTCAGCCAACTCATTCATGAAGTATTTCATTTGACTTGGTCTTAGTTATGCTGCATTCTTCAATTATTTTCCATTTTTACTCTCTTACATCAACAACTTATAGATCCGACTCTAGGTCAACTAAAAGTTGAGATTAGTAAATAAGGTTCTAAGAATGTAAAAGTAAGATATTCTTTCCAGGGATCAAAACAATCTCAAGTTAGAAAGACAAATAAAGCCCTTGCAGAAAATATTTTCTACAAGTTTCTCTCAAGGAATATTTATAAGTCATGCAACTTATGACAGAGCTAATATGTTGCTGCTGGTACTTCATATACCAGACAAAAGACAACTTGAAAACAAGTTCAGCAACAAAGCAAACACTCAATGAACGTCAATTCCAATCAGCATTTTTTCGTAAGTCTTACATTAAGGATTTGATCACCACATCATTGTTCAACCACTGTCAAGCAAAGGAAGAACTAGGCAACAAAGGATGCAATAAACAATTATAGAGAAACCTGTCTAAGTGCCCATTGGCATTATGGTGGGAAGAGCACTTTCCTTTTTTTGTTATTCTTTCAATTGAGTTTTGAAAACTGCTTTTGGAGAAAGGAAGTAAATTGATTCTTTCTTAAGCAGCTTTAAAAAAGGCAGTTTTAAAAAATTAAAGAAAAAACAATCTATTAAATCATTCTAAACCTACTTTGTTAATATCTAACAATAATCCCAAACAGATACTAAGGGGAAAATGTTAATGCTTATGAAATGCAAATATAGGCACCACCTAGGCAGTTAACAAACTTTAGCAGTCATGAAGAACAAATAAATGCTTGTAGGTTGCTGTCATGTAAAATCACATGAAATGCAAAAGAAGGAAAAGAGGAAGCAAGTATATAATTGCAGAGTTCATACTTTTACATACTATTGAAAGAGAAATTACCTCCTCGAAACCTCTATGAACAATGGGCAAGACTATTGGAGTTACCGGGGCACGAACAATGAGACTAGCAGTTCCCCATTTTAATCTTCTTATTGGTGCATCCTCTTGGCATACTTTTCCTTCAGGAAAAGTATGAAGCTGTTTAATAGGAACAAAACAAAAAACATGAGGAAAGCAAGTAAAATATGAGGATGTACAAAAATGTGAAAAAGAAGAAAAAGAAAGACAAAAATAAACTTGACATCATGGACAAAAGCAAAATAATTTTTCAACCATTCACGCCTGCAACTATGTGAGACAATGCCTAAATATCTATGAGATTTGCAAACCCAAAACTTTTGCCTTAACTTAGTACACAAGTTCGAGTTGGTCAAACACTTTTATTGATAACTAACTGATATTTTCTCCAAAAATAAGGCAATCATATTATGAGGAAAAATAGAGCCAATCTAATAAAATAGGCAGCTATTTAGTAAGAGTATAATAGTTACTTATGTCTCTTGCATGGAAATAACAAGAATACCGTGGAATAAAATGGGAAAAAGAAAGCAGTGAAAGCAAGGGGAAAAGATGGAATTAATCTAAATTTTAATCACAGACTTCCTAAATAATATTCGGGAGAGACATCAATAATTCTTTGCCACCATTTTTTTGCAGAGCCTGACAGGAGAGATACTCAAGTGGACACGGTGAGAATATCTTTTATAGTGGAATATGAACAATGAGAATCAGGAAGGAAGCTAAGAATTTGCAGTTCCTAATATGACCAATAAAAGAAAATTAAGTTCTGAAGATAAGAACACCACAAGTACGCCAAATTCCACTAAGCCGTTTACTTTGGCCAAATTTTAGCTGTTAAGCTTACTTCCAACCCTAGACCAGATTTGTTAGCAGAGTTAGAAGCTTCGCATGCATCAGAAACTCATTATCACTAGCACTAGTCTAGTCCAAATCAGTTCATCAAGAGAACAGGAAAAATGCATAAACTGATGTGATGAAATCATGGACCATAGCAAGTATGTTTATAAGAAACACCATATGCTTCAATCATGCAAGAAATATGGGAGAGTACTTCAAGTAAGTACCCAAGCTCCATTGCTCAAGTGTTCAAGAGCTTCATTCATGTGCTCTTGATAAATTCCAGCGCCCCTAGTAATAGGTATACATTTCCCTGCACAATTTACAATTTCAGAAACGGAGGCCAGCGTAAAGATTAGTAACCATGTTTTAGGATTGAAACATCTAATGCTACTTAATAGACGAGGACTGATTTAAGAATAACAAACAGAAGGAAACGGAAGAAAGGAAAATAGTTCAATAACATACCTAGGCGGAAAAAATAAGAAAAAACGGGATTTTTGAAACAAATGTCTTCAGCGGCAAGTACCCATCGAGCTAAATTTGAATCACAGGTGGGAAAACCATTAAATCCCCACATGACTGGATCATCCAACCTATTAGGAATTAAATTAAATTAAACAGAGAAAAAGGGAAAGAAAGAAAGAAAAGAAAGAAGATACAAGAAGATGTCAAAATTTTTCTTCTTTTAAACTACTGTTACGTGGACATGTGATTGCTAACAGTGATGAGGGGTACCCCAGAGGGTCGGGATCGAACTAGATGAATAAGTGTATCCGCATTATGAACAGAACTAGTGTTGAGAAGATTTGATACTGCCTTAGCGAATGCCCCTACTGCCATAAACAGCATCTTCCTTGGAATTCCTCCCAAGTGCTTTCCTTTTCCTGCCCACTCCATTTTTCGCCTCATTTCCCTCCTTTTGTTCTTCACAGGATATCCCCAACCGACAAACTTCCCTACTTCGCTTCTAATCTAATCCTGCGCGTATTAAATTTGGTATTCCTTCCTTCAACAACCTAAACCATATTTACGGAAATTTACTTGATTCTCCTTTCAAAACAACTCTTTTTCTTCTTTTTTCAGCTTAGATGGCAATCAGCCGGACAAAAGCTCACTTTTGGCCTCCGGACTTTGAGGCCAGGTCCAAATCAGTACAAAATGAAACTCCAGACCTATTTTAAACGGATGTTTCACTTTTAGGCCTGATAGGGATGATTTTAGAAAATAAAAATAATTTATATAAAATTTGTTTATAGTTGTTCACTTAGAACTAAATAAAATTTACAGCTATGAAAATATTATATTTTAATATAAATTTAATATTAAATTTTTTTTTCAGATTTAATACTTAACCTATAGATGAAATGATATAAACCAAATATAAAATATGTTAATATTTTGTCATACTATACAAATAAAATTAAGAAGATAAAATAATATTATAATAAGACAAAATATAGCATAATATATATTTTTTAAAGTTATATATATAAATATTTCTATATAGATAATTCTTAACAAGATTTAAAAAATTTATAATTTATTATAATAGATAGTATATTCATATTTATAACTGACTTAAACTATGATCGTCTTTTATCACTATGTAAAAATTACTCTTATATAAAATATCATTATAAAGAGGTTTTACTGTAGCAGTCTTTATTTTCAAAAGCATTATTTATATAATAATTAATTCTTTCAAACAAGTGACCAACCTAGTCAATATGTTTAGCGGGTTGAGAGTTAGTATACTAAAATTACAATTGTATTACCCGGAATTTTTCTTTAATAATAATAATATTAGTAATAATTAATAAATGAGTTTTTATTTAAATTAATTTTACTTTATTTTTTATTTGATTTAATTGAAATGATTTAAATAGAATTTTAATGCTAGACAAAATAAGAGAGTTACTTTGTATATCTAATTTGTTTGATTCTTTTAAGAAATTAATTAAGTAAATTCTTTGAAAAATGGATTATATTTACGGTCATTTAATTTTTTTTTCCCAATATGAATATATAAATTAATTTCTATATTGAAAGTTATGAAAGAATTACTAAATGATATTTTATAAAAGAATTATTGGGGAAATGACATTTTAATTGGAAAATATTTAGCAAATTGATTAATTAAATTAATTGTGTTAGGATTAAATTGATGGAATAAGGATGAAAAATATAATTTTATTAATATGGGGTTTTAATAAAAATTTGTATGTTTGGTATTTTTATAATTAAATATATTGGCAAGGGCTTTTTGGTAGTTTTACATTTAAAAGCAAGGGTAAATAAGTAATTATATATTTTTAATAATTCTAGTTTGGCGCAAATTAAATAGTTAGGGGCTTAATTGAAAAGGTAAAGAAAAGTTCAAGGGTTGATCAAAAAGTTTGCAGGGCAAAATTGTTAGTAATTGAAGAATTGGGGGACTAAATGCTAAAGAATAAAAGATTAGGGACCAAAAGTCAATATGGAGAGGAAAAGAAAAGAAAAGAAAAGAAAGAAGGAAGAAAGAGGGGAGGAGCGTCGGCATGTCAGGGAAAAAGGGGAAGAGTGTCGCGCTATCGTCCGTGACTGGCCGACCATGGTGGTGGCCGGAGGTGCAATGAGGCCCGTGAGTGCAGTGGCCGCTAGCGATGGCGCCAAGCAGCGAAAGTGGCTAGAATGACAGATTTTTTCTTGCCGCCGATTATGGAGTTTCCGGCGACAATTGGCGACTTTCTTGGGCTCAAAATGATCAGCAACTTCTAGGCTTTCTTTTCCAACCATCGCCACCCTTGAGGCTGCCGGAATTGCAAGATCCGGCGAGGTGAAAAGAGTAGGGGCAGCCAGAGTTTTCACGCTTTTCCAGCGAGTTTTGGCTGATCGGAGGGCATATTCGGACTCTCCTCAGCTCGAGCTTTTCAATAGCACCGGTTTCGTGGCGATCAGACTCCGTTTGAAAATCGACGGCCGAGATTGTCCATAAATCTCTCCGGATGATCGAGAGTCGGATCGAAAGATTTGAAGCTGGGATCGTCATCAGCGCATCATTTCGAGTCCGTTGGTCCGTTCGGATCGTTGATCGGATTCCGATGGTTGGAGGCGAGTCGACTAAGCGATCAAGCGTCTCAGTAATTCTCTGGCCCATTGATTTTAGAATTCATTAGTAAAATTTATGTATTTATTGAATTGTGTTGAGCATTAGAAAAATTATGTGAGGTTTATTAGTTAAAATAAATAGTTTGTCAGACCGTCCGCCAATAGTCGTAAATTGTGATGTGTGGCGGAGTCGGGAAAAATAGTGAAGTCTTAAGGACCCGACTCCCGTTAAAATAAATTATTGAAATATTTGAAGTGTTTCCTAGGAGGTTTTGGAGCCGTTATACGGGGGTAAATGTCCGTAATTTAGGGGAGGTTCTGCCAAATTTTCGGTAAGATTCTTTCGAGTCGAGATTCTTAGACAGTCAGTCCTAGGAGTTTAGACCTAAGGTTAGTTGTCAAATGTTTCAATTTTATTGATTAAATTGTTTTCCGTGATTAGATAATCCATCAGTTCGGCTCGCTCCACCCGAGACGAGCAGAGCTAGGAGGTCGTCAGAGTTGTGAGTTAAAGTCATATATCTGCTTACGTGTATCATGCTAAGATTTTACGTTATATCTCTGATTAAATGATTAATATTTTAATTATTTGGTTATTTACCATTTACATAGATTTCATTTTCCGTATTATGATTTTATTAATTTCGTGTTGACTTGGGATGAGACGGCTGTAGAACATGCTATTTAATGAGTTGCATCAGGACCGTGTGCGTACCAGTATGAATCAGAGACAAAAAATAAATGGGTAAAGGTTTGTAAATTTTTAAAAGGTAAATTTAGGACTTGCCCTGGTCGAGCATTGCTCTCTGGGCTGAGTAGAGTGAGTTTACCGGAGTAAAGGTCCATGGTCGAGCATTGCTCTCTAGGCACCGGCTTATTTGGAAACCTAAGTGACCAGACTGGAGTTAAGGACCCTGGTCGAGCTTCGCTCTCTGGGGGCCAGTCTTATTAGAGTAAGAGAGCCGAAAAGCTAAGACTGATAGTGATAATTAAGTGACTGGACTAGAGTTAAGGACCTTGGTAGAGCTTCGCTCTCTGGATGCTAGTTCTGTTAGAATGAGAGAGTCGAGATGTTAGTGTTGGGATTAGGGTTCTGCTGAGATACTCCGTCCCGTGATATGAAATAAAAAAAAAATTATTCTATTTTATTTTGCAGAAGCATAACATGACATATATTTTTATTTTAAATTAAGCAAATATTTTATTGAAATGCTTATTTTTGTTTTTGGGCTATATGATTTTAACTCACTCTTGAAACTGACAATCTCAATTTCACTGTTTTTCTGGTGATTGTTAGTCTTCCCGCAGTTCTTATCTAGCAATCTGACTCCTTCATTATCGGGTTGATGTAATTAATTTTGGTATGTTTGACTTGTAAAATTTTAGATTCTCTGCAGTAGAAATTTTTAGACTTATCAGTTTGTAATTTTATATTAGTTCAAGTCTCGCCTAATTATGTTGATGGACCGAATTTAATTTATAGTACACGTTGATTTAAGATTAATTGTGAAAAAAATGTCTTGGATTGAGTTCGGATTTCAATTTGATTGAGTTAGTGAATGGTCGGGATTACTACGGGATTCGGTGGCCTTACGCCTACCCATTCCCTAGTGCCGGTCATGGGCCCACAGATCGGATTGTGACGACAGAGAGAAAGTATACACTAAATCAATAAAATCTCATTGATCAAGTATCAAGATGAGGTAAACATGATAAACGAATGTGATTGCCCCTATGACATATGCCTTATAAAGCCAAGTTTGAATCAGACAATTAACTCCAAGTGAGAACAAAATGTAAATTTTCAATAAAATTATATGATGGTTTTAAGCAACTTCTATATTATAATAAGAAAAAGAAGAAGAAGAAAGAGAGAAATTACCGTAGTATGTAATTAATATTGCATGCACTTTAGAGTGACTAAATGGAAAGTAAAAGATTATTCTTGCATTTTTACCGTGTGAGGCCCTAATAACTTAGTATTATTGACTATATTCAGAGATATATACATTAACTTAAACTCCTAATATGTTTTTCTATAGAGATGAATGTAAGTATCCTTAAAGGAACATGTTAAGAAAGTAGTTAATATGCAGTTAAAGAAGATGAGTTCAAGAGGGAGACTTGATGAACTACACAAGTGTGTTGGAATGCAATTGGTTTCTAGAGAAAATAAAAATTATTATGAGATGTTGCATGCAAACTGTGAGAGATCATGTATACAATATGTGTAGATACATATTTTTGCCATACAAAAAGAGGCATCAAGTTATAATATTCTTTTATAATATGCAGTGGAGTTGTTATGTATTCCTAATAGCTTCATAACATTAAGCTCTTTCAAATGCTTACACAGTCGCATGGTATATTTACCAGGACGAATGATTTGAGAGAATTTAATAGGAATTTATTTGTATTGTGAATCATACTCATCAAAGGTGAGGCCAAAAGTATTGAATTTTTTATGTGGGTCATAGATTCACGATGAGTTGACTTGCCCTGTTGCTCTTAGAGATGGTAAAACACTCTTTCAAAAGATTTAATATAGCTACATACTTAAAATTCGAACTCAAAATTTTAATTAAACTAGAAGAATCCTATTGCGCTACAAGAGATAATTCAAAATTTTCATTAAATGTTGTTGGCATGGTTGTGGTACTCCATATTTGAATTTGTTCGGGATAATTTGGACTTAATTATTCATTAATTTTTTCAATCAAGACTCATTATTATTTACATAATAAAGTAAAATAATTATTAAAATTTATTATTACAAACACTTCTATGATGATAAATATTAATGAATTATCTGACCTAAATCCAATTAGCACATTTTTATCATTTGAGTCATTATTATTACAATAATAAAAAATTTAAATTAATTTATCCGTTTATAGTTCAAAGATGATTGCATATAATCCTAATCTACCTAACTATGCAACTTTCTGAACATTTTTTTATATATTTTCCATCCAATTTTTATATATTTCTATTTTATATAAAAATTTATATTCTAAATCAGACCTTTTTCTCATAAGAACTCGAATATAAAAAAGAAATTATGCAAGATAGAATTTGTAGTTCTTGACATTTATGTTCTTTTTTTTCCTTCTAATTTTTAGGTATTTTAATTATTAAAGTACTCATATCACATATAAATATTATTGTTTACAATCTGTATATATATATTAATTTCAAAGACTTAAAATTTTTTTGACATGTATATTTAATTTTTGACACATAAATTTTTTGTTTTGACATGTGTATTTATTTGTTTTAACATGTGTATATCAAATTCAAGCAGATGTATATATATATATATATATATATATATATATATATATATATATATATATATATATATATATATATATATATATATATATATATATATATATATATATATATATATATATATATGTATGTATATATTTTAAATTTTTTGACATGTATACTTAATTTTTGACACATAAAATTTCTATTTTGACATGTGTACATGAGATTCAAACATATGTATAATTTTATAATTTTTTCTATTAATTTATTGATTAATAAGTTACATTCCTAATTAAACACTTATTCTACTTCTAATTAGTATCTTTACATGATTAAAAAATTATTTATTAGTTAATATAATATTAAAATATAATCAAATGTTATTTATTAGAATTAGAGTTAGTTTAATTAGAAATATAACTTATTAATCAATAAATTAATAAAAAATTATAAAATCACACATCAGCTTAAATCCTATATTAAAAATAGTACACATGTCAAAGTAAAATCGTGTTAAAAATTAAACACACGTATCAACAAAATTTTAGGTATATATATATATATATATATATATATATATATATATATAAATTATGTATAAAGTATTTTCTTTTAATAATAATTTTATCTTATAATTAATCTTAAAAAATTCTAATAGATTTAGACGCTTAAATTTATTTATATTTAATAAATTATTAATATTATTTATTATTAAATTCAATTAATAATAATTAAAATAACCATATTTTCTATATTCTTACCGGGGAGAAAAATGATAAGAGTGCCAAAGGAAAACATGAACAGCAAAGCGCCTTAGCTGTATTTCCTTTTCCTATAAAGGGGGTCTTCTCAACAATGTGCATCACTTCAGTTATAAGAAGATTTCCATTCCAAGTAAAACTTGATTTGATATCGACCTTTTTAATTCATATACAAATCTGGAATTTTTCTTGGAAGAATAAAGAAGTAAAAAATTGCATGAAAATATCACATTTGTATATATTGTTTTCTGTACCAATATATACAGAGCGACCCTTCTACTTTGCTCCCCAACAATCATTTTCCACTTTATCAACCGAATATCTGAGGGACACACCAAGCAGCTACAATAATAAAATACCTCTGCAACTATTTTTAGAAGTGCTGTCCCTTGCATAAGGCAAATTCATCTTACACTTGTCTTCTCAACAGCTACAGTAACTGCCTCCTCTATTGCTTGAACAAAAGTCGCAATCTTGTATGTGAAAAACCCCACTAACATTGGTATCAATTCTAAGTGCATTAAACCATAATCTGGAACAAGAATTCTGCATCCAAAGAGAGTTATCAGGAACAGAAGCAAGACTCTTGATAGCACACCAGCTGAAAAGAAAATGTGATAAATCATACAAATGAATTCAATATATCAGAAAGCAAAGATTTTGAAAGCATCTAAACCAAATGATCATATGAGCAACAGCAATAAGCACTAGAGAACTCTACCACACAACGCTAGGCAGGAGTATCAACTGCGTGAAGAACATTTCTTTATATATTTTGCTTTGTTTACCCCCAAAAAGACAAGGGTACAAAAGGAACAAGCACTTAATCTTGAGAAACTACCCAACTAATTCCATTTTTATCTCTTTTTTCCATTTCTCTTCCTTTTAGATGTATTGCATCTTTGGTAAGCAGTTTCAGTTATGGAGTTGATTAGTTTAGCAGTAAAACAAAAGTTTATAACTTGACAGAATTAACATGTACTATATAGCAAAAAGTAATCTAAAGCAGCATTATAAGACAGTAAAATAGCATGGTAGAATATATATAATACCGTTGCTTGTGAATTATTATTCTATGACTCGTAATATGAAATTAGTTAATAGCTTATTATATTATATATAATTTTATTAAATGCATTTGATTGTTGATATTTTATATATACTAGGCCTCATAACATCAAACGGCTTTAAAAATTAATAATATATTATTCTCAATTATTTTTGAAATAGTTGAAGTATAGCTATGAAACTATTTTCCATAATTTGTTCATTATTATTATTTTCATTAATGTTACTTGAGATGTTGGTTTGGACCACAAACAATAAAGTAAGAATTGAGTTTGTTGAATCCAAGATTTATAAGAAAATATTTTGTATTATGGACACAATATATTGACATACAAACATAATAAAATTGAAGAATTTTGCCTTTTTGTTTTAAGCTTTTGACTTTATGTACAATTTGGACTCCCTCATGTGTAGAATAGGATATAATATGATATTCATGATTCATCGATTACTTATAAGATTAGAAATGCATAATTTAGGATTAAGAATGCATTAGATTCAGTTAATTACTTATAAAATTAAGGTTCATTATTGAATATCATAAATTTCCTAGGATTAATGACTGATACTGATGGTATTTTAATCATTTCAAAGAGTCAGTTTTCTAGGATTGTTGTGGGGAATCCCATGAAAGATAAAAACATTGCTTAACAAATAGAAATGTATTCAATTTATTTTAATGTGTAATATTGTGGTTGTTAGAAGAGGGCTGCATTTTTATATGACTATATACATTCTAATACAGATAGAATTATTGAGGACATACATGTGTAGATATAAATGCAGACACCACACAAACAAATGAGGACAATAAAATCATGACCAAACTGTCAAAATCATGAAATGATTACGAAAAGGAGGCTTTGGTAACAGAAGAAGTGAAGCAACAAGAATGGTATGATACAAGAAGCACTTACCCATTCCACCGGTTATAAATCATGACCAAAACAACAGGAACCAGCAGCCTTGGCTGTCCAATTGCCCCCCTGCAGGAAAAACTACCAATGAGCTAAAAGGAAATGCAGTCATGTCATCTGTATTCTCAGAATTCAGGCAGAGAAGAAATGTCAATTCCTTCAGGTAAAAAACATATAACATCTTTTTTTTTTTCTCGCAGCCATTGTCAACAAAACACTAGTTATAATGTTAAGCAGTCCCTAGTTAGTATCTTATCAAGGAAAATTGTAAAATAGAGGAATAGGTGATGCATTCAGAGAATTCGAAGTGTAGAAATTATTTTGATTTTATTATTAGTTATGAAACTGATCTTCTTCTTGTAATCATCTATTTAAAAGTTATCTTACTTAGTATTGCATCGACATTTTTCCGTTTTAGTATTGGTTTAAAAACAATAGTTTTGAAGCTCGAACCCCTCTCTAACATGCAAAGGATTAGTTCTTTAAATGGTTATCAAAATTTGGATTGGATTAGAGTGAAAGTTTGTCTTTCAAACTGAAAAAGGTTCCTAACAAGCAAAAATACTAGATGTTGTTTTAGCTTTTATATACCTTCAAGAAAAATGACCCATATTGAGCTTGCTCTTAGATTATTAAATCAGGTTAATGGGTTAGGAGATAATAGCATGAAAGCCATCAAGGATGTGCAAAATCTAGATTACCAGTGTAATGTAACACCCATAAGCCGTAGTGCCACAAGATGGCTAAATGTTTAAGAGGAAAAGGACAGTCTGTACGTACTTGATAAGGCCCTTGGCTCCATCTGCCATCGAGTCAATACTGCTCCCAAGCATACGCATGTAGACTAAAGATCCGATTAGTCCAGCTCCAAAACTGTTGTGCACAATAAAATTTATATTTGAGTATCAATAAAAATGTAGCAGCTGTATAAACGAATTCAGGTTTGTGTTATATGCAGAAATTTTGAGATAAGACTTCAAATCATGTGGAGTAAATGAATGTGGAATCAAGGTTGTAAATGAAAGAGCAACTTTGCATAAACCAGTCTACAAGTTTGAGATTGGTTAAACTATGACTCAACACATAACAGACTTAATTAAAAGCCTTTTCTTTGATGTGAACATAATCATGTACTTAGACATGACCTAGACAGATAATGGCAAAACTAATGCAGTTTGTGGCTTTGTGCACTTGGGTTGTCATGGGACAAACCCAGTTCAGTCGAAACAGACTTTGTTAAGGAGCGCTAGAGCCCTATATAATTGCATGTAGTCAAAACAAATAGCAGCAGCTTAAAATTGAGTTCCTTAAGGAAGTCGACCACTTTAGTAAAGGTAGACTTTTGAGTAGTTGCATTTACACATGTTTAAGTATATAGTTCCTAGTCACTGGAAAATCAAGCATCTATTCAATTGCTTAGATGCCTAATACTTGCACAATCAAATTGAGACAAAATAACAAATTCAATTATAGTTACTCTTTTCTTTTGTTATTTGGGTACAAGAGAACACCTGAAATTCATTAAGCGGACCCATTAAGCTATCAATTGAGTAACTAGGTGCAGTGTACAACAAATCAGAAAATGTCAGTCCAAGAAGTCGTATAGTTTTCAAATGTGAGTCACCGATCACATCCTTTGGTCTTTCATTTGATGCTTAGTTCTAAGAGATTATCTTTATCAGTCTTAATTCCTGAATAATCTAGGAGCATATCTACAAGAATATAATGGAACCTTATAGAACATAAATAAAAGCGAAAATAATAATCTATCTCTTGTATAATTCCAAAGCAATATGAAAATAATTCAATATTTTGTATGTCTACTTCCCTAGGTTTACTTGAGAAAATTGTTTAATTCAATATTTTGTATGTCTATTTCCCTAGGTTTACTTGAGAACATATTTTTTTTGGATTATTTCAATAATCAATCCGAGATGGTGTACTTTTCCATGCTTATCGCCATCCAAAATCCCATCCATCTGTCTAAATTTTCTGCTGAGACCAGCTGAGTGATTCCTTTATTTCCCCTTCCAAATCCAGTTTAGAACCAAGCTAGGAGAGGGAAAGAAACCCGAATAAACATAAATTAAAGAGAGAAATGCCATGTATATAGAAATCAAAATTTAAACTATGTTTTGGGGTTAGAAAACCATATTTTAAGAGATAAGGAGGGTTGAAGTGTAATGAACTTGAAGGTTCAACGTTAGTGAGCATATAATCTACCTCGCTGCAATTTCAGGAGAATAAGAGATATATGCTGAAACCAAGCCAACACCACCTACACCCAATGTGAGAATCTGCAACTTATTCTTCAACTGCCCAACAAAGGAAAGAAATTACTCATGTTGGAAGCACTATAAGCTATGATTGTAATGATTTGATACTCTGATATAATAGTGCATAGTTTACAACATAATCCGTTATGGTCCCAGAAGATACAACAAAGTACCTTAAAATATTGCTCCCTTGATTGAGCAGCCAATAATTCGGGATCTCCTCGAGGTTTTCTTATTTCCCTCAGCAATACATCCTATAGGGCATTGGGAAATTAGAACCAAAATAGAGAAGCATTCTTCAAAAAGATATTTAATGCATTAACTGGAATCTGAAGAATCCGTTTCCAAGAGTCAACCCCATCAAGATTAAAATATAAGACCATGAAAATTTAGCAAAATACTGAGGAAAATCTAGCATGATAAAGGGTCCTAATATAACAAATGTACTTATGAAAGTTGACCAGGATTGATATGTAAGATTAACGAAGAATATTGAGATAATATGTAGCAAGTAAGAAACTTACACTGCCTCCAGTTGCAGCTTTAGTTGCTTTATCCCACTTCTCCTGCTCACGGCGTGTTGGTGCCAATCTCCATTTTGTTGCAATAGTATCACTGCCCTGAAGTTATTACATTTTCCCACAGATAAATAAGAAAGAGCCAATTGGAAACTTTCTTAAGATCTAGACTCTGTTTAGTGATTCAAAGCATTCATCTTACCTTGGTTGCAGCCTCAGCTGACACCTTTGGTACCAGTTTTGGAGTTCGCATAAGTTCTTTTGTCAAATCAACTTCCAAGCTGTGATTATGCACACAAAAATAAAGAGTGAAAAAAATGTAAACACAAAAAGAAAAGGTGTTCTAGAAGGAACCAAATTTAAATTAGCATTATTGTACACGAGAAGTTCATACATACTTATCTAGACTCATGACTCTGTTTAAACTTAGAAATCCAGAAGACTCCTCCTGTTCACATGAAAGACAGAAAAAGTCATAATCAGATTGAACAAAGTAAAATATAAAGGCAATACTTCATTTTCGTTTTACCATAATGCAATGTTTTAGTCAAAAGAAAATAAAGATAATCTTCCTTCATCTGATGTTCAGCTCTTAAGGAAACAAGGCACAAAAATGCACTGCAATATATAATGATAGAACACCAAACTGAAACCTTTATTTAAAAAAAGTGAATAATCTAAGGCATTCCATTCTTTTTCCTTCTCTATTTATCAACATTTGGCTTCTGAGCAGCCATCAAACAAAATGGTGCTAACAATATCGCTCATAGAACTGTGCAAACTATTGCAACCAACCAACCAATTAAATTCAAAAATAATGTAGAAGAAACAAACCACACAGAGTGAATCATAAAATAAGAGATCAATTAATTTTTACTAACTGGAACATTTAACTACGGAGTCAAGTTCACCAATTAAAAATCCAATACAATATCAAAACGAAGCGTCTTTATCTAGGTCACCAATAAAAACAACGAAACCTGCAATTTTTTATCTATACTGCTATTGTTCATCTATAATCTAAGCACCCAAACATCTAAATTTCACAATCAAATTACAAGGATTAGCTTAAGGACAAACATTTGAACAGACTTAAAAGAAACCCATTTAAGTTTTTATTTAAATAAACAAAAGAAAAATCCACTAACTGAACCTGAACAGAAGTGGGCTCAAGAGAGGGAATATCAGGGTCCTGAACCAGTCGTTTCATTCGGCTCATGAAATCTTTGTTCCAAATAAACTCATCGGAGGTTAAAGGGTCTTCATCTTCACCACCCCAATACTTTCGGAGCTTAGTGGTAGTGGGTGGACCACCATAATCCCCTGGTGCCACCCCTGTCGACCATTTCAATGGCTTTTTCTTGGGCAGTATCACTTTGGTCTGTCTTGGATCCGGTATTTGTGGCGGTGGTGGTGTTGAGGAGTCTTGGGAGATGGGTGCTGCCGTTGAGGTTACTGAAATGTAGTTTAGAATTGCCATTAGTGACTGTTGTTACTGTGAAGGGGATAAGCTTACGAACCATATGGTTCTCTATTTGGGGGTTTAAGCAATGCAACAAAATTCGGGCCGGATATTTTACTAGTGTAGTGGTGGTGGTGGTGGGCAATAGTTGGACACGCGTATCATTGTCAGGCTCTGTGATTTTATCTTGGCTATCCCTAAACTATTTTCTCAGATCTAATTCCCTTCAATATCAATTTTTGGTCGATTTTATACCAAATTATTTTATTCTTAGTCGAATTGCCCCCAATTCGATCGTAGAGAGCGTCAGATCAAAGAAAACTCATGAAGTCAAAATTTTATCTATATATTTCAATCATCTAAAAATCACTTAAATTAACAAATATATTCAAAGAGACTAATCGCCTTTAATATTCTCATTCAAATTATTATTGCTGGCAAAATTATATTAGAAAACTACTATTTTTAGAAAGCTTAAGTCATAATGAGTCATTTATAATCAAAGTCGACCATCGTCATCACCAAAGAAGAAAGAATGGCTTGATAAAGTTTTCAGCTAAAGGTTTTAGGGACAAATTAAATAAAAACTAGTAAGTCTTGATATAAAATAACTAAAAATTGAGTTTAGAGTACATTGGACATTGAAAAATAGTTTAAGGGTCAAATTAACCCTTTAGCTATAATTTCTTTGATTTATTTATATTACTCATATTTCCAAATTGATTTGGGGGATTACATTAATCTTTTGCACTCTGGCTTTTTGCATTTTTATCCTTCCTAACCACGTGCTAAAATGTTGTCGTATTTATTTATTTTTTTGTCTTTTTGCGAGCTAACATTGCTTTTATATTAATGTCCTTAACTCGGACATACATCAATCGCTGATTTTGGTTCAACCGGGGGCCCTAGGTTCACAAATATTGGAACTAGTCTGATTAAAGTGCCAATTTACCTCTTAAATTTAAAAATAATGGACAATTAATTAATATTTTAATTTCTTAATTAATTTATCAAGTAATTTGATAAAAATAGCTAATTCAATCCATTTAAAAGCTGCAACCAATAGAAAAAATTCCAATTGATGCTTAAATTTCATACTAAATTTTAAATTCTATAAAAATATTTTTTTAGTTAAATTATAATAAAAATATGTAATTTTAACATAATTTATTTTTATTATCTAATAAATATAATTAAATAAAATTTTTAATTAATAAATTTAAATTAAATAATATTATCAAACAGTATAGAATTATATTTTTATTTAATTTAATATTACCAAAGTTCACAAATATTTATTTTAAAAAATTTAAATTATTTATATAACTTTTATAAATATTATAAATTATCATAATTAATAGTTGTTGATAAAAATATATTACCAAAAAATTTTAAATATCTAAATAATGAATAGAGTCACATGTTACGTAAGTAAGAAAAGACTTTTACTAAACTAAATAAGGTTCGTTCTCCTAAACAACTAAAGGCTTGTGGCTTGTTCGACACTAATTCTATGAAAATATTAAGATTTGAATAAAAGTATAGTGTACACCTCAACCGTTGTGTTGGAATTAATTGATAAAAAAATTTATGATTTATGTAAAGAAATATAAAATAATATTGTGATATAAAATAGTATTGTTATATGAGTAAATTACACTAAAATTAAATCATTTTACTTTAACTTAATAGAATTTATTTTATATAATTTGATATTTAGTATGAAGTTTAAATGCCAAATTAAACTTTTTATATTAAATAAGTCTTTTGATTAGGTTGATATGACTATTTTTACTAAATTGTTGAATAAATTAACTAAAAGATTAAAATATGAGCTAATTGTTAATTCTCTTTTAAGTTCAGGAGAAAAATTGACATTTTAGCCAAACTGTTTATTATTATTATTATTATTATTATTATTATTATTATTATTATTATTATCACTTTTATAATTGCCACTACCAATATGACCGAAATCGAATAGCTAGTGGATTATTATATGATTTTATTCCCCGACAAATTATTCAGCCAGGTTAATATTTGTTGTTTCTTTTAAATATTTAGCATAATGGATAATTCTTTGTTTGTTCTCTCTTGTTAGTTGTTTATTCTTTCACTGAGTTCTTTACTCACCCTTTTATTTTTCTGCCGCTCAGTAGAAGATCCCCTTTTGAATGTTATCCCCGTTTTCACTTCTTCGAAACTCAGCTTTGGTGGAGGTTGGACCAATAATCTTAGTTAATATTTTTATTATTTTGGAACTATGTAATGTTTTGTTGTACATGCCGATGAGCTTATCAAATCATTTTGTCACTTTTATTCCATAACTCAGGTTCACATGTACGTGAGGGTTTTGAAGTGTTATCATTTGATACTTAAGTTTGGATACCCCAATATACTAGTTACCTAACGTGATACATATTATAGAATTATGTTGGCCAATTTATTTTTGTGTGTAACTATAGTGTTAGTTTCCATTGCCATCATCTATCGGTGTTAAGTCTGGTGTTACATGACAAAAATTGATAATCATAAGCCTATAAAGATTCTGCTCAATCATGACACCTCAATTACATCATAACATACCTATTTTATATATTTACACAATGCACATATAGTTTCATATAATATAGCAGATTGCATGTTCTACTCAAGCCCTTACTCCAGCATTCGTATTCAATGAAATATAATATTCACTATTATTATTATTATTTTAAATAGTAACAATGGCAACATCAAACTACACTAATGGTATTAATAATAATGATGATGATTATAATGATAATGATAATTATATTATTAATGACATTAATAATACTAAATTAAGGACGTGAGTGCATTATAAAATTATGATTTTAACTCACATAATATTCATATTACTGTGCTTTAAGCGTTTACTCCTGAAATATCTAAATAGAGAATAATTTAATCAACTCAAAGTTTAGGAGATAACTTAATCCTATATTTTACTAGAAAGTCTATTTAAATCTTACCATAATTAATCTATCAAAGTTCTAGTACAACTTTTTATAAAATACTGCACATATATATTTCACCTCTATAATTAATGAATTCAACTTCTGCTAAAAATAATTTTATGATAAACAAACATATTCAATAAAATTCTAGACGTCCAATCCATAATTGATATTAATTCTCTATCACAGTTTAGTATTACAAATACATTAATCACAGTCAAAATGAAATACATATAATTCAAATTAATTCGGCGCATCTTGAAAATCTAATTTGAATCAATCAACGTAATCCATTAATTAACTTTAATTATAATTAAATAATTAATCCGATTATATTAAACATATTTAACTAAAAAACAAATATCCTTTTTTTATCTTTTCTAGTTTTGCTCAACCATTATTGCATGTAATGTTATTGTCTACAATCCCGAACACAATTTAAATACTTCATGTTATCCAAATTTTTTTGAATTCCCACCACATAACATCAATATTATTTTCTTATATTTATTATAAATTGGTCATACTTTTTATATTATATATACTATTATTAATAAAATATCTAAAATAATAATCTCTTGCCAATAAAAACTAATTACCTAAATGGTATTCCTAATAAAATATAAAAGCCCCGTGGTCTTCCTAGTATGATGCCATATCAATATGCTAGTTCAGTCACAACCCATTTTCTTATCCTAATGTACAACAACATAGTCCTTCTAGTGATAATACATATGTTGGTACCATTGGTAACGGTGGTGACTCTATTACTGATGATCACAGTGGCGGCGGCGGTTGCTGCTTATGCTAGTCATGGTGATGACGATGATAATGCTGATAATTGTGACGCTAGTCGCAATCCATCGTCTCAAAGAAGTGATTCAACTTTTATAAAAATATACAATTGAATAAATTCTATTCGTAGATGACAACTCCACTCGGAGCTCAAATTAGACAAGAAAAAAAGTATTGTGACAATTATATTTATGTGCTTTTTATTTAGTGGCTCAAAATTTTCATATTAATATTTTATAGAATTTTTTATATTTATTATAATTTAAATAAATAGTATGTTTGACAAATAAAAAATAAAATTATTGATAGGATTAAGAATTAATATTATTCTAATAATAACTGGATTAGATAGTAATAAAATATAACTATTGCATTTGAAAATTTTTACGTAGTATTAATTTCTTTTTATTTGAAAGAATTTCACTATTTCAAGTGGTAGAATTATAAATTAAATAATATTTTATCGCTTAAAATTATAAAATATGAAATTAATTCATCTCCGTCCACTTTTTTTTTTTTTTGAAACTATCTCCTTCCACTTAAAGTTTGGGGATTCTAAAGAAAACTTTATTCCACAAGTGGTGAGTGGTGAAAGTGATTCTTCCACCACTTGTAGCCAGTAACAAGATATGATTTCCTAATTTAATAGTTTCCTTTTTCAAATTACTCTAAATGACAAAGTATTTTCTTAGTCATAAATTAAAAAAAAAAGACTCCTAAAATTAGGATCCAATTCAAATAAGAATATATGGTCAAGTTAAGCATCTTAATATAAATTTAAAAATATTTCTAGAAAATATTATATATATATATATATATATATATAATTAATATTTATATATTAATTTTAAATAATAAAATATAGAATAATAATTTAAGATCAAAATATATAAGTTAATAAAATCTCTTTTAGTAATACACTCGAAATCAAAAATAAAATCTATAATTATAAAAAATTTATAACTTAATAAAAATTTAAGAATTAATTTTTCTAATTTAATATTTAATTTTATTAGTAAAATAATAATAATAAAAAATAGATATGTTAATATTCTGTATTGTATAAATAATAGTACAGTAAAATAAAATATAATAAAAAATTTATTTTTTATAAAATATATATATATATATAAATATTTATATATAGAAAAAATATAAAAAAATTATAACTTATAATAATATAAAATTTATTTTTATTTATAACTAATTTAAATAAAAAATTAATCCTTTTAATTATTCAGAAGTCATTTTTATATAAATTATCAATGGAACATATTTGACTGTATTAATGTATAAGTGCCACTTTGCAGTGCAAGATATATATATTTTTTTGGGCGCAAGGTAAAATACTTTTAACTTAAAAATTGGCAATTTCTTTTTCTTTTGTTTTTAAATTTATTAATTCACCCTCTTTCTCCTCCGTTTACAATTCTTGGGTGACACCTAAGAAGGTCACAAGTGTAACTTTCAGTCGAGCAAAGGCTCCAGCGATTCAACCTGGTATTCATGTCGACGGACAAATTGACGGTCGAGCACAATTGCATGCATCAAACTTCATACATACACCAATGGAAGAACTTCGAATCCCTTTACGATATTTAGCACAAAGAATATAATGCTTTTGGATCTTCCTTTAACTTGCACATATGAGTATTGATTCGTGTCAATAAGAAGGATAGGAGGGATATTTTTGCATGCATCTCACACTAAAAACCAAAGCCTTTCTCTTTGTTATCTGTTGGGTCTCTCTGCTATGAGCTCTTCCCAGTGTGAATCATGCATTACACAGACTGAGGTTCTTGCTGTTATACTTGATTTGGATGGTACCCTTCTGGACACAGGTCTATCTAACCCATTTGTTCTTATTCATACACGATGGGTCTTTCCATTTTACTCTTATTCCAATCAGCAATAGTTAATGAATTTCTGAGTTTGTTTTTGTGCAGAGAATGCTACAAAATATGTTCTGAAAGAATTCTTGGCAAAATATGGGAAAGATTTGGATAAAGAAAGGGAAAGTAAGAAGAGGTTTGGGATGACTCTGCAAGTATCAGCAGCTTTGATTGTTAAGGATTATGACCTCCCATTAACACCTAATCAGTTTATTGAAGAGATCATGCCTATGTACCGCGACAAGTAAGTTTTTGTTATAAATAAGTGCCTAAACATTGTTTTATAGATTTCACGTTTCATCCTGGCTTGAATTCAACATGAGACTTTGTATGCAAGGCTAAAATGTATAATGTTTGTTTATGTGTTTGTTTCGTTAATAGTAATATTTGTTACAGTGTATTTGATATTTTGATATTCAAGTCTTTGTTGATAAAGAACATATGTTAGACTCACTAGCATATGCTGCTAGAGATATTTGTTAGTATTTGTTGAGGTCCGTAAAATATTATCTTCACTAAAAAATGTGATGAGAATTTTTTTTCTTTCATTTTGTATGTATGAAGTGGGAATGCTAGGAAATGAGAAGAAGATGTGACCTATGATGAGTTTAATTTTTGTTCATAGGCTGATTTTGAATATTCAAGTTTCCAACAATTCCTCGCATTAGCTATGAGTGAAAATGTTGGGCAGCTCTGGAGCAGTCACATGCTTTTTCTTATTGCGTGATTAAGTTTTCTATTTTAATGGCTAATCAGGTTAAGTAACAAAATTTAATGATTTGGTTTACAATTAAAATTTTTATATGTTTAGCAACCGGGTGAGTTTAACACACTATAAAATCGTGTTAATTAGTGACTGCTTTCTTTATTTATTAGCAGTCATTCTATGGAGGGGTACCATGTAAGGAATCACCTTTGTAACAATTGAATCAAGCTGATCATAGTTCAGAATTGCACTTGAAATCTAATATAATGATGATTGAAGTAAAGTATTTGTTGAATAGTTATTTTAACATCATTATTCTAAAAGACTACTATATAGGACTTTAAAACCATCCATGCTTAATAATTCGCAAAAATAGATAACACCTTTGCATTACTACATTCACAAACACCCAGACTTCCACCAGGCAATGACAAATATGTTCATAAAGTCAATAGTTATTTATTTAACCAGTGATGTTGTTATTATCGCATCGGTGGCCAATGTAAATTTATTTTTATACACCCTTGAAGCTTCTAAACTGTTTAATTTTTGTTGCAAAATTTGATATTGAAACACCATAGAATATGTATGACTATGATGATTGGCCTTCAGGAAGCATTTCTATATGCCATATCCATGCATGTAGCATTTTAAGTTTTTGAGTAATCTTCTTATATTCTTTAAACATCTCTCTTAGGTGGTTGAATGCCAGAGCTCTACCTGGTGCTAATCGTCTTATCAAACATCTGTATAAAAATGGACTGCCATTTGCTCTTGCTTCAAATTCCTTAACAGAATATATAGATGCAAAAATCTCTCACCAAGAAGGTTCTTGTTTTAATTTTGTCTACAGCTTTTCTTGTCCTCATTTTTTCCTTCCCTTATTACATACAATTAACACTTTTATCTATTATCCAAAAACTAAGGAACAAAAAGAAATAAGAAAAATAAAAAAGTCCCCTAAAAATGGAGATGGACTCTATTACTATGAAAAATCTGATGTGTCTCAAATTTATCAGTGTGTTTCTTCTACATGACTTTCATTTAAAAAGCACGCTTTTATTAGATATATACCTAGTTACCTTAATCATCTTTCTTCTATAGAGATTTGAAATAGACACAGTACTCTAGAACAACAAACCATATAAAAAAGGTTTGCCTTTGAATTTAAGCTTCTCTATATTTAGAGATTATAAAGAAAATGTTACTACGTAATAATGGAAAAGGAGTGGGCATTAACCAACCCCATAAAACTTTCTTCCTTCCTTTCTTCTTTCTTAATTATGAAATTATGCTTGCTGAGTACTGACTATGTGTGATCCTGATTTGTTTACGATTGCTAAAAGGTTCACGTCCCTTCAAATTCAATGGAAGATTGAATATGTAAAACAATGATTATAAGAGGGACGTGTTCTTTACCTGAACGCTTCATATTTAGATTTTACTTCTGATCTTCATATGGCATGCTATCCTGCAGTATCATTTTGTGTTCATGTAGATGTATCTTTATCATTGTTGAAAGCGAAATGTAGTTTCAAAATTTAATTGAAAAAGTACTGAACATGATAAGCTGTCTGTCAACCTAAAATGAAACAAAAGTATATGTGAATGTGGATAAAAACTAATCCAACCCATAACCAAAATCTTGTCAGTAAATGCATCATCTGTTGCCATTTTTCTATAGTTATAAATCATTAGGTAGACCTTGGACATTTTGTATGTAAATTCATTTCGTTCTTCATTCACTGCTTGTCTAAATTGTTTGTGTAGTTGTTTCTTTATTTGTTTACTTACTAGAAAGTTTATCCTTACTGTCTGCCTTTTCTATTTGTCCAAAATTGTTTGTGTAGGTTGGAAAGAGTGCTTCTCAACAATTCTCGGAAGTGACCAGGTCAAATCAGGCAAACCCTCGCCAGATTTGTGAGTTTCTCTATAATGTCAAGCTATAATAGTGCATATTTAAGGTTTTTTTTTGAGGTTGCATAATGGATGCTTCCAGTAGCCTAATCACTTAATTTCTCATCAGACAAGGCATTATAGACCAATTGGTCTCTTTAAAAGTAACAAGTGCCTTACTCTTCCTGTGATTTTTAACATGGTCTTGTACAAGTGGTAAACACAAATGGCATGAACCCTTTTAAATCCAAAAGCATCTATTGCACGAGTCATATGCTTTATTGCTTTGTTAAATAGAAGATTCTATGTCAAATTAGGGAAGTCCTCACCAGATTTTTAAGGCTGCATAATGGACACTTCCAGTAGCCTAATCACTTAATTACTCATGAGAGAATGCATTATAGACCCAATTGCTCTTTTAAAAAGTAACAAGTACATTACGGTGGTGCTCTTGCTGTGATCTTTAACATTGTCTTGCTTCAAGTGGTGAAACTTAAAATTGCATGTTCTCTTTTAGATCCAAAAGCATCTTGCACGACTCATGTGCTTACTTCAGTGCTCCTTTTAACTGGAAGATTCCATGTCATAAATTATGTCTCTATCTTGAACTTGTAATTTATACTTAACATTTAATCATTTGTAGATTCATAGAGGCTGCAAGGAGAATGGGTGTAGATGCTGCAAAGTGCTTGGTGATTGAAGACTCTTTGTAAGTTAGCCATGCAGTGGTTATATTCTATTAAATTCTTTTGAACCCACCTATATCAAAATTTCATGAATATACTGTAGCTTCATATTCTTGGAGTTATCAGCAAGTACATTCATTATCTTACATAGGTGATCCCACTAATTGGTATCAAAAGTTGACTCTAGCCCATTGCTAGTTGTGGTTTGTGGTCATATTCTGTTTTTTGGGTTATAGCAGGGAAGAAATCATTGCATTTGGTTCTATGTGCCCATAGCAATATTTTCATGGCCTAGATGGAAAAAGTTCGTCACCTTTCACTTTGCACATTAATAATGCACTAGAAAAATCCTTGTCATATCTGTTTGGACGAATGAATCCTAAAGCAACTCTAGCTAGCACTTTTGAGTCATGGGCCTGTGCTAGCTTAATGGGATCTACATTTTATGTTCTGTTATTTACAACTTAATACATTTCAACAGAGTTGGAGTCCAAGCTGCTAAGGCTGCCAAAATGAAGGTAGTGGTTGTTCCATCTCAAAGTGAGGGTGATTGTTCTTTGTTGGCAGACAGCATGCTTCATTCACTTCTAGAATTTCGTCCTGAGCTATGGGGTCTTCCACCATTTGATGATTGTATGTATATCTTCTTCATATTATGGCTTTTATTTTTATTTTCTTTTGGCTGTATTCTTATCCCTTGCCTGATTGCATAACTTTGTAGGGTTCGACAATGCATTGCCAATTGAACCAATTTACTTGAGCATTCAATACAAAAATGGCTTTGTTAGTAATATCAGAGGTATGTGAAATATTTGTCCTCTAGATCTTACGCATGCACCCAGTGAAATATTGTGAAAATGACAAGAGAGCAAAATTTCTATGTTTTGTAAACGTATGACATGTAATAGTTTCAGATCCATTATGTTTCCACTCATGGTTTCTTAACATGGATAAAGGTAAAAGAAAGAGGAGGCCTTACAATTGGTCATTAATATGCCACCATTTTGTTGTCTGTTGAAATTGGTTTCATAAGTGTAGATTGCATTGCATGGTTTGAAAGATAAGGATCTTAAGTTTATAAACTATGTGAACATTCATCTACTATGTGCAAAACAAGCTATATTTATATAAAAGTTTAAGTGGATATAGAAAATTTGGTTGGCTGGTAGACAAGTTTGTGAAATATGCATCAAAATTTAGTTTATGGATCTGCATTTATCATTATATATGTTCTATGTTCACTAAAACAAAAAAATTACGTATACAATAACAGATGTTGGCAAATCAGCTCTTCCTTGCCAAGTTTCAGGATTGTTCTTTGGCTGGGCAGAATCTGGCATACATGGGACCTTAAAGGTTTTAGTTCACATTGGATCTGATCACTGCTCATGTAGTCCTCACAGAAAAATTGTGAGTAACCAGTCCTTCATTTTCATTTATATCTAAGGTACTCTATATATTGCAAATGTCATATTTCAGCATTTGAATCTACTCAATGTTTCATTTTGACTTTCAAATATTTCACAACTTTATGTTGATGCCTCTCATATCAGCACTCTTATAGCCATCGGATATAGTAGTATTTTGGTTTATTAGTGATAAGGTTTTGAGCTGGTTCAAAACTGACTTGGAAGTGGTGGTGCCGATTTCACCAAAGGCTGGTTTCAATTCTAGTTTCCATTGGCAATTTTAGTTTGGAAGAATGGAG
This sequence comes from Ricinus communis, assembly GCF_019578655.1. Taxonomy (NCBI): domain Eukaryota; kingdom Viridiplantae; phylum Streptophyta; class Magnoliopsida; order Malpighiales; family Euphorbiaceae; genus Ricinus; species Ricinus communis. Next base: position 2,926,770 of record NC_063260.1, read on the forward strand.
GACAAAAGATTATGGCTTCATAGATACATTTTTATTCCCTTTTTAATAGTTCTAAACCGGAGCCAGAGTGCTAATTCCTGTTTGGTTCTAGTTCAGGTCCTGAGGGATGGAACTGGGACTTTAATCAACTGGTCCCTCCAGTGCAGGACCGATCCAGCCCGTGCTCAAGTCTAGTCAGAATGATGAGAATGTGAACTTTTAACCATTAAAGTTTTTTCGATTTTAGTTTATAGTAATAACATTCAATTCTTGCTCACCTCAAAGCGAGAGCGGGCGCAAAGAGAAATGGCTTCGTTTACTTATATTTATCTGGATTGCATTACTTAAGAAACTGATTTAATGAATTTATACATCAGTTGCTATACGTTGAGCATGTCTTCTTCAACTAGCACATGCCAGTCCATTTAAGACTAATCCTCGGTGTTGTTTTACAGCAAATATGTATAATTGACAAAAAAGCTGATGAACTTCCCGATCAGCAAATGCAACTAGTACTTGTTGGCTACATCCGGGGAATGTATAGCATGGTACGTAATGACATTTATCAAATTAAGATAATGAATATAAGAATATAACTATAGTGATCATGTGTAATTTTTTATGTTTATTTTGTAATTAGTTATTAATTAATAAGTTACTCTTTTAATTAAATAATACTTCTAATCATACAAGTGATATTTAAATTTAATTTATGATAATTTATTAACTAATAAATTAGTTTTCTAATTAGATAATGATTTTTAATTCTAAAAATAGTATATTGATTATATTTTAAATATTAGTTTTCATGTGTATAATTAATGAATCATTTAACAAATGTTTTTAACATGATTTTTATATTTATTGTATTGATAGAATCCTAAAAATTTATAAATTTTAATGAGAATAAGTATTTTAAATTGTTATTATTTTCTAAAAAATGAAAAATAATTCTAAAACATTAGAAATTATATTAAGTGTTTTCTATTAAGTTAGTTTTATATTATTATTTATAATCAAAGTAATTTGTGTTTGTGTCTAGTTTGTCTAAATCTTTAGTAGCAAAGTTTATTAGAATTAAAAGGAGAATATTCATAAATTTGTCCATATGGCTTAGAATAATCATTAATTGGAATCAGATGCTTCAATCACTGATGTCAATAATGTCCACCATCCTTATCTATAAGAAAATGCTATTTATTGCTACTGAATAACACAAGACAACATGGATTTAGTTGTTGATAAGTGTCTTTTATTTTCTTTCTGACAACTCATTTTGTGACTTATTTCATTATTCTTATTGGTATAATTGCATCAATGGTGTGTTTGGGAAGTAGGTGAAAGTTGGGAAAAAAAAAACATATATATACATATATATAAATAGATATAATTTATTAGTCAAATATTATACATTATAACTTTACTTGAAAAAAGATATTTATTGATACCAATAGTTGGTGCAATAGACGTGCTATAAAGATTGCCATTTTAAGAGTGAGCATTGGAGTTCAACTGTAGCTAATCTCCCTCAATGTAATACAAATTATTAAAATCTTTTGATGTTTTAGTTTATGTTTCTTGTGATAAATTCCTCAATACCACAATCATTAGTGGATAATTTGGGCAAATATCAATCTGGAGTTCCTTTGCCTTTTTATTTACAAGACTATAAAAGAAGAAACAAAATTCTTGGCTAGATTAGATTTAGAAAAGTATTGATGGGCTAGTGGTGAGTAGTTATAATTAGCAAGAGGAACAAGGCCTTTCCATGTGAAGTTTCTCTAAATAGTATCTTGTTGTCCACATGTAACAGGAAATCGGATCCATTGATGTGGGAATACTTGAAGAAGACAAATCTATTGCAAGTTCTTGTTTGGATCAACACCATTTTGCAGTACCATCCTCCTGGCAAATGTTGCATATCTAGACTACTTTATTACTTCATCAACACTCATAAATAAATAATTAAGAAAAAAATAAAAGAATTCTGATTCTCTATGGTAGATTTAGACTTCAACTATTGAGCACAGTTGTTGTATTATTAAAGTAACTCAAATAAATGTACTTGTATTTTACTATAATGTGAAATCATTTTAGGAGTTTGAACTTCACTAAGTTTGAAACAAATAAATAAAAAATTCAAAAAAATGTAGTCTATTTTTGGACTTGATTGAGGATATATATATATATATATATATTTGTAAAAATTCATTATACAACATAAAAACTCAGGGATTAAACTATAGCAGAAATTCAATAAAATTAGGAGCTTAGAGTATAATGAATATTTTATAAAATAAATTTGAGACAATAAAGATGAAGGTGTATAACAGGGTAAACCAGATAAATTGTAATCATTCTAATCAAACATAATGTGAACAAGCTAATGAAAGTTAAAAGAGAAAAGTCTTTCAAAAGAAGAAAAAAAGAGACTTATGGGAGAAAAAGAAATGGAAGGTGAGCTCATTCAACTTTAATAAAACATCCTTCTTTAAGCTCAATTCACTTTTGGTCACAAACAACATATAACAACAGACCAAAAAGGTAAATAAATTCTGCAATGCAATTCTTTTTTCATAATTCTTGATAGCTTCTATGTTACCGTTTTGCTAGAAAGGATCTTATTATTATTGAAATACAAACAGGTCAGTTTCATGACCTATTGCACCTCTGTCTTCTCCTTTTATTACAAAAGAAATTCAGCTCTTAATTTTCTAAGTTTACATACATGAACTTGACTGACTTGATGAATGACAGAATTTACAAGATATTAACTGATTATAACTTCTTATCAAGGAAGAGAATTGATGTGCTATGTTTGACTTATAGTTGTAATTTGTATATGTACCAACTCAAATGAAGCTGAAAAAGCAGTTTGGAGACTGAAAATACAAAGATGGCAGATGTTTATCAGAACCTTAAACCCAATAAAGGGTGTGCACTCTTGGGAAGTATATGCTTGGGCCAGGAGATCGAATATGAGTTTTCAGTTAAACTTCAGGTATTGGTACAAGTAATTCCTGATAATGTAGAAATTAAGGCATGTTGTAAGCATAAATCAGTCCACAACTAGTGAGAAAAAAAATAGCATAAGTTGAGAGACATGTAGAATTCTTACCTCAGAAAATCGCAAATGTCCACACTGTACATTAGAAGTTTTGACTATTGTTTCCCACTTCAGGTCTGGGGACTGCACTTTGGGAGCCTGAACTACAGGATATGCATGCATACCAGGAAAAGACTTTAGAGATGTATGCTTTGAGGAAACAGCAGGTAAAGTACGCTTTAGCCAAGATTCTGATGGAGATTTTGGTAAAGGTGGGGGTAGAGGATGCAGAGTGTAGCAGCTATCAGGAGTTTCTTGATCACCTAATTCTGTACAGAGTTGGCTTTTTAAATCGGTCTTTCCATTGTCAGCCACATTTTCTCTTGTCATCTTGATAGGGTCCTGGATAGAACTTTCTAAGTTGCTTAATATCTTACCCAGTTGGCTTTCTAAATCAATCTTCCCATCTCCATACACTTTTGGGCTTGTTGGTGTAACAGAAATGGCCATGAGGTCTTGGTCATGTCTTAAATGCACCAAAGGCATTTGCGCATCATGCATGGATTTATCAGATAATGATAGAAGACTAGAATCGGTAGGATCCAGACTTTCAGGCAGCACATTCACCTTTGGATATGCAGAATTAGCATTCTTAATGTCTTGAAATGAAGAATCAAAAGTAGCAGTTCCATCAATTTCCTTATCTTGATCATCTCTTCTGCAATTAATCAGGTCTTTTGTATCTGGAGAACTTGAATTTGAAGTTTGAGGTTTTATCATTTGTACAGAATCTATGTACAGAGTTTTCTCAACCAGAGAACTAGCAGGAGCTGATTCCCACTCATTTCTCTCGTTAGCCAATAATTCTCGAAAATTCTTGCCACCTTTTGCATGTGCATTAAAGCCTCTTGCCCCAGAATTCTTGGGTTTTTCAGGAACACCTAGAAATCCCTTCTCTTCACTAACAGCAGATTGAGAAAATTTATCATGGTAGGGTGAAGTGCCATTGCCCTGTAAACGCTTGTACAGATATGATCCATCCAATTTCTGATAATCATTTCTGCAAGCTTTCTTATTTGATTCACTTTTCAGTTCAATTTTATCTTCAACTATCCCCTTTGCTTGAAGTGCATTAACTGATCCTCGTTTGTTAACAGCATCTTTATCATGCTACAGGAAAGGGAAATCAGGCTGCTATTATTAACAGTATCATGAAACGCTTATGCTTAGATGATAAAAGGTGAAGGGCAATTCAAAATAGTAAAGCAGAAGGAGAAAACATGCATACCTCATTCATAGTTTCAGTGCAACAAGCAGCATATGAAGGTTTAACTTTTGTCATATGTGATAAAGAAATGGGTAGCTGGACCTGTTTTCTCATCCCTGGTACAGGACTCAAAAGACAAAAGGAATTTTGTAAGCATAATCGAGGGAACAACCCACAAACTTTAGGGGAGGAGTTATCTGGTCCTTCATAATTATAATCATCATCCTCTTGTTCAATTTCTTTCACTCCACTACATTGGGAACAGTGTGGCATATCACTTTGCCTTCTGCATTCATTGAATGGATGATATTTTTCCACACCTAATGTCTTCTTTATCTGTCTCGGTTGTTCTTGTGCTGCAGGTTGCTTCTTAGTGGAATGTTGGGGAGTTTCTGAAGCCATTGCCTTTGCTGCAGGCAGGAACCGGCCCATCATGAAATCTCGAGTCTGTGGATCTGTTGAGAAAGTACCAGATGGTTTCATATCTGGACCATCCAACCCACTCACCCCACTTATACTGCAGTTCAAGAAGAACGATTCACTCCGAGAAAGAGTATCAAGGGCATCTACATAGGTCTCATCGTCCTCTGAACCAGACATGTCTGTCTTCTCCATTTTCTCTCTGGAGCTCTCTTCTTTAATTACATTTCTATCTGAAGATGAAAAACCGTAAGAACCCAAAAGGCCATTTCGTGCTTCGCATTGACCAGCTGCTGTGCCTCCAGGAGCTTTATTTAAACCTTGCCTCTCAACATTCAACATTCTCCCTGGTGGAAGCTTTGGAATCATAGGAGGCTGTTGAAGGGCAACAGTTTGAGGTTTAATTTCACACTTGGGCTTTCCCGGGGATCGCTCCCATACAAAAGGAACAGTTCCTGGATTCCTGACTGGACCTGATTTCAGTTCTGACTTGTACTTAGGAAGAGGGGGCACTTTGGAGAAAGCATTTTCAGTTTTCTTTTTGTTATCAGCTTCAATGGTGGACACCGTTGATGAAAACCTTCTCACTGATAAAAGTGGCTGATTAAAATCCAGTTGCTTCTCTTCCATCAGATTCTTTAGTAACATTTACTTTGTTTCTGCAAAAGGTCTCTTATAAATGAAGTCTAATCCTAAAAGGCAAATTAAGGAACAGTAGACAAAATGCTTTACAGAAACAGAAAAGGAGCAAAAACAAGAAAGGTCAATGAATTTCATTATGTCTACCTATCAAATAAAAATGAAAAAGAAGATGGAAAGATAGAGAATCTCAAGGCAAATCATTTCCTATTTTATGTTGAAACTATGGTTGACAATAATAGATGACCAACCAAAACTCTTTCTTTAGTAAAACCAGAAAAACCAACTAAAATTGAGAGTATTTTCAATTGGAAACTGGAATTAAAATAAATGAACACTCCATATATCAATAGGACTTTTGGGTATTCCTTGAAATCTCTTTCTTTTCTTTTTGCATATATCTGAGATCAATTTGTACTGACGAGCAGACAGAAATCCTCAATTGACAACCAAAATGACAAAAGAAAACTACAGAATCTACATACAAAACCCAACTCCAGATTTCATGATTCAGTAAGATGTTTCAAAATCCAACAAATTTAAACTTCTTCAAAATGAAACAAGATTTGCCAAGAACTTCTAACAAGCTTAGTGCCTATATCAATTTTTTTTACTTCATTCACACCGACACAAGTAACAATAAGCAAGAAGCTATGCTGCACAAAAGAAAAAAAAAAGACCTTCTTCTTCTTCTTGCATCAAAAGATAATCAACCCACTAACATAGATTTCATTCTTTTGTTTCTTTCGGGGAACCCAACTCATACTACACATTTAAAAAAAAAAAAAAAAACTCAATTACTGAGAGAATGAAACAGTACCTGCAAGAATGATGTTGCGATCCAGAGACCAACTTTGTTTGTTTCTTGAAAGAAGATATATATATAGAGAAAGAGAGAAATCAATGGCAAACCATAAAAAAGAAAAAATAAAAGAAGAAATAGAGAGATAGAAAGAATCAATGAGAGAGAAGAAGAGAAGTGAAGGATAAACTAGTTGACACGCTTTCATTAGAGTTTACTTGGCTACCCAGTTGAGCCAAAAACCTTGCTTTCATTAATCATTGATGCAATTATGCAAACAATTGATTATTCTTTATCAGCTTTGATTTTAATTCACTTTCTAATTATATTTAATAAAATCATCTTTTTATGGTTTTGATAACATAAATAAATTAATCTTGATACTCACGTTGATAATTTTAGTGTACGTACCACTATTCAAATTTTTTTTTTAATTTTAAGTGATGCTTATCTAATTTAAATTATATATATAAAAAATAAAAAAAATTTAATATTAGATAATTCATATTTAGGATCAATAAATACTAATTATTAAATTTAGAATGTAAATCGCAATATATATCTTAATTAAAACTATATTTATAGACGAAATAATTATATAATTAATTTTATTTATAAAGAATAAATTAAATTCTTAGTTCTTCTTACCATTTATTTAATTGCATGGTGCCTTTTTTATTGATTTGTTTATGGACAGTTGTAGTTTGGAAGCATGTGAGTACAATTGTAAAGAAGGAGGTAAGGATTCAACAAGTCATTTTCATATACATTATTGGAATGTCAAGCCAGGACTAAAGTCATCACTTTGCCTAATAATAATAATAATAATAAGACTCTCTCTTTTCCTATGTCAGCTTTCTCATTTCTTTTTCATTTTTACTCAATCAATCAATGCATATTAATTAATATTCATTGTGATGACTGCTTCTACTACTTTAGAGTTTTGTTTTTGGAGTTTTCTTATATTCTGTACTTTAAAGTTTATTTTAAAATTCCTGATAATGGAGCACAATATATTAAACATGCTGAATAAATAGGATTTGTTCCAATTATATAATATGATTATTAGTTTCATTAAAACTAATCATTCTAAACTCAAATAAAAATATCTTAATAATATATATAAATATTCTAGAAATATAAAAATTAATCTTAAAATGGTCGAAAATCTTTTATATAGCTTGTAATATTCTAAATAGAGCTAGGAGAATCTCAAAGTCTATATAAAAGTGTGGCTATAAGACTTACAAGTACGTTATTATGTCATAACTCAATTACTTACAATTATTAAGACTTCTTTACGGATTTAACTATCGCTTAAACAACTTTATTCGGTAAATCTCAAAATTAAGATCACACCTCCTCGAAATAAAAAGAATAAAGCCCGAACCAAAGCATCTAAGGTAACTATCACAATTTATTTAGTGGTTAGGCACCTAGTACTGGAGCATCCTAGCTTAAATTTTTTCAAAAAAGCTCAGACTACCTCCATTAGACTCATATATTCAATTTTACATTAAATACGAACTTACATAATATGTCAGAAGCAATTCGTTGCAGAATTTTTCTAACTACTTTAAAAAAAAAACACCCATAAGTGTATCATAGTTTACTTGATGGATCAATCTATGATTTTAAAATGTTCGCTTCTCTTTTGGAGCTAAATTTCATTATTAGTATTTTTCTCAAGAAAAGATCAAGCAGCTTAAAGAAGATAATGCAAAAAAAATATGAGAGCTTAAAAAACTTTGTTGGAAGATTTAAATGTTATCTAGATAGTGAAAGTTCAATCACGACACGAGAATTAATATAATGACCGATAATATTCAAATGAAAAAAATTTAGATACTCTTTAATAATAAATCATCTTGATATCTAAAGATATATCTCGAATTTTTAAGAAAATTAAAGATGTAGTTGAGAAATTTTAAATTTTATGAATTAATTAAAAGTAAAAATTAAAAAGAAACTTATAATATGAGCATATATATATTTTGCAAGATAATGGAGGTGTATTTCTTTAGAAATTTGTTCAATGTTATTTATTTAAATTACATGTAAAAATATTATAGCATATATTTAAAATTTATTTTTTATATTTCATTTTAAGAATTTAAATTTTTATTTTAAATTATTTAAATAACAATAAATTTCAATTAAATTCTCATAATTTATAATTTCACTTTAACAAACCACTTTCGAGTAATTTTTTCAAATTAGATTTACTTTCAATTTCCTTTTGTCCATTAAAAAATTTAGGAATTATGCAATTAAAATCAGAATTCAGGTTTAGTTCTTAGGCCCGATAACATAATGAAGTTCAATGACGAAAAACATATGGCTAATCCTACTTTTCAAATTGAGATGAAATTCCTGTCATTTTAATCAATTTACAAGAGAGTTACTAATGATTTGCACAAGATAACATTGTCAATTTAAAGAATTTAATTACTCATTTTGTCCAATTTTGATAAATCAGTTTTTCCTTTTTAGTCATTACCTATTTTAGTTATTAGTTTAATGATTAATTATTTAAAATATCTTTCACTTTTAAACATAAATATCATCATTTCTAATTGACTTTCACCTACTTGAATTTGAAATTGCAAATTACTATACGAGATATTTAAGTTTTCAAAAAAAAATTTATTTGCATCTCAAAAATTATAAACTGATTAATAAATTCATCAATATTTGAATTATTGTGCATTGTATAACAAGTCCAGCCTTTCAATGGTTAGGGCTAGTGAAAGTGGTTTAGAGAGAATTTCAAAATTAGAGTTTTATCGCAACTGCTTTTTTTATGGATTGGATCGATCAAGGAAGGTGGCGTATACTGAAACATAAAAATCTATTAAGAATATTTTAGTAAAAAATCTTTATACAAATTAAGAATAACCTTTCAAAATTGAACAGTGGGAGTATTAGATTTCCGAGTTAAATTGCAATATTAGTTTCATACTTATTTCATTTTTATCATGTTTAAGAGAAATGAGAATTCAACACAAAATAAAACCTTACTTTTTTAATTTTAAAATTTATACAAACATTCTATAAGATACAATTCTCATCAATCTAAAATGAAAAAAGCAAAATACAGTTCTGTTCGCTTCTTGTAATACCATGAAGATGGCATAAACTTAAAGATTTACTTTTGCATTTCAATAGGGAATCTTAAAGATTTTATAAATTACTCTTAAAATAGACATTGAGGGCTTAATTGAACCATAATGAGCAATTAAGTATCTAATTGTGCCTAAATATAAGGATCTAATGTTTCTTGAAAAGAAAAGAAATGAAAGGACCCAATTTTTGTGGCAATAAACTTTAGAGTTTCCATTTAACTATTTCAAACAGCAAAAAACATTTTTTAAAATCGTAACAGCTATATCACTATAACAACCCTCACTTTTGTGTTTTAAAAAAAAGAAATTAGAAAAAAAAAAACTCACCTTCTCTGATCATCTCTTCTCTCTCTCTCTCTCTCTCTCTCTCTCTATCTCTCTCAATCAATGCAGAGGCAGTCGCTGGGCTCACCGGTTTCCAAACTCCACAGCCATGGAGTAGCGCTAGTACCAAAGGACGATTCTACTCTATTGTCACTACCAGATAATCATCCTAAACGCAGCAAAGACGAAACTGACAGCACCGACGGCAATAATAACGAACGCCGCAAATCAACTAAACCTCCTCCTTCTCGCCGATTTTCCTCCTCTTCCATTTCAGCATTATCATCTTCAAAACCTGAAAAACTCGTTCACTTTATACCGCTCCTTACTCTCCTTTGCTTTCTCGTTCTTTATCTCGTCTCTCACACTCCTTCTCAATCAGGTACTATTTATAACTTAACTCTCCCAATTTCTTCACCAGTTTCTCTTCAATTTTTTTAAAGCTTTTTTCTAACATAATCTCGAAACTTCAAAATGCAGATTTAGCTCAGTTCAATGGATTCAAGCAATCCTCTAAGCACATAGGTATGATGCAGTTTCAGGTTTTTTTTTTTCATTTGCTTTTTTTATTTCTTAATTTTATTATTATTATTTTGGTGTGCAGATGAAAATGAGATTGGTGACGTTGATAGATTTGGTAGCGACATAAGGAGAGGCGATGCTTTAGCGATTAGAAACTTAATGAACTTGCAAGAGATCGCCGACAAACGCGCCTCCTCGAAATCTCGCATATACCACAGAAAGATTGTCGCCGATTTTTAAGCCGCAATTTCGGGTTCTCTACTTCTATTCTCTTCTCTCACAGTGCGTTACTGTTTTGCTGAATTCTTTTTTCGCACTTTCTGTTGTACATTTGCATGTGAATTTGTTCATCGTTGATTGTGAAACCAAAGAAAACCGATACTATCCAATTCTGTTTCGTTATTTTGTTTTGTAGATTTTTTTTTAGGATTGACTTCTTCACGGGCTGCTTATACTGAGATTAAAATAAATAAGTACGTAATAAATATGCTAACATGCGCTGATGCTGTAGGCTTATTGTGGTAACTTTTGACAAAAAGGATTTTTATATTTTTTATTTATGTAATTTTATCTAATTGAATTTCTTAATTTTTCTTTTATTTTATTAGATTTTATATTTATTTTAACTAATATTTTTTTAAGAAAAATAAAGTCTCAAAAAATATTATAAAATACTCTAAATCTAAAAATATAAATGCTCAATAAAATAAAAATACAGAAAATAAGACTGAAGATTTTCAAAACTAGTTTTCTGAAGTGAGTTTGTTACCGTGCGCCAAGGTTGTAGTGTCAAAGTGTGAGTGTAGTCCAGCTGGATAATGAGACCGTTGTACCTCGACTTCGGGTTGGAAAATCCAGCTGGAAAGGTAATTTTCTTTTTCTTTTTTTAAATAAAGTTTTATGTTTCTTTCTCTTAAGAGATACGTTTGTTTGAATTATTTTGCAAAAATGATAAGTTTGTTTTAGATTACATTTTAGGTATTTTTACATTTGGCAGAAAAATTAACTCTGTTGGCAGTAACATGGTTAATTATTTTACAAAAGGCCGATAAAGAGTTAAAAAGTAGAAAATCTTTTTACTAACTTTCAAGAATCAAAAACTAATTTGTTATCTTTGACACCCAGCTTCTCTAAAACATAGAGGACTTGAAAAAAGAATCTTGAGCTTAAAATCTCAACCTCATCCACTCTCGCAAACATTCTTTCTAAAGTTAGTGTTCATCATTAGTCAACCATCAACGAATGCTCAAAATAGTGCTCAAGATAGGTAAGAATTTTTGTTTGTCAGAGAAATTGTTGAGTTGGATGAGGCATCCAAAATTATCAGTTATATAAAAGAGGTAAATTATTGGAAGATCTACGAAGGGGTTATAGAAGACAGTACACAAAAATTGGAGAATTTGTTATGACAATGACTAGAGAAAAGGCACGACCAAATCTCCAATCTAGGGGAGCTTAAATAGAAGCAGTATTAAGATAAAGTAATCCATAATCTGAAATTATAGATATCTCATCTAGAGATAAGTATGAAATATACTTTCTAATTTTATTATTTAATAATTATTTGGCCTCTTTTAAATAAAAAGAGAAATATATACAAAAGAAAATATTTCACCATTAAAACTATTGATTTGTAAAATCTAATTATTTTTATTTTTATCCGTTATTATTATTATATTGTTCATATTTGATGATATGAGTATAAAATTTAATAATTTAAAATATTATTATTTGACTGTTAAATATATTTTATGAATCAGTAGTTTTATAAACTATAATTTAATGGTTAAACAATAAAACTAGATTTTGTTAAATTTTAAATTTATGTTATCGGATATAAATAATATGATAAAGATAGTTCATCAATGTAAACTAAATTTTTTACCAATCGAAATTTTTAAAATGAAATATTTTTTATTATAATCTATAATTACATATTTTCTTTAACTAAAAAACCAGAATAAATATTAAAAATTATAAATCAGTAAAATAATAGGTTACCTTTTCATCCCTGTCTCTTTCATTTCTTGCAAAATAGAGATGGCGAAAAAGTTGAAGATGGAGAACAGGTGTTGCTTTTCTCCGCTTCTTTGCCTCCCTTTTATATACTGGATAAACAATTATGAGAAAGAAAAAAGGACGATTAAGGGTGAAAGCACTTCAATTGTGAGTAAAGATAGGATAATGAAGAATAAGAAGATAGTTGACCGGAGAAGTAAAACATAAATTTTTGGTGGAGGGACTAGTGAGATCAGTTGCTATCAAGGGTGCAATTATTTTGGGTTGGGGTGGGGTGTAGTCCGAATAGTTTAGGAAAAAAGAATTATTTATTTTCAAATCTATTAGTTTATTTTAGTTTAGAAATAAATTAAAAAATATATATAATTTTAATTCAGCGTTGTCTAACAATTGTTATTATGAAAATATAATTATAGTCTAGTCTAGATTAATTAAGACTCCTAATTACGCCATTGGTTGCTATTATTATGGAAAGTTTATTCAAATGAAGAGTCTTAGGCACCTATAGTAGAAGATTGGCTTGAAGTTTACATTATAGTTTTCTAAGTCGTATGAAATATAATTAGCATTTTAAATGTGAAGTATATGAAAAGATTTGTTGAACTTTAAGAGTTATTGATCTTATTTTGATGGTCATAAATAATTAAGATTAGTTAATTTTGCTATTTGAGCTGTGAATTGTTTATGGCTGGGAAATGATGTTTCACGATTGTAAATAAAGGTTGGCGGTCGTGAATCTGTGCTATTTTAGAAGAAATAAATTTCTTTTCTTGCACATAAATACTCAAACACAAAATTAATTAATTGTAATTATTTATGACCGTCAAAATTGAATTGATAACCTTAAGGTTTAACATTCTCCCATTTTTTAATGGTGACAAATAATCATTTTAAAAAGATAATTAGAGTATAATTGCTCCCTCTTTCAAAGAGAGTTTATGCCCATGATTTTATAAAAATTAATCAACTATAGAATTCATAGAAACCACAATTTAAATCACAATAAGAGTGATAATCAACACAATTTAAACATAAAAGAAATAATTCATTGATAATAAAGGAATGAAGTAATAAATTATTTCTCTCCCTTTCAAGCGCTCAAACCGTGCAGCAAATTCTTCAAATTTCGCATCAAGCTTGGCATCAAAATAAGAGATGATTTGTTTTACCTAAGAATTGGAAGAAGAGGAAGAAGAGTGACCTATTCCTTGGCTTCTAGGATGCTTTCTAGAGGAGTCTTCATAACCTTGCCTAAAATTTTCTAAACTCTTTCCAAATAAACTCACCATTGGCATTAAGAAACTGAAACTCATTTGAAGCCAATTTCTGGATGACCTCTATCTTAACTAGGCTAAAAACTTCAATAGAGACATTTTTACCTAGTTTAATAGGAGGAAATCCATACTCGAGGCTAAAGCTTATAAAAAGATAGCAATACTAGTCCCAACCACAATTTCACCCACCTTCTTTTGAGCAATTGAGTAGAGTTGGTCTGCTAACTATCTACTATAGACCACTCATTTTTTGTTCTCCATACATCAAAGAAAAAATAATTCGATTTTGTTAATCGAATCATTACATCACCTCTACCACAATTTGAAAGGGATATAAATCTATAGATGTACTTATAGTTAGAGACAACAAAAGATGAAGCTTTAGCGGTTTTGACATTATAATTCTCACCTACAGTAAAGGATTGCCAAACACAACCCAAGGCTAAACTCTACAATCTCCCTTTTACGAAATACTTTCTCAAAAGGTAAACCAAAGATGGTGGCAAATTGAGAGGCAATTAAAGTCTCATCACTTTTAATTTTGAAGGTCATATCTTCATTGGGTTTGTATTCAAGGGCAGAGATAAATTCTAAAGTTAGTTCCCTATAGAACTAAAGACATTTATTCATTCCTGATGAAGGTTTTCATCATTTTTTCTTTTAAACCTAGTTTGGCGAACGTATCCCAATAAAATCTCCTAATGAGTGTGACATTCCTAGTTTTGAAATAGGCATACATTTTCTTGTGTTATTGATTGAGCAAGGAAGCCACATAATCTACATTGCATAAGAGTTTTTATTTATTACCCACTGTCTTCACTCGTTTTTCCATGGAGGGATGAGAAAATGAGTTTTAAGGTTTTGGAGATAACAAGAGAGAGAAAAAGAAAAAGTAAGCATATGTTTTCTTGTGTTCTTGATGAGCAAAGAAGCCACATAATCTACATTGCATAAGAATTTTTATTTATTACCCACTGTTTTCACTCGTTTTTCCATGGAGGGATAAGAAAATGAGTTTTAGGATTTTGGAGATAATAAGAGAGAGAAAGAGAAAAAGTAGGCATACATTTTCTTGTGTTCTTGATGAGCAAGGAAGCTATATAATCTACATCGCTTAAGGATTTTTATTTATTACCCACTATCTTCACTCGTTTTTCCATGGAGGGATGAGAAAATGAGTTTTAGGGTTTTGAAAATAACAAGAGAGAGAAAGAAAAAAAGTAATTTGAGTTTGAAATTAAAGAGAGAAAATGAGAGATTTTGAATTTTTTAAAAAAGAAATATTCAAATTGAATGATTTTTTAAAGAAAAATATTAATTAAATGTGGAATATGGTTAGAACAGTTAATTTTTGTAAAAAAAAATAAAAGTTTTTACAGGTTTCAAAAAGAGTAGTTGCTTTTTATTTTTACAAAAAACACAGCGTTCACGCACGTAAAGAAATATTCACGACCATGAAAGCCCTCCTTCATGCCCATGAAGGCTGAAATTCATAGGTGGGACGCTTACCCATGACCTTTTTTGCTAAAAAATGAATGTCTTATTTCAAAGTAAGTGTCCCACCTGTGAATTTCAGCATTTACGGCATTTACGGTCGTGAACATTTTTCTTCACGGCCGTGGACGCTGCATTTTCTGCAAAAATAAAAGCAAAGGCTCTTTTAAAACTGTAAAAACTTCATTTATTTCTTAAAAAATTAGTCGTTCCAACTATATTCCACATTTAATTAATATTTTTCTTCAAAAAATATTCAATTTGAACATTTTTCTTTCTAAAAATTCAATTTTTTTCATTTTTTCTCTCTAATTTCAAACTTAAATCACGTATTCTCTTTCTTGTCATTTCCAAATCTCTAAAACTCATTCTCTCCTTCCTCCTTCATGGCAAAACGAGTAAAGACGATGGATAAGAAGGGAAAATCTTCATGTGATATAGATTATGTGGCTTCTTTGCTCAATCAAGAATACAAGAAAAGGGTATGCCTATCTCATAACTATAAATACCACACCCATTTAGAGATTTTGTTGGAATGCCCTAGCTAAACTAGGTTTGAAAGAAAAAATGGTGGAAATTATTACTAGGAATGAATGGATATCTTTTGTGAATATTAAAGATAAAACTTGTAGGATAACTAACTTTTGACTTTCTCTCTACCCTTGAACTCAAACTCAATAAGGATATGATCTTCTAAATTGAAAGTGAGGAGAAAACTTTAACCGCCTCCCAATTTATCACCATATTTGGTTTATTTTTGAGGGAGCACTTCATGAAAGAGAGATTGTAGAGTTTTCTTTGGATTGTGCTCGGCAATCCCTCACTAAGAGTAGGAATTAAGATGTCAAAATCGTCAAAGCCTCATCTCTTGTTAACCCTGTCCATAAGTACATTCATAGCTCTATGTCTTTTTCGATTTATGGTAGAGATGAGAGTAAAGGTTCGATTAGAAAAATTGAATTATTTTTCTTTGGTGTATGAAGAACAATAATCGAGTGACCTATAGTAGATGGTCAGTGGACTAACTTTACTCAATTATTCAAAAGAGGATGGATGACATTATGGTTGGGAGCCTAGTCACTAGGATTGCTATCTTCTTAGAAGCCTTCAATATCTAGGGAATATTGCTCTTTTTAGCCTAATTAAAATGGAAGTCATCACGGAAATGACTCTAAATGAGTTATAATTTTCTCAATATCGATGAGCTTATTCGAGAAAAGAGAGATTCAGAGGATTTAGGCAAGATTTTGAAGACTCTCCTAGAAAGCGTCCTAGAAGTCATGGAATGGGTGACTCTTCTTCTGATTCTTGGATACAACAAATCATCTATTATTTCGATACTAAGCTTGATTCAAGATTTGATGAATTTGATGTATAGTTTGAGCACTTGGAAGGGAAATATGAGACTCTTTAAGTCTATGTCAATCATCAAAATTTAATTCCTTGGACTTTCTTAGTTTTAATTTTATTTCTTTTTATTTTTCTTGCACAATTTCAAACATTTTATGTTTGTAATGTTTAGTGCTTTTAGAAACATTTTCTTTCGTAACATTTTATGTTTCTTTTTGTTGATGCCAAAAAGGGAAAAAATAGCTTATATGAATTCATTCCACTATTATTAATGAATTATTTTTTTTATATTTAAATTATATTAATTATCAATTATGAATGAATCACTCTTACTGTGGTTACTGAGATAATTAGTAAAGTTGATAGGGATAATAAATTATGAAATATGGCCCTTTATTTTTCATGAATGTCAGCCTATCGACCTGTTGGATTTATAGTCTATTTATGTAGTGGACCTAAAATGCTACAATTGAAATATGCTATGCTTTATCAATATGTGATAATTTTTTAAATAAATCTTTAATTTAACAACAAAACTAATCTATTTTGACTTTTGCTTTAACATCACCATTACTTATAGGTTGTTTTAAGATTATAAATTTCTAATCTTGACGATTGATGATTATATCTAAGATGAGTTTACAATTAAAAAATTGGCTCATCAAATGTCTATATATATATATATTAACACACAAGATTCAAAAATAAATATTTAGATATAGAACTTTTATTTTGACATGTGTACTTATTTTTATTACTCGAGATTCAAACTGATGTGTAATTTTATAATTTTTTATTAATTTATTGATTAATAAATCACTTCTAATTAAATACTGACTCTAATCTTAAAAATAGCATATTAATTATATTTTAATTTTATATTAACTAATAAATAATATTTTAATCAGATAACGATACTAATTGTATTCTAAAAAATAGTATATTAATTATTTTTTAATATTATATTAATTAATAAATTAATTTTTTAATTGAATAATAATTCTAATTCTATAAACTAACATTTTAAATTATATTTTTAATGTTCTATTCAATAATAAATTATTTTTAATTAAATAATAAATTTTTAATTATAAAAAATAGTAATGTCAATTTTATTGATCGTATTAATTCATATAATACTAAAATTAATTAATATATACTTTTAAAATAACCTTTAAATGATTATACTAATAAGATTTTAAAATTTTAAAAAAATTAAAAATATTTAAAAATGGTTAGTTTACTATTAGTTTTAAAATATTATTAATTAATATTCAAAACTAAATTTTTTATTAAATTATATTTATTGATTTAATTTTATAATTAAAATAATAAAAGCGATTGTGTATTACCAGGTTCAACTAAATAATAGAAAGCTTAAATAATATTAATGCTATTGAATGAAAAGAGGAAAAAGCAAAAAAGGGAAAAGAGAAAAGAGAAAAGATGAGCAGCAGCAGAAACAAACAGCAAGTGTCCATTTCCACAAATTTATATATCTGAGATATAAATTTTTCAATGTGTCAGTAATTGTATTAGGTACAATTATTACATTAACTAATTTTCTAATTATATAATAACTTTTAGTTCTAAAAAGAGTATATTAATTATACTTTTAATATGTAATTATATATAATTGATAAATATTGTTAATACAATTTTATATTCATATGGTCTTAACAAAATCCTAATATATTAAAAATCTTATTAAGAAAAACACTGAAAAACATTCTAAACTATTTTTATTTTTTAAAGAACATGATCCCTGGTGCAATTTGAGTGACTCAAAATTCAAATACTTTGGAGGCAGCGTCCTCCTTTTGAAAAGATGTCAAAAATGGGCCATAAAACAATCGTGTCAATCCAGTCCAAATAAATGAAATGGAATTTGAAAAGCACGAGCACATGTTATTTTAGCACTCGTAGGCCATAGGCAACTTAAATAGAAACAACAAAAACACATTCACTAACCAACATGAATGCCCAGATATATTGACCCCAAAAAGAAAAAAGAAAAAGAGAGAGAGAGAGAGAGAAGAGATTACATGCAATCATATCAAAATAATTGGTAAACTGTCCTGCATTCACCACCTTTCTGTGTTGGAGGAACTCCAGCTAGTAAACAAAGAGATATCAAGTACAAGAGTTGAACCCAAAACAAATTTACAGTAAATCAAAGGATCAAACCTTGAACAGGTGCAGGCTTGAAAGGAAGGTGCTCACCTTCAGAAGATGCTTTTGGTGACTCGGATAGGTGAACCTGGGCAAAATCATCCACCATTTTTCTCTTTTGCTCATCTTCAGCCATACCTACTTTTTCTTTTGCCTTCTGCCCAACTTCTCCAGCTGCCTTTGCAACCTTGTTGAAAGCACCAGTCACCCAAGAAGCCCCAGTAAAAACATACCTGTTCTTCATAATAGCAACTCCTGCACTACTGACTTTTTGCTCAGCAGCGGCGAATGCTGTTTTGGTTTTCTCTGAAACCTGGAATTTCTGATCCACTTCCCGGACTTTGTCGCTCACAATTGTTGTGCCAGCACTGATCTTATCGGTAAGCCCTATTTTTTTGTCAAGAGAAACAACTTTAGCTGACGCTGTTGAAGTCAACTGGTGCTTATCATCGAAAGTCTTTGCTTTGTTCACTGCATCTTTGCCTAAGATAAAGCCCTTAGCAAGCATACTTGTAACTACGTCCTCTGCCTTCCGGAGGGCTGATTCAGCACCACCAGGAGTTTTATTTTGAGTTACCTGTAGAAATCAACGTTATTCAGATTCCTGAGGTTAGCATCAAAATGGTAGCAGAGCATTTTAATATTCTTACTGCAGGTGGTAGCTGATAATCTGGATCCAGAGTGATGCTGACAGACAGATCTACTATTGTTGCTCCCTGACATGAGAAATTAAAACTTGATCATCTATGATACAAACAAACAACTGAAACCACCTAAAAGGAAAGAAATAAGAAGAAAGGGAAAAGAAAAGAAGAGAGGAGTCAATTGTTATGGTGATAAAAAATCATCATCATTTGTGCCTCAACTCATAAATTATATGCCTTACAGAAAGCCTAATCAGTTACAAAACTTCACAAAGAGAATGCATGCCATACTAGCTTCCAGAAGATTGTGAGTCTAACTTCCTGCTTGGTTATTAAACCCTTGCATTTATTATCTAAAACAATTAATGAAATTTTTAATCCTAGAGCCCATAAAATCCAGGAGCTAGGACTGTCAACCGAAAAGCTCAAATAAACATACAGTTAGAGCAATTTCAATTTCAATCAGCAAATTGATGCTTTCAAACTATAGATCATGATTTAGGAGATTTGGGGAATATAAAACATGATCAAGTGAAGTCAGGCTTTAAAGAGGCATTTGAAATTGCATTTATAAAAGAAGCATTCCTCCCAATATTGCTGCCACTCTTAATCTCATTATGAAACCCCAGCTTAGCTCTATAGCCTTGGCATGGGAGACTATAACACGAGCTGACAACAGCCATGCACCACTTGTGTTCTGTTCCCAAGGGCACCCCTCTCTTGAAAGTGGCAAAATTACAAGTATGTCTTAAGTGTTTTTAAAGGTAAAAAACATCA
The DNA here is from genome assembly GCF_019578655.1 of Ricinus communis. Taxonomy (NCBI): domain Eukaryota; kingdom Viridiplantae; phylum Streptophyta; class Magnoliopsida; order Malpighiales; family Euphorbiaceae; genus Ricinus; species Ricinus communis. The sequence goes on from NC_063260.1 coordinate 2,946,624, forward strand.
ACAGTAAAATACAGTCCAAGAGATCCAGATCTGGTCAGAAAGATCTCAATTCTAACCAGGAGAAACATGGGTTTAGTATAGTTGCCTATACTTAAACAAATCTGTTGCATTTAATTGCTTGCTGAAATATTTAGTACATTGACCCCTCCGCTCTCCCTTCCACTCGCTTTTAAAAAACTACTATGTAATTTAAAATAGATAAAGCTCTACTAGTCAGTAACTGGTTTAAAAAGAAAGAGAGGCTGATGTATATGATCTAAACATCAAAAAACTAAAAGAATGCTAACTTTAAGTTATGAGTAATTAAACATCATAGAGAAACAACCTCACAGAAACAGACAGTGCAAAAATTTTGATCAAACCATTTTTCATATCATTAGTGAGTCTTTGAATTGGCATAAAATGAGCCTGAGAATACCGATATCTCACTCTCTCTCTTTCTCTCTGTCTCTGTGTGTGTCTGGAGAATGTAGACTTACCAACAAATATACACAAAATGAGTTTTTGAGGAACTAACTATGTTTGTTGTCTAATGTCCTCAATTCTTTGTATGAATTTTGAATAATAAGACTCAGAATCTTAATATTAACCTATATTGAGACACCAACAGCCTGACAGGATGTCTATACTTGATTATATGCTTAGTAGATTTCAGTGTGGTTTCTTGGAAATATGCATTTCCTGCAAACTCAGGCATCAAGAAATTTATATGGTAGAAAAATTTAATCCTTGACATGTCACTATAAAATTTAAATAACAGTGCTCTCTAACAACAGGAGATGGTGATTTAATTTCTTATACAAGGTATAATTAGCCACCAGATATTAAATTTCATATGAAGAGAAAGAGTGTTTCTTCATGTAGAAAAAACCAGGTAATGTTACCAAAGGATTTACTACTAAAAATATACTGTAGGTCGTCTTACAATGCTGTGTGAGCACACCATCAGTCAGAATTAACAAATCATGCATGGCAGACAAGCACATTGGAAACATGAGAAAATAATATGACATAGAATGTAGTAAGAGTCAATTACCGAAAGAAGAACAGCTGTTTCTGCACCCTGTGAATCTTTGTATGTAACATATGCAATTTGAGATTTTTCATCATCTCTGTATATGCATATGACATAATCAGTATCCATGGGACAAACATACGGAGTAGAAAACAAAGGAGAGGGGAAATTAAAGAACTCCAGATAATGAAAGAGCCAAATTGGAACTACATGATGAAATACCTCCGCACTTCAACATATTCAATATCACCAGAAAAAGAAAAGAACTCCCTTAGGTCTCGCTCAGTTGCTCCTAAAGAAACATTACTGACTTTGACAGTTCTTACCTGCAAGTAGATTAAAAATAGTGTATTGCAGAACTTTGAAGGAGAATAGTAATATCAAGTCCAGCATCTCTTCAAAAAATCACACCCAAAAGAATAGGATGTTGTTCAAATTTCCAACAGCACATGAATAAAAGGAAAAGAAAAAAATGTTCCGCCCCACCTGGAGGACTAAGAACTATGATACTTTTTCTATTTAGAAATAATCTATAATCGACAAAAAAGGAAAGTGAGGAAACAGGTAAAGACAACAATCACATGAAAATGAAATCAAAATGAATGATTGGTAATACAAACAGAAAAGATTTCCACACTTAAATTTCAGCTCACCCGCATTCCATTGAGCGATAAGTGTAATGTCCACTTTAGAACTCTCTCTCCCTCTCTCCTCTCTTATACATACACATACACATATTGAACTTCATGTTCATAGAAGTCTTATAGTCCTCAAGAAAGAGCTCTCTTCTCTTGGAGAAAATGTAATAAATCAACATAGAAATTGGTCCCCTCACACAGCAGTTCTTTTTCCTTCTATTGAGTATTTTGATTCAAGATTTTATTTGATGAATAACTCCTTTTACACATCTCACATCTACCAAAAATAATACCAGCAAGGTTAAGCTAAGTAAGACTCATAGCTTTCAAACATAATTGCAATTAGCATGTATACTACAAGCAGCACAAAATCCCTAAACGGCATCGCTGCAGCTTAACAATAAACTTCATTTCAAAAAGAAGTAATGTTAAAATAATACCTAATAAATCATTTATCATACATTTTCATGATAAAACAAATAATTCATCCATTTCACTAAAACCTAAAGAAATAAAATGAAAATGGATTGAACTACTGCAAAAAACAAATTTGACACTGAATGTAATCAAATCAAGCAGCATCATTAATCATAAGCAATTCATATCTTTTCAATAACTTAAATTAAACAAACAAAAGAAAAAGGAGAGCAAGAACCTATTCAACTGGGATAGATCTAGCATAGAATCAATTTCAACAACAATAGTAATATATTTAAGCCATAATATCCCCAAATTAATCAAATAGAAATCACTAACCGACATGGCGAGCTGCTTGCAAGAGAATGAAGGATCGAAATTGGAGAGTTTCCTTTTTTTCTTTTCGCTGTGGGCGAGAGAGGTATAGACGTGTTTGAAAGGAAGAGAGCCTTGTCTGATTACATATATTTAAAACTTTCATTAGTCAATCGCAATACCCCTTTGAATATATTAATAGGGCCACACGCTAATACTAATACTAAAGAGTTAGTCCTATTCGCATAACTAATATTTTAATTAATTCTGTCGAGAAAACTAATATTTTAATTAATAAATGAACTTTCAGACTTAGCTCCGTAGTAAATGTACATTTTACTTTAATAAAATATTTTAAATTTAGTTTTTATTAAGTATTTTAATTATAAATATTTTCTTAAATTTAATATATTTTTAACTTTGAATTTTTATAAAAATTACAAATTTAGTGTTTTAAAAAATATATTTTATTTTTTTTATTTTAGTATGTAAATTACTTTATCTAATTAACTTATTCATATTTTATTTTATTATTATTTTATAGACCAAATTATAAAAAATATATTTCATAATTCTAGCAATTTTAAGTAATTATTTCAAAATTTTTTATCCAAATCATCAAACAACTCACTAAAAATGTTTTATGAAACTATTAATTCAAAATGAAAATTTAATTTAGTCCCACAATTATTATAAATATTGAATTATAAGCAGCATTCCTAATTGAGCTAGAGTAGAATTATTTAATTTTAGTATTCGATGAAAATTAATAATTATCAATTAGGATAATTAATAATTATAAAATATAAATTTTAATAATTTATTATATATAAAATTAAATAGAATTGTACAAATTTTATGAATAATAAATATTAAAAATTATAATAAAAATATTTCAAATAAATCTTATCAAGATAAATTAAATAATTTTAAAAATATTAAGTCATACTATAGTATTTCAACCAGGTTAAATTTTAAGAATTTAAACGCAATTTGAGATTGAAATAATTATTAAAATATTTTTCTTAGAAATTAAGATTTTATATTGTTAGAATACAATATTTACTCTAATTTTGTGAAAATATATGTAATCAGACAAGGCTCTCTTCTCTTGCTGCTGCTGTCCACGCCACCGCTGCTGCTGTCCGCGCCACCGCTGCTGCGATTCACTCCGCTGCTGCCGTTCAAGCCACCGCCGCTGCAGTCCACGCCGTTGCTGCTGCTGTCGCCGTTGCTGCCGTCGTTGTCAGCCGCTGCTCCGTCTCAGGTAAGTTAAGTTGATGCGAAAATGGTTTAGGTTACTTTAAATCTATAAATGATTGTATTTATTTATGCAAGGGCATGAATTTAGTGGCAGTTGGTTTCATAACCTTGATTTATTAGATTTTTTTTGTCATTTTCTTCTGATTTGTAGACTTTAGTTGCCTTTATTGAATGTATGTACGTACTACTCTTCAAAAGGAATTGTTAAATTTCTATAGTTTGGTTGAGGGAGACATGGCTGAGACACAATAATGCAGAAATATAGCAAGAAACAGCTTCTTAATTATTTGGTATAATGACAGATTGGTCTCTTGTTTACCCAATAACCTTTATTAAAATTGAATGTTAAGTGTATTGATGTTTGCTAAATGTTAAGTGTATTGAATCCCAAAGTGTTAGAAATAAATTAGCAATTTGTAATGTTTAAGTGTATTGATGTTTGCTAAATATATGAGATATATTTAACTCTAATTTGTTGATTGTAATTTTATTTTTTTAGGTCGGAACATGTCAAATACGGATAATACTCTTGAATATGTAGATAATTGTACACATCTTCAAGCTTCCGGAAATAATGAAAATGCTCCAATTACACCTAGTATCCAATTGCACTTTAAATTTGGAGTTGAAAGATGTACAAATTGTAATAAATATTGCATTTTATTTAGTTTTTATTATTTACAACATTGTTTTAAATCTTATTGAATTTATGCTTGGTTTATATTAATAAATCGAACATTTGATGTTGAATACTTAGACTTAATTAGTTTATATTTTGTAATTTTTGTTTATTTTATTAATTTAAATTTTTGTAAACGGGTTCGGTAAACAGGTACCCATTTGATTACCTGAATATTCATATAAACAGGTTTTAGTGGGTAAGATACTTGCTACCCATTTAAATACCCATAAAATTTATTTAATAGTCATTTAATTCAACGGGTTTTAATCGAGTTCAGGTAGTTTGCGGGTAATCCTATTAGGATTTGAGACGGGTTCGGGTAACAAAGGTAACTTTTAAACGAATTTGGGACGGGTTCGGGTAACGAAGGTAACTTTTAAACGAATTTGGGACGGGTTCAGGTAAGTATATTTTGAACGGGTTCGGATTTGGATAGCATTAAACGGGCGGGTACCCTACCCGTTGCCATCCCTATTCCTATTGACTAATGAAAGTTTTAAATATATGTAATCAGACAAGGCTCTCTTCATTTCAAACACGTCTACACCTCTCTCGCCCACAGCGAAAAGGAAAAAGAAAAAGGAAATTCTCCATATTTGATCCTTCATTCTCTTGCAAGAAGCTCGCCATGTCGGTTAGTGATTTCTATTTGATTAGTTTTGGGATATTATGGCTTAAATTTATTACTATTGTTGTTGAAATTGATTCTATGCTAGATCTGTCCCAGTTGAATAGGTTCTTGCTCTCTTTTTTTTGTTTTTGTTTAATTTAAGTTATTGTAAAGATATGAATTGCTTATGATTAATGATGCTGCTTGATTTGATTACATTCAGTGTCAAATTTGTTTTTTGCAGTAGTTCAATCCATTTTCATTTTATTTCTTTAGGTTTTAACGAAATGGATGAATTATTTTTTTTATCATGAAAATGTATGATAAATGATTTATTAGGTATTATTTTAACATTACTTCTTTTTGAAATGAAGTTTATTGTTAAGCTGCAGCTATGCCATTTAGGGATTTTGTGCTGCTTGTAGTATACATGCTAATTGCAATTATGTTCAAAAGCTATGAGTCTTACTTAGCTTAACTTTGCTGGTATTATTTTTGGTAGATGTGCGATTTGTAAAAGGAGGTATTCATCAAATAAAATCTTGAAACCAAACACTCGATAGAAGGAAAAAGAACTGCTGTGTGAAGGGATCAGTTTCTATGTTGATTTATTTCATTTTCTCCAAGAGAAGAGAGCTCTTTCTTGAGGGTTATATAAGACTTCTATGAACATGAAGTTCAATAGGAATACCAGATGTTCTGTGTATGTGTATGTATAAGAGAGGAGAGAGAGAGGTCTAAAGTGGACATTACACTTTTCGCTCAATGGAATGCGGGTGAGCTGAAATTTAAGTGTGCAAATCTTTTGTGTTTGTATTACCAATCATTCATTTTGATTTCATTTTCGTGTGATTGTTGTCTTTACCTGTTTCCTCACTTTCCTTTTTTGTCGATTATAGATTATTTCTAAATAGAAAAAGTTTCATAGCTGAAATTTAAGTGTGCAAATTCTTCTTTTTTTTTTTAAAGAAAATTTTTTTTCTTAAATTTTTGTTGGTGTTCTTGGTAATTACGTGATCTTTCTTTAATTTTTATTGGAATTTAATTTCCATCTTATTAGGGGCCAAAAAGAAAGGCTCTTTTTTTTCTCTCTTTTCTTTTATTGTTAATTGTTCAAACTTCTCCCAGAAATTAACATTTAATTTAACATTTTTCAGAAGGTGGGAATTCTGTTAGTGTTGTTTGTTGGCTTTGGCTTTGGCTTTTGTAGTAATGCTTCATCTTCAAATGAGGTTGGTGGCTCCGGTAGTATTTGTAGTTATTTTTTGTTTAATTAGCTGACCTCTTTCTTCTTGCTAGCTTATTTGTGTTTAAATCTGGAGCTGCTTTTATATTACACTTGAATCGTACAAAGATGCCCTGCTCCCTACATTATCTAGTGAATGGCTCTTGGTAGTTCTTTAGACTCTTAGTCATAGCTTAAACTTGTGGGGTTCAACACTTTCTGTATCTTTGTGAAAAATCATGTTCGTCCATTTGGGTCTACCAGCTTATGAGGGTGGATTTGTACATTGTTGTGATTTTTTGAACCATTTTGAACTGGAGGAGATATAATTCTTAATTTTAGGAGACGTCAGTGAATAAGCTTGTATTAATATCAGGGTTGTGTTTCGATGTCTTTCTCAAACCATTTTGGCCCAATGAGGATTTTGGTACATCTGGGACCTTCTTTTATCCCAGTTTTAGTTTAATTCTCCCTTGTGACAGATTGTCAGAAGCAAGTTGCCTCTGATCTTGGTTACAGATGGAATTCATATTACATCGAGCTCAACTTTCTTCTGAGATTTTGAGAACAACATAATTATTCTACTAATTTGGACACTTGACTGGAGTCTTTAATCATATGATATTGTTATCCTGGAAATCATTGACACTATCCATTTAAATCACACTAAATTCCAATTAGCATTCCATCTAGAGTTAGGTTTTGCCCAAACAATAACTAAGAAAGCTAAAAGCTTCTAGAAATCTTTTAGCGTTGATATCTGCACTTCTGTTAAATGCACTGATTATATAGGAAATTTATACTCTCAAAAAGCTGCTACTTCTTGTAAATGCTTAACTAGGAAAAGATAAATTCACCATTTTCAATTGGATAGCAGGAAGCCTAAATATCTTGAGGACTGAACAGACGCTTACTCTCAGAATAAGAAACTTGATCCGTTATTTACATATTTCCTGCAAACTTCTTGACAACTTTTTCTCAAGACACTATTTTCAAGTGTTCCTCATGCCCCAACTGTTAATTTCCAGACTTGTACAAATGAATTGCAATATTAATTTGTCACTTGTTATCTTTTATCTTCAGGTAGCTAGATGTAATTCAGATTCTATTTCCAACAACTTGAACATCGGCAGTTCTAGCTTCAAGAAATACATTGTGGAACATTATTTTGAAAAATATGAGAACTTTGTGGAATCACATTTTCAAGATTTCATGGCAGATAAAGTTCTACACCACTCATGCAAATTGCTGCCAGATAATCCAAATGATCTTTATAGACTTTCAGTTACTAATCGCCTGTTGATTGGTGAAGGTTCTCATCGTCATCTGTATTCAAGTATCAAATTTCATTTCCAGTCAGAATCTATATCTCAGCTACCTAATTTCACCAATTGTAAGTTTATAATTTTGGAGAGACTTCCCTCTGGAGTCTTTGCTGACCCATTTGAGCTCCAACACCTTCTCCAGCGTGGTGGTAATACAAATCTTTTATTCCTTCATTGACTTTATTCTTTAATTTGGTCTTACTGGATCATGGTTTCAAACTTAACTTGTTTTATTCCTTTGTTGTAGCTTTTGCTGATCTGGCTGTTTTTGGAGATACAAATTTGGAATTGCCTTCTGTTGCCTCCAATCGGTCTATTGTTGAGATTCACATGAATTTCAGTACCAGAATCTTCTTTGGACAGACAAATGAACTAGAGATTAGCATAGATCTCCCTTTGCATGCACGGTATCCAGTAAGTTGCACATTATGTTGTTCTTGTATTGCTATAGTTTGTGTTGCGGGCTTAGTTATATTAGAGAGAACAGATCAAGCTTGTTCACTGCCTTTAATCTTTGCTCATGCTTGGTTTCCCTTCTCTGTGTGTTGTGTGTGTGTGTGTGTGTGAGTGTGTGTGTGAGAGAGATACTCAAAATGACATAACAAGCTGTTGAAATCAAATTTCACCCTGTTATTATGCCTTTTGTACTTTTAAGGGGACTGTTCTTGTGCCTTAACCTTTGAGTAAATTTTCTTGCATGTTTGCATTTGCCATTGCCAATTCTTTCGACTGAAACTTCACTCACAAACTATTTAAGGCCTGCAACTATTGGGTATTTTTAGTAAATTGAGCAGAACATTTCATTCACTTTTACCTATGTTGTAATTCTTGTATTGGCTGTCTATCAGTATCCAGTTCACAGTTAACATCATTAGAACTGGAATCTGAAATGGTACCATAGAACTAGGACATGATTTATTAGAAAACATTAAATAGATAGAGGGTTACAACTCTTGCATCATCTGCGAAGGCCAACCTCAAGATAGCGGCAGAAATAATGGTAACCTTTTTGCACCAAATTAGTTGGATTTTGCATAATGATATTTCACGAATGTCTTTCTTCTGAAACCAGAAAGGCAGTGATCAAAGCTCTTTTGCAAGCATAGAAGACTTGCATGGAACCAAACGATATTAATTGTTAACTCCTTTAACTTTACTTAATGGAAGACTGACTAGACATACACGTAACTTTTCAAATCGAATGCAAAGTCTGTTAATTTCTATAATTATTGCTCCCTTACATTTTTGCATCAGCTTAATGATTTCAATAAGTGTTTCTAAAGTTTTACAGGCTGACCCCAATTAATTTGGTATTAAGGACTAGTTGAATTGAGGTTCTAAAGTTTGATTATATTCCAGCCCTCAGGTGAAAGTGGTTATTTCGAGATAGAATTCGGTGCACCTGATCTATTGATGAACTGCAAGATGGAAGGAAATTTAAGCAACCAGAGCTGCTTATTCACCCCAAACATTGTCTGTATAGAATCTAATACTGGTACTATTTTGTGGAGAGTACCTTCTGGTACAAGGACACATGCTGGTATTGTGTCAGTTGTTACTTTTTTCACTGCGGTTGTATCAACTCTTGTAATTGTTGTGGCATCCTTCCTTTCTTCAGATATTAACTCTGTAAAAACATTCAAATTATCATGATTCTGATGCTATCTTTCCGGTCTTATTTTGGAGGAAAAGATATTGAGCAAAAACTATCTCCTTGGACATGTCGTAATGATTTTAAGACACTTCCTTCTTGTAATCATCAAGCTTGAGTATGTATATTTTGAACTTGTGAGAAAGCTTTTTCATGTAAGACTTCAATTCTACAGAGTACAGGGGCCAAGTTGGTGCAGGACCTGATCGGAACACTAGAAATTCTCCTCGCTCCATTGGTCCTCTAAATGTGCAATTGAATGGATCCCAGTAAACTAATTTCAGAATCCAAGGAATGGCTTTAGGATCATATGAACTCCCCTTGAATGATTCCATGCTGGCGAGAAGGCTTCTTCGGATATTGATGCTTTGTTGATTGAACAAGCTAAATATATGCCAGTTTCATACCAAATTGATCCTCTAACAGCAGCTTGGTTAGCAACAGCCATTTGCTCGTATTCATGACAGCAGCTTAGTTAGCAACAACCCCCCCTCTTCTTTTATTTCATTAGAAAGAAATAAAAGTTATTATAATTATGTAGAGACTATAATAATTACTATACTCGTTATAATCTTTTTTAAGAAGACAATAGCCTTATTTTAAAATAATTAGCAACTCAAATTGCTTCAAATCAAATAGGGTAATGATGTAATTTCATCTTAATATTCATTTAGCGAGAATTATGAATATATATATATATATATATATATATATATATATATATAAAATTTTAGAGTTATCTTTCTCGATTTAATTTAGTCTAATTAAGTATGAAATAATTATTTTTCTTTTAAACATGTATTAGATTTTTGAAGTGACTTTGCTCAACTCAATTTAATCTAATTAAGTATGGAATAAATTTTCTTTATGTAAACATATGATAATAGCCTTGGAATCATCTTGCTTGATTCAATTTAATTTAATCATGTATGAAATAATTATTTTCATATAAATATGTTATGAGGGTTTTAGAGTGGTCTTGCTCAATTCAGTTTTATCTAATTATGTATTTTTCATGTAAATTGTAATAAGAATTTTGGATTGGTATTGCTCGATTCAATTTAAATAAATTAATTATGAAATAATTATTTTAAATATAAATGTGTGATTAGAGTTATGGAATTGGAAACTCATAATCTTAAGCCAGTAGGGCCCCACTAGAAATGATTAGTTACAATTATTTTTTATATGAAAAATATTTTTGGACTAGTATTGTTGGTCTTAATTTAATATAATTAGGTATAAAAGTTTAATTTCTTTTCTATATCAACGTGTGATAAGGATTTCATAATATCATTGCTTGTCTTAATTTAATATAATTAAGTGAGAAATATTTATTTTTTACACGATCGTAATATAAAAATTTTGTAGTTTTCTCGTTTGACTCAATTTAATATAATTAATTAAATAATAATAATTTATCACGTAATCATAAGATAAGGATTTTAGAGTGTCATGTATTGATTCAGTTTAATCTAATTAAGGAATATTTATTTTTTATGTGATTGTGAGATACGGATTTCAAATTAGCTCAATTTAATCTAATTAAGAAATTTTCTTTCACGTGATTGTAAAATAAGAATTTTAAAAAGTCATTTCTCAAATCAATTTAATCTAATTAAGAAATGAATATTAATTTTCAACTAATTGTGTAATAAGGGTTTTAGAATGTACTCGCTCAATTCAATTTAATCTAATTAAAAAATAATAATTTTTTATGTGATCGTGATATAAAGTTATTAGAGTATTTTTGTTCGACTTAATTTTAATCTAATTAATTAAGTAATAATACTTTTTCACGTGACCATAAAATAAGAGTTTCGAAGTGTAATCGTTCAACTCAATTTAATATAATTAATTAAATAATATTTTTTTTTCATATCAATATGTGATAAGATTTTTAAAATATTCTTACTCGACTTAATTTAATCTAATTAATTAAGTAATAATATGTTGTTTATGGAAAAAGAAGTAGAAAGACTATTGTTTAATCCTTTAATGTGTATAATTATACAACTAGCCAACGCATGTATTAAAACTGAGTATTGGAAAGTAAAATAATGATTAATGAATGAAATAAATTTTGATCCAAGAGTTAGCGTTAAAGTTCTTTAATAATATTGAGAGAATACATTGGATTGAGACCTTAAGGCTATCATGCTGGACCCAATGCAATTAAAATTGAAGCACCAGTCTTAATTATATTATAAATAAAGTGATTAATTCTTTTGTTAATTTGTGCATTTGGTGAGATTAGGACTCTATTCATATAAAGAGAGAGACTTTTTTCGATAATATATTAAAATCTCAATAGTTGATGTATGAAGCTAAATTAATTTATAAATACAAATCATTAATTATTCCATGAGGGAGGTAATGTATTAAATGATTAAAAATTAGAGGAAATTATTATAGATGGAGGAGGAAACTTTTTTATTTATTTATTTACCTCCAAATATATTAAGAATATTTTTATCCATTTACAATTATTAATGTAGTTTAACTATTTAAAATTAATAATAAATCTATTTTACTTAAATACTCTTGTTTTCTCGGGTCAATTTGATCCAAATAGCAGGTCCTAAATTTTTACCATGTTAACTACTAAATTTTAAAATTATATTTAATTTTTTTAAGCATTAATATGTAGCACTTCTATAAACATTTTGCATTAGAGCCACATGTCAGTTTTTGATTGGAGAAAATATAATCTGATTTTATAAAATTTTATCAAATAAAATTTTATAAAAAAAAAATGATATATACACTGAATAATTTGGATAGAGTATCTGTGTAGTACTATAAATACTCACATCCTACCTAAATTTAATGTTAATTTTATGGATATGAGCTCACTCATATTTACACACGTAGTCAACTTGAACATTATCCACTTTAACTGAATAACGTTTAGATAGATATATACCAATAGATGCAAATTGCCATTCCTAAATTGATGCATCTGGATTACACAATTTAATCTGTATTTGAGAATTGAGATTATTTTTGGGTGTTAAAATAATAAAATTAATTTTTAAAATTTTATTAAAATTTTGAAAGAGAAAGGGTGACCCCGAACACAAGCGGTGGATGCCTATCATCAGCTCGTGCCGGAAGCTGTCGAGTGAAGTTTTCCATCAAGCTCAACTCTCGTATTTAGCTGTACTAGTAAAAATTTGATTCCTGAACGGAGCGCCGAAAAAGGATTAAAACGACGTCATTATGTTCCATTTGCATTGGATGACACGTGCTGTTTTAGAGAATATAGTAATTTACATATTTTTTAAAATAAATTTTAAAATTTAGAAAAGAAGAATTGAGTTTGGAACCACTATAGTTATGTGAATTACACTGACTCTTTATATATTATATTTTTAATTATTATTATTATTATTATATCGCTCTAGATTCACGCCATACGCCTCTCTTTCACAATTCTCTCTCATGTCGGTGTAGAGATCTTGCAGCTTCTGCACTCTAAACCACACACTGCACCTTCCTTCAACATTAAATAAAAACACACAAACAAGAAAACGAAGCTACAACAGCATCGACTTCGTCTAGGGTTTCAAAAATTGAATCTCTACGCCAAAAACAGAAAAGGAAATGCAAGAATTATTGTTACTGAATTTTCAAAACGTTGTGGTTGTTGCTTTATGATAGATTCAGCGATTGGTTTATTGAAGGAGTGTATGAGGGAATTGAAGGATTTAAGGTGGGATTTTAGTCTGGTGATAAGGAGCAGGGGTAGATGGGGAAAATGCGGTTGATTCTTTCTTCTTGTTCTTGTTGATGATCATTCCTGTTCTTCTTCTTCTTCTTCTTTCTTATTGATCTCAACTTGGGCAAAACCTTGTCGTTCTTTTGTTTTGTTTAGTTTTGTTTTTAAGTTTTTATCAGTGAACAAAATGCAGCAGCAAGATCACCGCAAGAAGGTGATGGATTCTTTCTTAATCGTGTTTTATATTTAAATCATGATTACTTTTGTCTGTTAAATTTGGGATTTGATTTATTCAAGTATTGAGTGAAAAAGAAAGGAAGAAAGAGATCAGGTCATTATTCTTTCATGAATGTTACTGTTACTGTTAGGATTTTTTCAAATTCTTAATACAAATAATTTACTAGCTGTCAATATTATTTGTCATAGTTATGCAATTCAACTTTTAAATAAACCATAATTGCCCAAAAAACAAAAAAAAACAAAAATTTAGCTGGTTAGATATTATTTTATTTTACTTTTAGGTTAGGTTTGCTTTGAAAATTGTGATGAAAGCATATATGTTCTTTGATATTTTCTTTAAGGGAGATGATACCATAAGTCTGTGAGCTGCTCTTTTAGCGTACTGGATATGGGATCATTGAGACGTGAGCACTCATTTGGTTTCTGGAGTGCAATCTGTTAATTAAATGCTAACGCTTTTCTATCAATTATTTAGATGCTTATTTTTCATTTATTCTCTGCCTTTACTCCAAGTGGATCAGATTCTGTGATTTTCTCTCATCAGTTTCTTCCTATTAAGGACTATCAGTTCATCTTCATTCTTAACTTTAAAAAAAAAAAAATTTAATTCATTTTAATTTTTTGCTTGTATGCTATATGAATATCTATTGTTCAGTGTCTGCATATATGTGTATTGCCTGTATTTTGAGGTTGCTGATTGGATAGCTGTCTGGTCTCAGGTAGCTACTTCTTTCTTTTGCATTCTATTTTTTATTTTCAGCGATCCCTTCCTGATCCCTATCAAAAACTATAAACTTTATTGTTCTCTATGATTGATGTTGTAAAGCAGAGTTTAATTGGTTGTAGTCTTGCTAAATTCATCACCTTTTATTTTCTTATCGCAGGTACAAAATATTTTATGTCTGTTTTAGTCTTTTGCATATTTTACTTGTGGGATTCACTTATGCACTTTGATGGATTTCTACTGTTATTTACCACCAATGAAATTCACAAGGAAAAAGTGAGAATAATTTAGGATCTTGCAGGGTGGAGCTATGTGGAAAATTAATTGAAGTTTATTCTAGTAGGATATCCAATCTTGATAAATATTATCATTTTTTTAGTTACAGTAAAGGAGAATTAGACATTTGATTACTTTCTCAAATGTCAACTGTTCTCCATTTTGTCATGGATTTTATGCATTGAGCATTTGCATCAAATTTGATGAACTTCTTGTCAGTATACTTTTCATGGGGATAACACTGAATACAGCTTAGGAGGGATAGTACTATCGCTTTGCCATTCTTTGTTAGATGTAACATTCTTTGAGGCTGTTATGTGCTAAATAAAGCTGGACGCAATCTTTTGGCCATGATTCCAGTTGTGGTTTGAAATTCATTAGCAACACAACAGGAATTTAATTAGAAATGATAAAAAGACACAATGTCAAAGAATGTGGTCGTGATTTTACAGAAAGTTTGAGTTTCCATGGCTGTGTTTAGTTTCATCAATTAATGAGGACAGGATCATACTATACAAACTCTATACACACATAATTGGAAGTATAATGCATTGAATTCATGTATACATATGAGTTTGATATTAGCTTCTTGCAGTGTATTTGTCTTGTATTTGTTTGTATTTTCATCTGACATGGAGCTCTATACTTCAGAATTCAACAGAGATGGACTTTTTCTCTGAGTATGGTGATGCCAATAGGTATAAAATTCAGGAAGTTATTGGCAAAGGCAGCTATGGCGTTGTTTGTTCAGCAATTGACACTCACACTGGTGAAAAAGTAGCAATAAAGAAAATACATGATATTTTTGAACACATTTCAGATGCTGCTCGTATTCTTCGTGAGATAAAGCTGCTTAGATTATTAAGACACCCTGATATTGTAGAAATTAAACATATTATGCTTCCGCCATCAAGAAGGGAGTTTAAAGATATTTATGTTGTTTTTGAGCTAATGGAGTCAGATCTACATCAAGTCATAAAAGCCAATGATGACTTGACCCGGGAGCACTATCAGTTTTTTCTTTACCAGCTTCTTCGTGCATTAAAGTATATCCATACAGGTATTAGTATTTTAGTTTTCTCTTTGTTACATTTTGGGAGAGATTCTTAATATTTTTCAAAAACAAAAATTAGCTGACTGATTGCCATTTAGCCATTATCATGGATCTGAAGTATAGATGCCGAAGATATAGCAATGATGCTTGTATTGTTTCTATTTTTAGATTGCATACAAAAAGTCACCGCTTGCATTTAGTTATACTGTTTATACAATTTGGAACTTATCTCTTTGTTATATGATGCTTGCTTTTGGATGCTGTTTGTTAAGATATTTCTTTTTCACATTATATGCATCTATCCTTCTCTTCTAATGCCCCTGTTCTTCTTTTCAATTGAATTTGGTAATGTAGCACATATTTAATCCTTTTCTCATTTGTTACAGCAAATGTCTATCATCGAGATTTAAAACCTAAGAATATACTGGCAAATGCAAATTGTAAACTTAAAATCTGTGATTTTGGACTAGCAAGAGTTGCTTTCAATGATACCCCAGCTACAATATTTTGGACGGTATGACTTTCAACATATTACCTTATGATGATTGCAACACTTTTCATAGTTTTTTTTTTTTTTTAAATATGTTCTAGCAAAAGTCTGATAATTTTAAATTCTTATGGTATATTTATAGGACTATGTTGCTACAAGATGGTATAGAGCTCCTGAACTATGTGGATCATTTTACTCGAAGGTATGTCTTTGAACATGACTTAACAAATTTAGAATTGATTGTCTCTGTCTTATAGTTCTAGATCTGATGGCAGCAATGCACTTGCTTAAATGGCAGTTCTCTTAGGTTGCTTCTTAGTATTTTATTTTGTCTTCTGTGAGATGAAACTTTTGGTGTAGAAACATGTAATAGCAAATTAAGAGATAGTTGTCCAGTTGCTAAATCCCTTGGGTAAGAGATTATGTTCTTTGTTGAAACAAAATAAAATATTTGTGTATTGAACAGTTAAGTGTGCTGAATAGTTACAAATATAAACTTGTCCTTGTGAGTTAATTGGGTCTTGTGGTTTTTGGTGCCTGGTGATAATTAACTATTGGAATACCTTTTGCTATGTATGCTGCTCCACCCTGCTTTGAAGAAAGTTGGTTTTCCCCCTTCATTTCTTACTAGAGAAATATCATATCAGAATTTTATTTGAATTGAATCTTATCAGAATTTTACATTGCCCTTTATGCTGAAGTTTGTTTCTTAGTTGTGATTTGATCTTCATATTTGTTTTTTTTTTTTTTTTTATTTATTCTTTTAGTGCTTAGGTGCCCTCCCTTCTACCAGAAAAGAAATTATTCTTAATTCATTTGAGGCAAAAGATAGGACACGATGGTTGCTATTTATGGAGTACTTTGGTTTGCCATGGGTATATAACATGATCTCATGGGCGTCAACTGAGGGTTGAGATTGAAGTTTCATGTTACCCATCCCTCTTGGAGATACTTACCCATGAAATATTGGTTGTGGGGTTGTACATCAACCTTGAGGATGTACGTGATATACAAGTCATAAGTGGCTAGCAATTTAGAATCTTCCTCTACTTGGAAATGGACCTAGGAATCTGATTCATAGTTCAACTACCTGCTTTGTCATGGCAAGAGGTGCTGTTGCAATTTGTATTTACTTTTTTTTACCACCATGGGAATGTACTAGAATATTGCATTACTTACTAACTACCTGTATAAATGCATTTCTGTATTGATAGAAGTTTTATCCCTTCTTTATGTGTTATCAAATGGATAAGATATGCAAACTCCAGATTAGATTTAAATTCCCGAACATGTGTGTTAATAAATAGATAAAATTTATAAAATCTAGGAAAGCCTTCTTAAATTTGGGTATAAAATTTGGAGGTACGAAGTAGAAAAAGGGAGTAGTTAGTGGAGGTTACCTATCAAAGGAAGTCATTAATGATCATAGACAGTTGGCCTCCAGTAATTTCTGCCAGCCTCTGGAAATTATAATTTTGTATCTTTTGGTCTTTCTATTTTTTAATATAACTATATTCCACCATCTCATTCTCATCCTATCCACATAATTACATGGTCCTACAAATCAAAGGCATCCTTCAAGGAAAATAATAATGAAATTGCATAACTATTAAATTTACTTTTAGCCAGTCTAAATAAGCCTGAGATATCGTATATGCTCTAAATCAGATCCAATATTAGCAAGTTATTGTTAGGAAAATGTTTAGGCCTTTCTTCAATTGTGTATGGTCTTATCATATGTATATGAAACATGAAAGTGTATTCCTGTAATAGCATGCCTCGGAAGGATGATTCTGGCTCTCGATGTTTGGGGTCATTTCAATCCTTATCGTTTTCTCTTATGTTTTTGGATGCAGTACACTCCAGCAATTGATATATGGAGCATAGGCTGCATCTTTGCTGAAGTACTAACCGGGAAACCACTTTTTCCTGGAAAAAATGTTGTTCACCAGCTGGATTTGATGACAGATCTGCTTGGTACTCCATCATTAGATACAATATCCAGAGTAAGCCAAATCTTTTTTATTTTGTAAATATATTTGGGCATGGTTCTCTAGTTTGGAATTCATAGATTTCATGTCTGCTTTTGGTAGTGCTTATTTACATCCATGTGCTTGCTCTTTATCCTCATTCACTCAGATTACACCCACATATATCTCTGAATTAAACATGCATGCATATTCACAACCAGACTACCACCTACCAAAAGAGTTACTTGCTAATAAACAACGCATTCCAACTTCATGCTTTCTAGGTTCGAAATGAAAAGGCTAGGAGATACTTAACTAGCATGAGGAAAAAACAGCCTGTGCCATTTGCTCAGAAATTTCCAAATGCTGATCCTTTGGCATTGCGACTGTTGGAAAGGCTACTTGCTTTTGACCCAAAAGACCGGCCAACTGCTGAAGAGGTGCCCCTCTTAACCCAAATCTAACCACAATATGTGCTCAGTTTTAGGCTGTGGCATCCAAATCTTTTTCTTTAATTAGTTCAACACATTTTTGGTTGATCAGGCATTAGCAGATCCTTACTTTAAAGGGTTGTCAAAAGTTGAGAGGGAGCCTTCTTGCCAGCCAATAACAAAGATGGAGTTTGAATTTGAGAGGCGGAGGGTTACAAAAGAGGATATACGAGAGCTAATTTTTCGAGAGATACTGGAATACCATCCCCAGTTGCTCAAGGACTACGTAAATGGAACTGAGAGGACTCACTTTCTTTATCCAAGGTTCCCTCTCTCTCTCTCTCTCTCTCTCTCTCTGTCTGGTGATATATAAACCAAGGCTTTAAATCTAGATTTATCATATAATATTTTCCATGTTATGCATGTAGATACTTAATTCTTTGCTTCCACAATTTTTTTGTGTTTTGCATGCAGTGTTGTTGATCAATTTAGAAGGCAGTTTGCACATCTTGAAGAAAATTGTGGTAAAAGTGGGCCTGTAGTTCCATTAGAAAGAAAGCACGTATCCCTTCCCAGGTAAATATGCACTGTATTTTCTCTGTAGTTTCATTGTTAGCTACTTGTATTCTTGTTGTTGTCTTTTGCTATGTTGATGACTCGCGCACAACTTATGTTGATGGACCTGATCCTTTGATGTTTCGTGTTATATAATTAGTTAAAATTTTAACTTGATATACAGTAATTACAATCAGACTTTATATGCTATTTATTCTTCTAATATTTAGATGACTGTTAAATCAGATTAAACTTGATCAAATTACATATTTGGTCTGGTTTGGGATTTAAAGCGATTGAGTTTTAGTTTGGCAGTTGGACAAACATTTTAGTATGATTCATTTTGGTTTTTGGAAAAATAAGAAACTTTATGTAAAAAGCTATTTTACTTATTTATTTTCATTTATGTTTGTACTTGCATTAATGATACATAAAATTAAGCCATAATAGAATGAATTTCTTATTTCACGTGTATGGACATTTTGTTATAAATGAAAATTTTTTAAAATTTCAAGGCCTTTTGGCACTCAATATTAGACGGTTTAATCAAATGTGAAATGTTTAATTATTTTATTTAATTTATATTTTAGTTTCTAATTTATATATGTACTTCATTTCATTAGTGGGTATAGATGTTTGTTAGACATGCTTTGGTTAAAATAATATACAGCCATAATTTACAGTTTGATTTGGAAATGCCGAAGCTGTGCCAAGTCAATAGATCTTTACATTCAGAAATGGCACATATTGTTAAGAGAGATACTATGCGATATATTCTTTTAGCAAATAATATCCAGTTTCTTTTAGAAGTACCCTATGGAATGGCATTTCACTAAACTTTCCCTTGGCTTTTTCTGTCTACCCAGGATTTTCATGCTTGACATTATTCACATTTCATTTCCTCCTGCTCTCTGCTTGATAGTGAAACATAAGCTTATTCCATCCTTGCCTCCTTAGATGCTTTCAATATGTATTGTGCCCAATGGTCTTGGAATAACATTTGTTAGTGTGTGTTCTATGTTGACCCTTGTTTCCTTAGTGATTGCAACTAATTTTCTTCTGTGCTATCCTTTTATTTCTTATTTCTTTTTTTCTTGTGTCATTTTCGGCTATGCTACTTGCAGGTCTACAATTGTTCATTCAAATATAGTTCCTCCTAGAGAACAGAACGTTTCTTCCTTGGGGGACCGACAGTCTGCGGAAGAAACATACAACAAAAGCTCCCGAGATTCTGAGGGAATTCATGTAAATATATTGGCACTGCAGGCAACACAAAGAATTCCTCTGGGTAATCTTAGATACTATTGCCAACTAGTTAGATTTTGGTGGAATTGTTTTGCATGTATATAAGGATTTGTTGCATGTGATTCAACAGATAAATCAGGAAAAGTTGCAGGGCCAGTTGTTCCTTACGACAATGGAAATATAACAAAAGATGTGAATGACCCTAGAACTTTTGTCAGAGGCACAGCCCTTCCTCCACAGGCTGTCCTTCCTGCATATAGTTACCAAAAATCTAGTACAGGAAGTCAAGAAAGATCTGCACTGGAATCTCAGAGGCAACTGTCTTCACAGAAGCAAACACAGCAATGTGGCATGAGCGAGAAAGTGGGTGCTAAATTTGCACCAGATATAGCTATCAACATCGACTCCAACCCCTTTTTCATGACGCGCGCAGGAATGAACAAGGTAGAACATGTTGATGACAGAATTACAATAAACGCAAGTTTGTTGCAGGCCAAGGCTCAGTATGGCGGTATTGGTGGTGGTGGTGCTGCTGCATCTGCTACTGCTGCAGCTACGCATAGAAAAATTGGGACAGTTCAATGTGGCATGACAAAGTTTTACTGAATGACCGAGAAGAGGAGCCACTACTAATGGAGGGATCCTTATAGACAAAAGCTGTTTTCTAGGAAACAGCTGAAGATGAGAGGAAGTTTGTCTGATGCTTTCTTGTAAGAGCCGGCCTGTTAGGTTCATTTAGGCACTCGGTTTGGTCATGAAAACTATATACTGTAGAAATCGTCCAAATATATATAGTTAAATTACAGATAAGAATTATTAAAAAGAAAGAAGGATAAAAGGAAAGAAAGAAAAAAAAGCCTTGCCTCTTTTTCAGGCAGTACATGTGCTTAGATACTCCTTATCTGGGTTACACTGTTACAGACATATTATGAAATGATCTTATATGTATATTACAAATTGGGTAAACTTATTTTCCACAAATCAAGGCTGCTAGAAGTACAAACTTAACAATTATTATGTTACAATTGTAATTCTCTCAGCCTTCATACGCTCCATGAAACCTAATTAATTTTGTGATTCTATTAGGGTTGCTGTTCTCCATTTCTTTCAGAGATGTCTGTTTGGAACGACTAAATTGGAAAAGGCTAAAAGGAAAAAAGGTCTCTATTCTTCAACAATATGAAGAAGAGGTAGTTATAAGCTAGGTCATTGCAGGGCATATTCAAGGATGCGCAAATTTGCTCCATCGCCACCAAATTCAATCAGGGAAGCATGCATTGCACCGCCACTGGAAACCAACTTTTAAACGTGGGTCCTTTCAGTGATTTGAGGGCTCCACTTCTTCCCTCATTAAGGCCAACTAATCATCCTTTTTGCGCCGTTCTTGCTATAGAATCAGACAATTTTTTAACCTTTTCCTCGCGTAACACAAATTGTGATGGCTACAAATAGAGTTGTAAATAAACTAAAATATTTTAAGCTGGATTAAATTGGAACTTGTTCATTTAATAGCAAGCCAAAGTTCAACATAGTAAGCCTCGTAAGTTAGCTTATTTATATGTTTATGAATTAATTAGTTATTGAGGTCAGAGCAGGCTAATGAATTAACTCGTTTAGGAACTTGTGAATTAGCTCGTGAACCAATTAATTTGTGAGCTCAATAATAAGCTATTTCTTTTTATAATTTTTTTCTAAAAGTGTCGATTTTCTTTATTAGTTTTTTTGTAATTGTGATATGCTTGGTTGCTCTATATGTTCAACTTCTTCTCCATATAGGTTTAATCAAGATTTGAGCAATTTCTACATAACGTATTTCTTTTAATTTTATATTATTTTATTTTTAACAAACCGACTTGATGACTACTTGTAGTCATTGTAGTGATTAGTGAAGTTCCCTGTGAACTAGAATTTTTATATACATACAAATTTGTGCGTCAAAATGAAGATGTTGATAAAGGACCTACATTTAGTGTTTTCCTATTTTTTATTTTTTATTTTGGAGCTTCAATTGGTTCAAATAAATCTTTTAGAGTTCCAAAATCTATTATCTAACCAAGAAGATGCAATACAAGAGAGAGTATTGAAATTACCATTGTAAAATGGTCAACGGGACCTGCTGCAAATGCCAAGTCAGCTATTACTAACCCACGTTCACTCCGTTTAATTGCCGGCTTATGAGAGGTGCTTATAGTACTTCTAAAAAGAAAATATCTATACTTATTTGAACTAAAATAAACATGAAGGACCAATCTGCTCTTCCGTGCTAGCTTTAGGGGCCAATTTGTACCTTCTCCCTTTATTTTTTCTGGTTATTATCTTTGTGAATTATTGTAAGGTGCTTGCGGCCACTAGGACTTTCTAAAAGTTGAAGTAACATGAATGTCTATATTTAGTTTATATACAAAACGACGTTGTCGTTTTCAAAGGAGTTGTTTGATAATCGAATTGCAAATTAAAATTCCTGATAAATATATGTATAATCAGTAATTGGCATCATTTAATAAAATAATTACTTTAATTATAAATGACTGTTTTCAAGTAATTATAATCTAGTGTTCTTAAGAACAGCTAAGATTATTTATATTAATAGAGGCATATCAATTAGTATGTGATATCTTAAAATAGTTAATTATATATAGTAATTAGTTATCCATTAATAAAATATATTCCTTTTATTTATTACAGATCTCTATATATTTTTATAATTTAATTGGTGGTATTTAGTAATTTTGAGATTTATTTGTATAATATACTAACAATCTAAATCAAATTAATTTAATTATTCAAGAAATTAAATTAATTTAGATAATACAAATTAATAATCTATAATAAAAAGAATTCTACAAAATACGATAATGATATCCATTGATAGATTAGGATTTTATTAATTTTACTCAAATACTTGACGAAAATCAGCATTCCAATTAATGGCTAATGGTTCACCATTCCAATTAGTGGTACCTTGTCCTAATTGTTGCATGACAAAACTAAGCTGTTGGATATATTTAATCTTTATTTCTAAAAAAAGGAATAAAATAAAACTCAAGAAATTGAATAATTGAACTTGTTTAGGAACTCCTATTGTACTTGAAATGAGTACGGAATCAAATACAATTGACAAAAAAAAAAGGAACAAAAAAGAAATTAAAAAACAAAAAGAAAGAGGGGAGGGGATTAAAGAAGGAAGATCATTGTGAGATTTGATCAAAGAATATTTATGCAATAAAAATTGCAAGCAGCTGCTGTTGTGTGTAAAAGCAACAAGGGATTAAGGTGGCTCTGATCACATGGAGCCCCATATGCCCAGCACACAAAATCCCCTCGCACAATCCCAATGACCCTCTCTGGTTTCCTTCTTGGAAACACCACCGCCACTGCCACCGCCACTTCCTCCCCACCTCCACCGTTTTGCTCCTGGTTTGACATGAATCCAGAAATGGAAGAAAAAGGCCGGGTTCTATTTGTGGGGCTCAAGGTGGGTCCCTTTTGAAAAGTGCTACGTGGCACTCATGCCATTGCTAGTAGTGATATGGATCATAGGAGAGAGAGGGGGGAAGCACATGGGTGGTGTTAGGTTCAAGAAAATCATGTGATCACATGTGCTTCCTCTTCCCTTTGTTTTGTTTAGTGGACCCTTATCCTAACAGGACAGTGATCATCCGGACAAGGGAAAAAGAAATTTTGATTTCAATCACTCGATCTGCGCGTCTGATTCTAAACCTGATCTCCTATAAACAACAGATTAATCTTACTGATTAAAATCTAAAATTAATAATATTTATGTTTTCCTGATTTAAAATAAAAAAATAAATAATATAAAATATAATTTTTTATATTCAACTAACTAAAAACTTATTTATACTTTTTTTTTCTTATAATTAGTTTAATATTTTACTTTTAATATAATTTACTGAATATTTAAATTTTTTCTACTTCTAATTTTGGTTTTTATTTAATATATCAAATATTTATTATGTGAAAGTATTTATAATTTTATTTTAAATTTAAATTTATTATTATATATTTAATAATATTTCATACGTTTGTTTTATATTATGGCATGGATTTAAAAATTTATTTATCGTTTGAAAATATTCATATATTTAAAAATAAAATTTAAATATATAAATTAATTTAATATTTAAATATCTAAATATTAAAAAATAAAACATAAACTTTTATTGAATTGAATAAAAAATTAAAATACTAAATTAACTATATAAGTTAAAAAAGACATAAATATACGATTACCCTATTGAAAATAAAGATGTGAGGACGTCAATCCATAGACAAGGCAAGCATGGCACCATGCCCAGGGTCTTCCAGGCACTTTTGCTTGTGAGCATGTCTCTACATGGCACATGTCGCCACTGTTGTGTTACAGCTATCACGCTCCTTTGATTGCGCGTGCAAGACACCTCCATCACTATAATCCAAAACAAGGACTTTGGAGGCCGAATTGGTGTGGGCCCAGCTTCGTTGGCATTCACATTTCTGGAACTCAACAATAATTCAACACCCTCTATTCATAACCATGAGAGCATAACATATTAAACATTTGGCCCCAAACTTTTTTATCAGATTCAATTTGACCCTTTTAATCTTTTTGAATAA
The DNA here is from genome assembly GCF_019578655.1 of Ricinus communis. Taxonomy (NCBI): domain Eukaryota; kingdom Viridiplantae; phylum Streptophyta; class Magnoliopsida; order Malpighiales; family Euphorbiaceae; genus Ricinus; species Ricinus communis. The sequence goes on from NC_063260.1 coordinate 2,971,085, forward strand.
TTTAATCCAAAATTTTGAACAATTTTACCTGAAAATTACGCTTTAAATATCGTATTTGACTGAAATTTAAAAAATTTATTAAATTTATTTATAGATTTAGAATTTATATACTTTAAATTTATATATAATGTTTTTAGCTAAATTAAATTTTAATAAAATAAATAAAAATATATTAATTATTAATATATGAATTTTATAATACTAAAATATCTATTAACTTATTATTTTTATTTTATATTTTTTATATAATTTTTAAAATTTATTAGATAAAATAAATTTTTAATTAAATTTTAACTAGATATAACATAATTAAGAGACTCAAAATTTAATTTTTTCTTTTAAAATAAATTTTTATAAAATAAAATAAATAATAATAATTTAAAATTCTTAAATAATTATTTTATATTAAACACAAAATTTAAAACAATTAAGACATTTTTCTAATTCATCTTACTATTAAAATATATATTAAATAATTTTTATATAAATATTAATTAAATTTTTTAGTTTATATTTTTAAAGTAAAATTTCAAATGAGATAATTTGAATAAAAAAAGATAAAAAAATTTAGATTAAATTTATTAAAAAGGTAAGAAAAAAAAAAGAAGAGCCAAATGGAATCTAACAACAAAATTCAAGGGCCAAATTGAAGCTTATTCCCAATACCAATAAACTACCCGACACAGCACAATATCAAAACCCCTCTTTTACTAATAGAAGTCATGACATAAGCTCAGCCCTCTTCTGTTTCTTCTGAAGGCAAAGCTAATAATAAGCTTCCTTTTCTTTCTGCGCCATTTCTACTTCTGTTATCAATGGAAAATACTCTAAACCAAGTACTCATACCTACATTTCACATGAAAGAAAAGAAAATCCATGATTCTTTTGTGGGTTCTCGACGAAACCAGCGTACAACAAGAAGATCGCCATCATCATCATCGTCATCATCGTCAAGGAGAAGAGAAATAATGAAGAAGAAGAAGAAGAAGAAGAAGACAGTGATGACTAGTGGGTTTCAAGAAGATGAGGATGTTAACGAGAAAGAAAAAGAAGATGAGGTAGAAAAAAAGATTCTGGCATTGAAGAGGATAGTGCCCGGAGGTGAGTGCCTTGGGATTGATAAATTATTTGAAGAGACTGCTGATTATATACTGGCTTTGCAGTGTCAAATCAAAGCCATGAAAGCTCTTTCAAATTTCCTTGAAGGAATGGAGAAGGAGAAGAGGAAGTTTGGAGGTTGAAATTATATATTGGATTCTTTCAATTCCCAATTCTTTTCTTTTCTTCTTTTTCCATTATATTAACTATTATAAATTATATATATCATTTTCTTTTTGGGTTCTTTTATTTATTTAATTTCTATCTTTTTTTTAAAAAAAAATATATGGGAACAATATTTCCCTTTTCCATTATGAATTTTCTTATGGGCAAATTATAATTTTGTTAGCAGTTATTATTGAGATTATACGGTTTTAGGAAATTTTAGAGAATGTTTCAAAAAATAAAAAGAAATTGCAGAGAATGATTAATTTTCTTTCTTTCTTTCTTTCTTCCTTCTGTTTTTCTTTTTTAGCTTTTGCATATTTTATGATTGTTTTGTTTGTAGCATAGATCATACTTCTAATTCTTTCATATTACATTTTACATAATGTATTATGTATCACACCATTGGCGCATCTATGCCTCAGGTTTTGTTTGTTAATTTTAAAATGGGTTCTTATATGAAATGAAGGTAATTTGTAAGCATTAAAAAAAATTAACAATGAGAAATAATTAACAATGAAATATATATATATATATATATATAGAGAGAGAGACTGTACTTAGGAATCACACTGAAAAATAATTATATGACTGTCGTATATGAGCTTTATTCACTAGTGTATGTTAATTTAGGCATTTTGTAATGCATAATAAATATATAAGAAATTTCTAAATTATAAATTAAAATTTTAAACTATGTATCAGACTAATAAATTAATTAATTAATTAATTATTGGAGAAAAATACAAAATTTAGTCTTGTGTTTAATATTCGGGTATAAGATATTCTGTTTCTGGTGACATTGTAGACCCTTAGTATTTTACCAATCATAATGTGCAAAAATTGGTGTTGTTGATAGATGATAAAGAATAGAGTTGTCTACTTTTTTTCTAAATTCAATAAAAGTCAACATTACTAATTACTAATTATAAAAGTTAAATTGATAAAGAGTTAAATAATAATAAAATTATAAATAAAATCAATATTACTAATTATTAATTATAAAAGTTAAATTGATAAGGAGTTAATAATAATAAAATTATAAATAATTTACATCATCGAACCAATGAATTATTAACTATTGAATTAACGGTATCGGTCAGTTTAGATTTAATTTTTAATAGTTGAACTTTTAGAAGACTAAAATATCAAAAAAAGAATCCTATAAAACCAAAACCTTTTATATTAAAAGGTTAAACATGCGTTAAATTATGGATTCTAAAGAATTTTTGGCAGCATGTATTAGAAAGAAAAAGTTACAAAATAAAAATAAAAATATAACAAAGAAAGGACTACAAAATAAAAGAAAACAAATAAAATTAAAATATATAAAAATCGGAAATAGATAATATATGAAATAAATTATTATATGTAACTCTATTAGCACATTCCCTTCTATTAAATTATCATTTATATTTTAGCAAAATGGCACAATCTATCTTTATTTTAATGCATATTTAGTAAGTGGTTAAATATGAAGACATTTTAATTTGAAGTGACTCGTAAAAAAGCTATACATATAATATATCAGTGAACCAATTTTAATACTGTAATATAATTGATTTACTTGCTTAGATATATGAAAATATGATAAATTTGAAAATAAATTACCCAACAACACAATCTTAATAAAAAAAAATGTTTATTGTAAATATATAATAATTCAGTTTTAAGCATAATGTCAAGTTGTAGAGTGCTATTCAAGAAGAGGAAAATAATCGAAATAAATCACTCTTTCTTTTTTTAATTAATTAATAATTCATTAAGTAAAGGATTAAATTGGCTCCTTCCATTATTCCTACTAAAATTAGTATGTTTATTTTCCAAAGCAACTTAGTATACTTTAATTAAAATAAAACTCTTTTTTTGGTATAATTAATGATTAATTAAGTAAATTACTAGATTGATCTCTCTCACTAAAGCAATAGAAAAGATTTTATTGATAAATCTATTTCTCTATTTGTTGCACTTTTATATATTAATTTTATTAATTAATATATTAAATAAATTCATTTCATATTGAATAATTAATAATTCTACTCTTAATAAATTTTGATAATATTCTTTTGCGATTATTAACTATTAAAAGAGATATTTTAAATAGACTTAGAATATAAGTAAGTAAAAATAGTTCTATTATTATTGATATAAAAAGTAATAAAAAAATGTTTAGAATATATATGTACTCTTTTGTAATCATTTATTAAATTAAAAGTTAAATATTTATTTAGAATATAAATTCATCTTATATAATAATTTATTAATTTATTTTCCGGATTAAATTAGTTTATTATCGGCGTGAGTCTTCGCGAAAAATATTTGTATTAAAGTAGTAATAGTAATTAAATGTTTATTAAAATGAAGAGCCAATCAGAAGGAACAACAATCAAGAAGCCAACCTCATTTGGGCTTTAAACATTAGAGTAAAAATGCTCATCATAAAGGGCTTTTTTTTTTGTGCCAAACTATGGAGAAACCAAATTAGGTTTCCTACTAACAAATACAAAGCCACAGCCACAGCCATGAAATTCCTACAAAGAAATAACACATCCTCACTCACTCAATGTATTAAACCTAAGAGAAGGATGTGTTGAGGCCTTTAGGCTTACATTCGGCTCCATCAAAATTAATCTTGTCAAAAGGAACAGAAGGGGCTGTCAAACGAAGGCTTATAACATGGAGTCCGGTTCATGATTCTGCCCGGACAAAAGCCTATAAGCAACACGTGTATGTGGAGAAGTGGAGAGTATAACAGCTCTCCAATTGCATAATGCGGAGCCTTTTGTCACCGCTTCTTTATATTTTTTCTAAATTGTATCATTTTAACTTTTTTAATTATAATTTTTATAAAAATTAATATTATATTAAAGATTATATATTGAATAATTTTTTATATATTTATAAAAATTAGTCGTTTATTTACGTATTATATGTCACTATTTGAAAGATTTTTATTTTGACATGTGTATTTATTTTCAACACATGAGATTTTTATTTTTTAATTATAATAAAATGAATTTAAAATTAATATTTTAAATATATCTTCTTATTTATTTATAGAAGCTATCGATTGTCATAATTATTTTGATTATAAGTAATAATATAAATTAAATTAAATTTATATATAAGATTAAATAGATCTTTTAATATTTTATAATTAATTAAAATATTTAAAAATAATAATAAAACAAATATTTTTAATGTCTTTATTAATTTTTTTATATTTTAAGATTTTATCAATACAAAAATATAAAATTATAAATAAATTAATAGAAAAACTACAAAATTATATATAAATAATATAGATATAACATAAATCGTCCTTACACAATTAGTAAACAAAAAAAGAATAACAGACTAAAGTTATACTACAAATATTTATATTGTAGTATATATATATTTTTGAACAAAATAAAATTAACAAATAATGAATATAAATTATTTTTCAAAAAAAATATGTCAGTATCTAACACGTGCCAATGTCTGATGTACGTGTAAAACTTAAAACACAGATTTTTATACAAGTAAAATAATGCTAGATGAACCCTAGGTTAATAAAACTACATGGACAAAGATCCATCTTATAATTTGCATACAAATCTAATTGTTATAACATGAATCCCGATTCATGAATCTATATGGACCAGAATCTATAACACATGTATGGTGTATTTTCTTTCTAAGATGTATGGTGCATTCTATTTCTAAAGTGTATAATACAGAGACTTTTATTTCCGTTTTTTCATTATTTCTAAATTTTTTTAAATTATAATAAAATAAATTTGAAAAATTAATATTATATTAAAATTATACATAAATTTGAATTCTACGTGTTAATAATAAGTATACGTGTTAAAATTAAAAACTATATGTATCAGAATAGCAACACATGTTAAACAAATTTTATTAGACCATAATATTAATATTTTTTATTCATTTACATGTCCTAAAGTGTTCATTTTCTATATGTACAATGTCCATTAGATGTGATGTTCTATAATAATTAATTTTATTTGTATTGAAATATTCATTATCAGTAAATTTAATATTAATTATGGTTAATATTCATGTTCATTTTGTTTGATATATCATTCATCAATGTTTATTGTCTGTATATATAATGTTCATCAATATTTTCAAATAAAATATTGATTATTTATAAAAACTTTTATTATTTTTGTGATACATATTAAATTTTTTTTATGATTGATATAAACATTCATTATTTATAGACATAATATTCATTAATTTGTTAATAAATATTCATCAAGCTAGAGTTATACTATAGATATTTATATTGTAGTATACATTTTTTCAACAAAATTAAGTTAACAAATTAATGAATATTAAGCGTTTGACGTGCAGGTCTAGCATATGACACTCGCGTCAGTGTTTGTTGCACGTGTCAGACCGCTAATACAACTTTTTTTACAAATGAAACGATGTTGGATGGACCCCTAGGTCCATAAAGCTATATGGACCAGGGGAATAAGGTAAGGCTTTCTTTCCCCCCTTCCCAAAAGAAAAGTGATAAAAAAGAAACGCAATATGAATACCAGCTGCCTTCCTAAGCTTGATTGCCCTAGGACTGTAATGGGTTCGCCTGGAAAGAACTTCAATCGAAGGAATCTCAATAGGACTGGCCTCGAAGTAAAAGCTAGCTCAGGTCACTAGCTTGAAAGCGGATACCAAGATTTCCAAGAAGGTCCATCTTATAATTTGCATTGTCAGACAATAATTGTTATGGACAAGAGTTTATAAACACGTGTAGAGAGGGAAGAGTAAAACATGCGTTTTAATTGTCATGATACTTCTTCGTACTTTTAGTTAACCAATAAATATTTAAAATTATTTATTGAGAATTTTTATTTTTAAAAAATATAAAATGTAAATTTTTCAAAGAATATTTATCAAATATTATAAAAAATTTATAAAAATAATATTTATCTAATATATATACATATATATATAAATTATAAGTAATTAAAATTAAAAATATAATTAGTTGATACGATAAAATTGAATGAGTAATCAAGTTTTTAAAAAGTAAAAACCAAAGTTGAACTGACCAATTGGTTAATCAATTTTTTCGGTTCAATTTTGGGCGATTTTGTCAACTGGTTTGCTCAGTTCTTTTGCTCACCTTTAATTTTGAGGATTTAACAGATTATCTTGACTAGGATTATTAAGAGCTTGATCATGTCTCGAAGCTTGCAAGCTATCAAAACAACCTTTAGGGTCATAACTCATAATTAAAAGGACTTGCACTACGAGATTTCTAATTTCTATAGGAGGCAGTACGTTAACAGTATTTCATCTCATTCTAAAACTTTTCTATTGATCATCAAAGCTATAAAGAAAGTATTTTCATATTTTTGCTATATTTACAACATGGAAAGACGATGATTTGATCCCAAGAGGAGATAACAATCACATAAACTCGACAGTATCACAATAACCACTGCAATCCTTACTTTAATTGTTACCCTTGTTAGCAAGCTTTTGAAAATAAAGTGCCAAAGGAAACATAAAATTACTTGGCAATTTTTGATACCATAATTGCTTGCACATACGGTCTTCTCGAAGTTGTTTTAACCAAATTCCTTTGTTAGATGGGGGAAGGTCTTCCATTGATACAACCATTGAAAAGCTTGAGATAATAATATAACGATCTTGAGTAGAATAATGCCACACCCATTTATTTATAGAACCACAATTTCTCAATTGAATTTCTTGAATGACTTAAGCTTATTCATGGGTGAAAACTTGATTAACAAGATTCGTGTTTTACTTGAAATAATTCTGATTGATGAGTTGTTTAACTTTTGTGATATTGCAATTTGGAAGTCGTGGAGAACAAGTCCTAAATGGATGTTTAGATGGAATCCATACATTCATCCATCAGTTAACATTACCCTCCGACTTGATCTGCCATCAAAAGCCTTGCCCCAAAACTTTTTTTCCTTCAAGAAAGCTTTTTCATGCTCAAGAAGAATTATAATGAGGACCTGCAAACATAAAAAGGAGGAAAATATTTTCCTATGAAAACTCTATATAAGAGGGAACGAGGGTTGGAATAATATTTTCCAAGTTAAAATGCTTGATATCACAAAAACCCAGCCCTCCTCCCTCTCCTAATCTTTTTCTTACAAATATCCCTCCAGCTCATTTAGGTGAATTATCACTTTTCTCTTCCTATAAAAAGTTATTGTTTGTTTATTTAATTCTATACAAAATAATAATGGTAATTTAAAATATGATATAGTAAACACCGTGATGGTCTTGACTATCATTTTGATGATTATTTCTTTTCCACTTAAGGAGAGGAAACTCACTTTTCAATCTATCAATTATTGTTTTACTTTCCTCTTTAAATTCGCAAAAGAATACTTTTTAGGTTTAAAAATAATGGCAGTAGTCTAAGGTATTTGTTTTTCCTTTAAACATAAGGGATTGATAATAGAGGAGCGAACTTAGAATGAATATCCAGTCTTGTGTTTTTACTAAAGTACAAGGCCAATTTAACAAAGTTCACCTCCTTACCACTAATAGTGCAGTATTCAGTAATAATGCCTTTTGGATGTTGCACTTCTAATTCGAATGTTTAATAAAATTAATAAAGCATCATCCCTACAAAATAAATGTGTAATGTATGAACTTTGGTTTGTAATTTTAGCTCCAGTAACATGGTTTTGTAGTTTGGTTCTTGTAATTGGTTAATAAACCCTCAAAGCATATAAAAGATAAGTAAGGCGAGATGGGGTCTCCTTATTGAATCGAGAAGGCTTTAATAAAACCACATGTATCATTATTCCAGTTATTGTAGTGATGTTTCCACGAGTAACAACCCAAAACTTATTGAAATAAGAGAAACAAGTAAATGTTGCCACTATTTACATGTAATGCGTGGCAACATGTTTGCTTTGTTTAAATTTAATAAAATATAATTTTTTAGCAAAATCCAAAGACTGTTTCAAACTCCAAGGCTTAATGATAATTAAAGACACCGTTTAGGGTATAAATGGTTAGATTTGGTGGTAAGTAAGCCCCACGAGCCTGGTGAAATAAGGGAGCTTTAAATCAAGAGGTTGATAGAAGATAAGGAGTTTAAGCCTATTTTGTTGGTCCAGATAGCTAAGTGTGCTAGGAGAGTCAATAATGGCACACATGTTAAGGCTAAACACTCACCTTTATGCTCAAGGTACGCACACATCTTAAAAATAGTAAATGTTTGGGTTAGAAGGCTATAGTGGCACACCTTGAATGTTAATCGACAGACGTGTGCGCCTTTATGTTAATAGGACAAAGTAATCATCATAAATCCTGTCACAATTGAAAAGAGGGCTTATTATAATGCTTTATGCTAAAATAGGGACTTTCTTGTGCAAATAATAAGAATATAAAAAGGCCTCTTTGGGAAGTCTTATAATGATGATGATGGAGCAAAAGATAAGGAAAAAAAAGAGAAAAAATTGAATCCTTCATCTATATTTTATTGCTATTAGAGAAAATTGAGAGAGAGATGAAAGGGAGAGACAAATCATATAAAAAAGAACTAAAAGAAGTAAAAAAAGAAAAAAATTGAAAAAATGAAAAAAAGAAAAGAAATAAGGAAAGTATGAACTAAAGAGAGAGAGAAGGAGAAAAGAAGAAAATAATACTTAGAGCAAAAAAAGAAGAATACGAGCAAAAACAGGCCCAAGAAGAAAAGGATCCTAGTGCTTCATCATTCATAGAAGGAGGAATGGTACAAGGAGGAACAACCATCACCAAAGCTACCTAAACCTTCAAGCGTCCACCTTGAAGATCTAGATCTCCACACAAGCTAGTATATGAGGGCCACAAGTCCAATTTCTTCACATTCTCTATCATAAAGCTATCTTAAATTGCATTCATTGGCATCTAGATTGATAAAATATAGTTTTTGCTCTTTCCATGCTTAAGGTGTGCGCCTTCTATTAAGAGTGCGTCTCTATAAGGTGCGAACACGCACTTTAGAAACTAAGTATGCACATTGACTCTTGCTATTTGCCTGTAAAATATATTTATACATGTGATTTATTTTGTTTTTCTTTGAAATAGTTAATGAATGCTCATGTTTGATCTTTGAAAATTGTTTTGTATGAACTATATATGCTTTAAATGATCTTACATGCTTGAAATGGTGTTGTGTTGTATTTAATACTTTTGGTGATTTTATGTCTCCTTTGAATACCTTTTGTAGTATGTATGATCAACTCTAGTAGAAAGTAATATGTTAATTTATTATTTTCCACGTGATTTTGGTTTATAACATGCTATTTGTCTTTTCTGTATGCTTGAGACATGCAACTTGAAACTAAAAGCGCACATCTTAGTTGTAAGATTACGCGCTCTTGACCTTATTGCACGAGCCTTTAATTTTTTATTTAGTATATTTATCTTATTTTTTTCACCTTTTTTTGCATTTCACATGCTTTTAGTATGACTATAATATGTTATTTGTAGTAAAAATACACGTTTGACAAATTATAAGTGTTTCTTATGCTAGGTTTGTCATCTACTAATGTTGACAACACTCTTTTGTATCTGCCTGCTCATGTATACATAAACATATAATGACTCATAATTAGTAAATACTATTTATTACAACAAATACACGTTGGACAAATTATAAGTGTTTCTTATGCTAGGTTTGTCATCTGCTAATGTTGACAACACTCTTTTGTATCTGCCTGCTCATGTATACATAAACATATAATGACTCATAATTAGTAAATACTATTTATTACAACTAGTTCTCATGATAAGGAAAACCACATAATTTTTCACATCATAATTGCTATTAAAACTAATTGTAATTTACCAAACTCATTACCTTTAATTTTGACTTTCTTTTCTTTTTGGTAATTTTTATAGAATTTTTATTATCCTTTACCTATAATCTTTTAGTGTCCTATTTCTATGTAAATTTTATCCCTATATTACTACTATCTATTATCTTTCCAATTTATTATATTAAAGTAATAAAAAAATAAAATCGATCAATTTTAACAACAATAATAATAAGACTTTCAGTTTGTCTTGAGTTCGAGTCATCTTTTCTGCACTAGATGAGCTTTCATCTTTATGGCGAGTATAACGGGATGACTATCTTATGTTGTACAGTCCACGACCAATTGGCCTCTCATGATTAAAAAAACAAGCAAAGATGAAACAGTTATGTTGTCTTAGTAAAGACGAAAATGATGTTATAAAGAGATGTGGGATTATGGGTTAATTTTGGATCAAATCGGAGCATTTATGAAGGTTTAATCTAGTAAAGAGGATTTAATTAAATGAATTTAATTATTTTTTATCTATTAGTGGTTATTAGATTAAATAAATTTTATAAGACTGTCTATCATTAAAATTACAATTGACATAAAATTATTTGTTTTCAAAAAGCCAAAAGGGCAATTTGCCCCCCTAAACTTGGATCCGATGTCCAATTAGCCTAGACTTTTAAATTTTGCAATTCGCGCAGCTACTTGGCAAATTTGGCTAAATGACACATATTTTCATCTTAGATGCTCCCATGAGACTCAGATGCTAAGTAGAGTGCGTGAAACTACATTGTTTAATTCTTTTATTAAAAAAATTTGGTTAAATAGACATAAATAGATTGACAGGATTTTCTAAACTCAACTAACCACTTTTTTTCCTTAAGCTCCCATCGTCCCTCTCTTTTTTTAGGCAACAAAATCAAATTCCTAAAATTTGAAGTAGAAAAATCGAGCAAGATTAGGATTTTGATTAGGGCTGAGCATGGATCTCGGTGATTCCCGCCCGAATAGAATAACCGTACCGAAAAATACCATAACCGAAATAACTGAAATTTTTTATAACCGAATTGAACTGATCTAAATTTTTTACTATTACGGTATGGTACTGGTTCTTTAGTAAAAATAGTACCATAACCGTACCATAACCGATTCGTCTTGTACTGATCCAGACCAAACCGTAGAACCGAATTTTTATATATATTTATTAGTAATTTTTCATATTATATAAATAATACCTATTAAAAATAACTATAATATTATAAAATACTTTATACTCTATAAAAAATTATTTTATATTTATCATTTTATATAATTCAAGCAATTATTATCGAAATAAGAAAAAAGTAAAAGTAACTATAATATTATAATGTACTTTATACTCTATAAAAAAATATAAGTTATATATTAATATATCATATAGTATACTGATATTAATATACATTACTCTAATACTAAATTTATAATTTACTATCTACTAACTTAACCCTAATATCTTTTCTTACCACATACTACAAGCCTACATCTAACAATTTGAACACATCGTCTTCCTCTTTAGAACACACTGCCGCACCTTCCATTTTGTAATTCAGAAAAATAAAATCCCTAAGGCAAATTTTTGGACAGAAAATCAAAATGAAGAATAAAGAAATTGGCTTGCGTAGACATCTTCCTATTTAGAACACACCGTCACACTTCTCAATTTTCAATTCAGAAAGACAAAATCCCTAAGGCAAATTTCTGAACAGAAAATCAAAAGGAAGAAGGAAGAAATTGGCTTGCCTAGACGTCTTCCGCTTTAGCGCTCTCTCTTCCCATAACTGTGCCGCCATTGCTCAGTCTCGGGTATTTTTCTTTTTTACTTTTTTACTTTTATTTTTTTTGGGTAGATTGTTGGCTGCAACTGCGAAAAATATTTTATTTTAATGATTGCCATCTGCAAAATATTTGTATGCTAGCAGTAACATATATTTTAATGGTTTATATTTGAACATTGAATGAATTATTATATTTGCAAGTGACTAAATTGCAAAACATGTTGTTCAGGAATGTGATTGCAATTCTAATTCATATTTTCATGCTACTTTCTTTAGGTTGGTAATCATATTTTCTCTAAATATATTTGATTAAAGATGAGATTAAAGTTGTATTTTAAAGATTTTTTAGAACTGAAAATAGCACCGAACCAAACTGTATTAACTGTAAAAATTGGTACAATACGGTACGGATCCTTTTATGTTTGGTATGGTGTTGGTACCTTCAACTTTAAAAGAACCGAGATTTGATATAGTACTGGTGATTTATTGATAACCGAATTGGACCGATCCGTGCTCAACCTTAGTTTTGATATAAAATAAATTGAGAAATACTTGTAATGTATTACTCAAGAGCATTGTGAGTTAAGAAGCACAATGACATTGTGAGTTGAGAAGCACGAAACCCAATTGTATTTCGAGCTAAAGCTGTTGCAATCAGGTGAGTAACTATGACTTAAATTGTATCTTTGTATTTTTGAAAACTTAAACTTTCTAGTTTTATAATGTGAGAAAGAACAAGTGGTTTCTTGTGTGGTTGCAACTTGGGTGTTTGAGTTCTGTAACATTCTAATCTATTTATATTTAATGTATATTTAGAAAATTGATTTTCTTTTAATGATTTAGATTAAAAAAATGATTTTCGTTCCATTGGCCATATGCATTATGTCTATCTCAGTAACGATTAAAATACATCATGTTGGAAAGTTTGTAAGGGACCCTATATTAAGGTATAGTAATAAAGAGATAGAAGTGTTCTCAGTAAGTGGTATTGACTTGCTGCACTCAGAGGGTTGTGAACATGATTAGTCTTTTAGGATATGGGAATAATTCTAGATTATTTTGGTTAAAATCTGAGAGATTTATAGATAGAGATTTACTGTATTTTTATGATACAATACCATACTTATGATGCTGAATCCTTATAAGATAAAGGAGGGTGTGATTGACTTGTATTTTGAACATGATATTAATAATGTTATAATATTGGATGATGATGTGCCTTTACTTTAATGTGAAACGATAAGGTCTAATGTAAATGAATTTGAAGTTATAGGTGATAAAGTAGCTGGTGTGGGAGGTGAAAAAGAAATTGTGGAGATTGGGAAACCTGAAGTGCAAAATGTAAATGCATATGAGATTGATGAAGTTGATGACTTTGTAATTGACCCTAATAATGATACAAGTACAAAATAAGATGATGATGGGTTAGTGAATGCTAAAGAAAAAAAGAGAGCTTATGTTGAAGAAAAAATGGTAGGTGCAGAAAAGGAAAGTAGTAAGGAAAAAGGAGGCGGAGTACACCCTACTGAAGTTGTGCATGAAACATGGCCAAACAATCATCAATCTGAGAAAGTTGAGACTGATAAGGGGTTTAATGATGGTAGTTTGGAGGAGGAATCAGACATCAAAAGGAACATAATAGTTAGAGTTAAAAAATAAAATAAAAAAGGTTGTTTATGATCCTAAAGTTAAAATCCCTGCCTTTGTAGTTGGTATGGTGTTCAAAGATGCAGAAGAACTCATAATTGAATACACCAAATATTCAATTGCTAGGGTGTTGATATTGACTTCAAGAGGAATGAAAAGGAAAGAGTGAGAGCAGAATGTTTCTTCAAAAATTATCCACAGTTGTGCTTTGTGAGTAAGGAGGGAAGTAATAGGGATTTCAAGGTGAAGACATATACTGTGAAACATAGATGCTTGAAGGCATTCACAAGTAGAAGGTTGACATGCAAGTACCTTTTACTTTAATAATATAGTTATGGAGATACCTTAAAAAGAAAATAACAGAATTGTAAAAAAAAAAAGAAGCTAAGAAGGAAATGAAGTTTCAAATAGGCTACTATATATGCAAAAGAGCTAAAGATAAGATTTTGAATGAGCTGGTAGGTAATTATATTGAGCAATATGCTCAATTATATGATCATTGCTGAAAAGTTGAGAACATCAAACCCTGAAAGTACTGTGGTTATGCTACCTTTGAGAGGTACAAGGTAGTTTGAATACTTTTATGTTTGCTTTGCTGCACTGAAGAATGGGTGGAAGGAAGTGTGCAGACATGTGATAGGCATGGATGGGTGTTTCTTGCAAACACGACATGAAGGGCAGTTGCTCACTACAATTGGAAAAGATGGTAATAATCAACAATTCTCAATGACATGGGTAGCTATAAGGATTGAGAACAAGCAAACATGGAGTTGGTTTCTAAAGCTTTTGAATTCAAATTTAGATATCACAAATGGGCAACGCCTTGCAATTATAACAAATATGCAAAAGGTATGGTGCTTTCATTAATTAGTAAACATGTTTTGATTAATTATTTATATTTTTTACACTACTTGTAAGGTTTGTTGCCAGCTGTAGAGGATGAATTGCCACTTGCAGGCAACAATTTTAGAAATGTACCAAAGCAAGTTATTATGAAAATTTTCTAGATTGTTTGGAAGAGCTTGAGGAGATAGCATCTGGATCAGTTAAGGACTTGCTAGTTTTTCCGCCACATATATAGTGTAAAGCTTTCTAGAAACTTGACACAAAGTCTAATGTTGTTAATAACAACATTTGTGAAAGCTTTAACAACATTATATTAGATGCTGAAAAAATGCATATCATTAACATGCTTGAGTGTATAAGGAAAGCAATGATGACAAGGATTTATGTAAGAAGGAATTGGATATTGAAGTGGCATTCTAATTTGAGTCCAGGTTATATTAAGAAATTGAAAAAGAACATAGAGAGAGCTTTTCATTGTATAGTGTTGTGGAATTGTGAATTTGGTTTTGAAATTGGGGAAGGTAAAAATACTCACACAATGAAGTTGAATGAAAGGAGCTGCACTTGTAGGTCTTGGGACCTTACAAGCATACCTTGTGCATATAGTTTATGTGCTATTTATTATAGAGGACTATTAATTGAAGAACTATATGATGATTTTTATAAGAAGAAAACCAACCTCAAGTCATATGCATATTTTATGCAGCTAGTAAACTGTCTAGAAGAAGATTGGACTCCCTAATACCAGATTTTAAAAAGAAATCAGATAGACCTCAAAGTTATAGAGAAAAGATCCTGAGAACCTAAGCAGAGTGGCAAACTCTCAAGGAAAGGTACTCCAATGAAGTGTAGCAAGTGTAAGCAATTTGGCCATAATAAATCTAGTTGCAGATCACAACCCTTTCAACCAGCTTAAGCATTAGTAGGATCTAATGTAAGCTTGATATTGACTTTTCAACTGTGCAATCTTTATTGTATGCTACTGAATTTAACTTGCTTTATTTAAATTACTCACTAGCAAAATGATAGCAATGTTCCTTAAAATATGGATACTACTTGTCTAAATATTTTAATTGCATCATTGAGATGACTGGAATAAAGAAAAAACCTCAAACTTATAATCCAGTTGGTGTAGCATCTGATGGTATAAGCATTGCTACCAAGAAAAAACAAAAAGCACCTAAACCTCTTTAGTGGCATCGAGATCAATGAAGGTAGAGCCATTATTGATGTAATCATTAAATATGAGTATTTTATGTATGTTGTAATTTTTTAGTTTAGCTGCTAAGTAAGTACAACTTTATGTAACAGAGTAAACATTTTATGTACAACTTCAACAAGCCTTACAATAGTAGTTCCAAATGAAAGTAGAAGAAAAGTTGGCTCAATATAATCTCCTTTGACATATGAGGGCAATCCTGCTTATGGAAGATTTAGAGCTCCAGGTATGAGATGGGATGGCAGTCCTTCTTTTACTACCAACCAGCTACAAGCATCAACACAGAGATAGAAACTTCAAGTGAAAAAGAAAATCACTGAGGCCTCATCATCAATACTGACTCAGAATTCTCAAAGTAGTATTGTATGACATGAAGGACCTGTTCCAAATCCACTACAGAGACCTTGAAACTTTATTACTATGTAATTATGAAACTTACAAATACATAAGATAGTGTTTTGGTACTTTTGGTATTTGGAGATTTTTGGTATAGTTATGGTATAGTATAGCACAGATATAAGGGCTATACAATATAAATACAAAGGCTTTTGGTTATTTTTTGGTATAGCTCAAATATAGAATCAGACTTTTAGGTGTTTGGATTTTAGAAATTTAGTATATTACTGTGCTTTTTGTAATTAAAAGCATTGAATTACTTTTGTTAAGATGATATTATGTAATCTGTTATTCAGATACATATGTGGTTTTTCTCTTAATGTAATTTTTTATTGCCAATTGAAAGTTGCATTTTCTTTTTTTATTACTATATTACAGATGTATTGTCTTTGTTGTATTTGTTTGTATTTTCGTTTAATTCAAGACATAGACATTTATAAGCAAAGTTTGATTTTTTATTTCTTTCTAAAAAAATACAAATGTAATCTCTCTAAGTACAATCATGATAGCAAACATCCAACATAAAAAAGGCTAACATGAACATCCTCTTCTAATGTAATAAAAACAAGCAAACAAGGCTAACATCAACAACCATGACATAATGACCAATTTCTTAGAAGTTGTAGCAATCTTAAACTATCCTTCTTTTTCCTTCTTCAAATTGTTAACTTTCATCTTTAAATTATTAACTTCCATCCCAATCCCACTTTGCGCTCTATAGGATTCAACATACAAGCCTTTTCTTTCCCCACCACCGCTGTCTGGATTAACCTCGTTCAATCTGTCAACCTCACCCATAGTCTCGAATCACATCCTTAGCCCTCTCTGGCAAATCAACATCATACCAAACAAAGTGATCACAGTTAGATACCTGAAATCACATTAAAACTCATTATTTCTTAAATGAATAAACTAAAGTTCATAGAAATCAAAATCAAATCACAAAATATTAAACAGAAATTACAACCATATTAGCTTGCTATAGTACTTTGAGCACCGATAAAAACTCCTGCCAGGATTTTCAACAGTCCATGATGTATTTCTTAGCACTCTTTCAACACATCTACACATTACAAGAACCGGTTCATCATTGTTTTGAACAAATAAGAACTCATTCTGTTTTTGCCCAGTGATGTGTTGTAGGAGGATGCCCTTGACCACAACATTTCTTTGAGTAATTTGAATTAACAATTTCAGGTTAAGAAACTAGGGTTTCTAATTTGGAGATTTTAGAGATTTTTATAAAACTATCAAAGTAAGGGTAACCCCTCCTTTTTTATTTTAAGAAATTTCTTTATATTTATTATATTAATGTTTATTGTTTTTAAGCATCTCAGTCTCACATGAGTATCCAAAATGAAAATATATGTCATTTAGCCAAATTTATTAAGTAGCTGTGCAAATGGGCCAAAAATTAAAAATTTAGGCTAATTAGACATCAAATCTAAGTTCAGGTGCAAATTGCCCTTTTAGTTGTTTTTAAAGACAAAAGAAATTACATAAATACCAAATACATTAGATTGAACTTTTTAGGAGAAAATGAACGGTATATACTTTACATTATTTCCATTATTATTTCTATTCTATAAAAGTTCGATTCGGCTCAAATACTCATATTGTTGAGATTGTCTGGAGACAGATAATAAAAATATTAATGTAGATATAAAGAATCGTAAAACAATTTGTTATATGTAAAAGATAGAAAGATCGTCAATTTAGATCTAAAGACTCATGAAACAACTTGTTAAATCTAAATTTACTATGTGTAAAAGGTGGAATCTAAATCTTTCGAATACAAACAATTGAGGTACTGATATTTAATATTTTATGTTATATTTATATATATATTGCAAGTCTATTATTATTATTTTAAATATAAAATTAAGTTTATGGATAATGTTAAATAATTTTTTTAATATTTATTAATAATATTTTAAAAATAATAATAAATTAAATATTATTAAATATTTTTTTAATTTTTTAAATATTTTAAAATTTTATTAGTGTAATAATATAAAAATTATTTTATAAATATTTAATTAGTTAATTTTAATATTATATAAATTAATACTATCAATATAATTGATATTATATTTTTTAGAATTAGAAGTTATTATATATTAAAAAATCAATTTATTAATGAATATAATATCTAAAATATACACTTAGAGTCTAGTTTAAGTGGAAAAAAGTATTTACATCTAGGATGAGCATATTTTGAATTTAAGTCTATGTAAGAAACTATTATTTAATATAATACTAGAATTAACTAATATGTTATTTTTTAATATTAAAATTATTGTTTAATTAGAAATATAATTTTTTAGTCAATAAATTAATAAAAAATTTATAAAATTAAAGATAAATTTAAATTCTATAAATAAAAAATAAATTTATATATTAAAATAAAGATTTTATATATCAAAATATAAATATATATATAAAAATATATTATATTATAGAAATTAATAATATATAAATTATAAATTTAAATCTTTTACTCTTTTTACTTTTTACTTTTTGAGTCACACCTTTTTTTTCTAAAAAGTAAATTACTCTACCTTTAATATTGGATTGCAACATAAAAAGAAATAAAAAGAATAATTTCTTTTTAAAACGAATGGAAAAAACAAAATAAAATTTTAAGATTTCATTGTAAAAAGAAAACTAAACTCCCTGTTTTTGTTTTAAAAAAAAATTCTGAAAGGAAAAAAATAAATTCTTTGAAAAAAAAATAAAAAAGGGGGAAAGAGGGTTGTTTCACGCGGACGAAAGTGTGGATGTTGGTGAGCCAACCCCGAAAGCCAGCTGGCTGTCGGAGAGAGGTCCCAGATACCCCGCTCTCATGCACGTGACTCTCCACCCTCTTTCATCTCTCACCTCCCTTCAACATTAAAAATAAATAAAAAATAAAAAAAATCCCATTGCTTTCCTCATTTCTTCAGTTAATAATTTCCAAGTATTTTTCTTGGTGCATCCAATCCAATTAAATAGTATTAATAAATAATTTATTTTTCATGTTTTATACATCTAATTTAATTTATTAGCAACCAAATTTTAATAGAAAAAACAAAATAATCCTTAAAATCGAATCACATCTCTCCCTCTCTTCTCTTTCAATCCCTCGTTACCATCCCCGGCTCCTTTTCTCTCTCTCTCGCACACGCACTTCCGTCTCTGTGTATTTATATAGAGAGAGCTTGGGCGTTTTCATTTTTCTTTAGTTTTTTTTTTTTGAAAAATCTGTATATGTTGAAACAATAGTGATGAGTCATATTTGTTTAAAAAAGAAGAAGAAGAGTTGAGATTCAAATGCTATTGGCTGGTCCGCTTGCAGCAGATTCAATTGTTTGGATCTACTGCTGGTAACTCTCTCTTCCTTGATCCTTTCTTTTGAATTTTCTTTTTCTCTAAACTGTTTCTAATTGCAATTGATAATGCTGTCGATTTGGTTTTTTCCTTTTTTTCGAAGGAATGCGTTTTAGTTTGAAGTTACTTATTAGTTGGAGTGTTAATGTAACTGGATCTAAATTTATTAGTATTTTAATTATGCTATCTTGATAGCTGTTAGTGCCATTTTGATTAGATATTATTTTCAAGAAATAAAGCTGTATTTTCTTTTTTCTCTTGGTAAGTAGTGTTTAGGGTTTATGATATTGTGAATATCTATTATAGTTTGGATTGTAAAAACTAAACTATGTTGATCTGTCATTTCGGAGAGTTAGGATAAAATTTGAAATTTGAGGCAATTTTGGTGTGCAAGCAATATTCTGTGCACATGGGACGCTAGATTTGTTTCAAATGTGCTAATGGAAAGCTTGTTGAGGTTTTCTAGCCGGAGAAATGTAATGCAACTAGTAGTGCAAAAGAGTGCTCAAGGAAAAGGGATTAGCCTAGCTATTGTTTTGATGCATTCTAAGGATCCACGCTACTTATGTGTTGACTTCTTGTGCACTTGTTGATTTTCATAGACGAAATGTAAGAATTTTTTTTTAATTTTAATTTTTAATTAATAAATTAATTTAATTTAATTTTCTTGTGGGGAGTGTTTTCAATCTGAAGTTGAGCAGTGTCAATGTGAATAATTATGTAACTAAAATGGATAACTGGAGTTGGTAATTTTATGTGACCATTCTTTCTTGTGTTGTGTAGAACAATTTTTTATTAAATAACCAACAATTTATCTGCTATACTAGTTCTTGATCTTTTGCCCTTTAAGAGCTTCAGATGTTGAATTATGGAACTCCAAACTGCCATTCTTCTCAAGCCTGTGAGTAAGTGGGTAAACACTGTCTGTCTATTTGACATTCCCCTTCACTGGAACTTCTGGAGAAGTTCGAACAATGATTTTTGATTTCTATAGAGACCTACATTTTAATTGTCTTCTATTTTCTGAATTTGGTGTTGACTATGTTTTCTGGCCTTTGAATATTTTAAAGGGAGGATTATTATAACATAACATGTCGTGTGCTTTTCTATCTCTCACGGCTAGAATAATGGAATCCTTCTAAAAACCTCAAGGTTGATCCTAAAAGAGAGAATAATTTTCTTTTATTCGCGTTGGTACAAATAAAGCCATTTTTATTTTTGGACATATTATCCAATATGTGATTATTGGTTGTATGTGCACGATTTGCTTAGAATCTAAAGATTAGCACGCCTGTGCATAATGATCTCTCTAATTTAATGTAGGGCTTTGTTGGTTTTGCAGGTCAGATGGCCTCCAGCTTAGACAAGTTGGAAAAGAAGTTACTAGTGCACCCTTTAGTAGTCTAAGAATTATTTCTGTATTGTGAAGATCTTTTATGGGGTAAGGATTGGGGGCCGAAATGGTTTTACATCCAAAATATTTAACAACATGGAAGAGACACGAGATGATGTGGGGCCAGCAGAACAAGGGCCTTCTAATGCTTTGTGGTGGAGTTCTGATTTTATTGAGAAATTTGAATCTGTTTCTTTGCTTTCACAAGAAGATAGTTTGAGTAATAAGGAATCACCTAGAAATTATGAGGAAGACAATTTGTCTTCACAGACGGCATCACAAATTCTTTGGAGCACTGGGATGCTGTCTGAACGAATTCCAAATGGATTCTACTCGGTTGTACCGGTAAGGGCTGATGCACCAATGTTATTTCATTGATGTCATTCTTGCTAGAGCCTGAGTCTTTGAAGGTTTTATAAGTGAAATAGGAGCAAGGAGAAACCGAGTTCAATTTTTCTCTCTTTATTTTGCTTCCTGAGTGAATCTCCTATAGAGACTGGCATGAAATTCATATGTAATTCTTGCTTTTTGTTTAAAACGTGACATACAAAATGTGCTAGATAGAGCTGGCTAGATTTTGAATATCTTACAGAGTTTCAATTCTAATGCTCAATCCTGTCTTACAGGGCCAAAAATAAAAATTTGTCCCTAAAATGTTAAATGTAGGCCTACTCAGCATGGAACTTATTTCAGGGGGCCAAATTGGCCCTTAATCATTGATAGTTCCTTATGGGCATTCCTACAAAATAAAAAATCTTATTTTCTAACTATTGACATCATCTTTCTATGATAAATACTCTTCTTGCATATGCATTAATGGGCTCCTGCCCAGGAATCTGAATTGGTTTTCCTTTTCTAAATAATAAATGGTTTATAATCAGAAAAGATTTGTTTATATGACACTTCAACATAAGGTTGTCACAAAAGATTGTACGCTTCATAAGGCGGACAGTTTAGAAGATTATACTCCTTCGTTTAAGTGTTTCCTAAATGGATTATATGCATACTTTTGGTTGAAGTCCAAGGTCTGGTAAGGGAGCTTGTATTATATAGAATTTCTATGACTTAGGTCAGAGGAATTGCTTTAAGTTGTAAAATCGTGCAGGCTTCTTTCTCTATTGTTTTGCACCTGGCATCCATGAGTTCTTTGTAGATTGTGTGCCTTGAACTCATAATTGGTTATGTTTGGAAATCTGAAACTGCTAGATGTTGCAGTCACTCTGTTCAATTTTGCTTTAGGATGGTAGTCTATTTCACTGTGTTTGTTCCCTTTTTGATGCAGTCAAGGAAGACTAGATTTAGAGTATAGGTTTAGGAATTTTTATGTTGTAATTCTCTATATGAAGGGTATAGCTTCTAAGTCATATTTAGTTCTGGGTTTAATAAAATTGTGTTTGGTGCAAGAGTGTAGGTTGTACATCACTTTTATGTTTTGTTGTATGGTTGTCTTTTCTTATTTTCCAAAAATTATGTCTTACAATGTGGTAGGAATATCTTTTCCTTCTGTTATGAGAAATGGAACAGATCTAATAGTGTGTGCATTTGTTTTATTTTTTTTTGTAAATGTGCTGATATAATCAAAGACGGCAAATATTATAGAATGGCGGAGTGTTCTTAAATTATTTTTCCACCTTGAACTGTTTTGGTTAGTTATCTATTTGACTTGAAACATGGATTTCATTTTATTATCAGTAAACTGGTATGTGATTGTGGACAGGAGAAAAGATTAAAGGAGCTCTTTGATAGTATTCCAACTTTTGATGATCTCCATGCTTTGGGTGCCGAGGGTTTCAAGGCTGATATAATTTTTGTAGATGCAAAGAAAGATAAAAAGTTATCTATGCTAAAGCAACTGATCGTGGCACTGGTGAAAGGATTGAACTCAAATCCAGCTGCAATGATAAAAAAGATTGCTGGATTGGTAAGAACTCGGTAACCTCTGTTCTGTTCTAGGGGTATTTACCTGGAAATTCATGCAGCTGCTTGTTTAATATGCTTGTGTTTTTTCAACTGCTGGGTGCTTCTATGATTCTTTTTACTCTTTTTATCATAATAGAAAATTTGCGTCCTCTTTGTAAGCTACTGATCAAGAATCTTTGCCATAGGGCACATACTTTGAGGAAGTAGATTCCATTTGTCTTCTTCAATCTCATTCGTATTTAACTGTTGAAAATTAAAAAAGGCTAGCTCCTAATGTTGAAAACTGGTGTAAGAGAATGTGCTTGTTCAAAAATTTCCAGCATTCACGAAAATTATTAAGAGATTAGGTTTTCAGAAAATGTTCTCCTGTTAACAAAAGCCATTTTTTTCCTAGATTACCTTGTTTTATACTTTTTTAACTTTTTTAAATTCTAGAGACTTAAAAAGTAATAATTTTATTTTTCTATTGTTAGAGATATCAAATGTATTCTTCTGGCCTCACTAACAAAAGCTTTTAGGTTGAATGATTCTTTTGGATCTATATAATTTGGAAAAGATGTTCTTCCAACATCGCTATAAAATTCAAAAGATAGAATATAAGATCGTCTTAGAAATTACTTATTTTTTCTTAAGTTATAAATGTATTTTTCTAAAACTTTATCCTTTTTGTGCAAACTGCTTTCAGTAAAAGTGTTCAGTTTCATTTGGTCTTCTATAACACATGGCATTTTAGTTGTTGCTAGCATGTAATGGGATTTTTTGTATGCCATCTGTAGTGGCATTAGATATAGTAATACTTGGCAAGTAATATGCTTAAAGAGTCTCTGTTTTGCTGCCAATTCTGGGAGATTAGAATCTACTCTAGCTATTGTCGCAATTTTAAGACAAAAATCTCCTTTCTTTAAATTTATTTTTTGCTTTCAAAAGTTGCCTTTTTTATTTTTTTAATTTTTTGGCTGTATCAGGTATCTGATGTTTATAAGAGACCAAATGTGGAAAGTCCAGCAAAAGCTGCACTGGAGGAAACCTCCCACGTCCACATGTTTGAAAATCGAGGCATTCAGTTACTTGGACAAATAAAGCATGGGTCTTGTCGTCCTCGAGCAATCTTGTTTAAAGTTTTAGCAGATACTGTAGGTCTTGAAAGTAGGCTCATGGTGGTAAGCTCCTAACTTGGTGGATTACCCCCCAATATACTTGGAAGAATTTGTCCCAAGTTACAATTTATCACTGATGATAATATGATATAGAAATATCCATAGCTAGAGTTCTTAATTTTTCTTTCTTCTATATTAGGGTTTACCAAATGATGGAACTGTTGAATGTGCGGACTCATTCAAGCATATGTCTGTGATAGTTGTTCTGAATTCTGTGGAATTGCTGGTCGATCTTATGCGATTTCCTGGTCAGTTAATACCCCGAACAACCAGGGCAATTTTCATGACACATATTTCAGCAGCAGGGGAAAGTGATTCTGCAGAAAATGATTCCTGCGATTCACCACTTGAACCAAACAGCCCTCTGTATGGTTTTTCAGAGAGAGTTGATCCTGATAGGTCTGCAACTGGTGTCTAATCAAGTTTTGAAACCATGTCACACCCTTTTAATTGCTACTTTGAGTTCTGATGTTATTATTTGTTTTATCTTTTGCACAGTGCTGAAAAGGATGAGAGCCTGCAGTTCCATCGGAAGTTAGAGGGAAACGTGTCAGGTCCTGCGTTGCGAAATATGATGTTGCGATCCGCTACTTCTATTGACAGGAAATTGAGGTAAAGTTTGATTTCATTTCTTGATTTCTTCTAGCTACAATGACTTCTGCAATGTTGGTTTCTTCCTGTCTTTACTTTCTTTCAATTCTGTTTTCTTTATTTTACTTCTTATATGATGTGCAATGCTTGTGATTGGACCTTCTCACTCTCACTCTCTCCATCCTTCCTCTGCTAGTTTGTCACACAGTGAGCCCAATATTGCAACAACCTTTTGGCGACGTAGCCGGAAAAAGGTCATTGCTGAACAGCGGACTGCTAGTTCAAGGTTTCTCTTTTAATCCTCTATCTGTTGGTTTGGCATCTCTATGAATCGTAAAGTATGTTATATACGCAATTGTAGGCTTCCTGGGCTTTACCTCAATCCTATTCCCTGATAAGATCTCTGCTTAATACTTCGACCTGTTCAATGCTTATGCTCTAATTGAGCTGTAGCTTCTTACCGTTAGTTAATTTGTGTCGTTTTTCGGGTTTACAATTGAGAGGGATTGATGTCCAGTGTGGATTTAAATAGTGCATTATCTATATTGCTCTTGGGGTGTTCACTAACCTGACTAAACTGCCCAAACCTAAAATTTGATTCATGGTTTTCATGCTAGAAAATCAATTAATTGAATCAACCTAAAAATTTAAGGTTATGTTATTCAGTAAATTCTTAAATTTTGGCACAAGCCCAACAGATATAATGGGCTATAAGCTTATTGCTATACATGCCTTAGAGCAAGTGAAGAGCCTTTGCATTTATAAGAGTAGGCTCCTCTCCTCTTCTCTCAAATCCTTGTGTGGGAAACTGGGATTGCATGCCACAAGTGCTCTTACTTGTGGGTTGCAAATCTAGCATTGCTTGCTTACAATGCAAGTCCTCTTTTCAGAATGAGTTTTATTTCCTACCCTAGCCCTCCAATAGGACATTAAACAATGTGCTCTCATCATATACGGGACTATTCATGTCTGCAGGTGATGTGGCATAAAGAGGTTCTGCTAGATTCTGGTTTTGTCAGTCACCTGACTTTTAAGAACCTCAGATTGTACAAACTGAAAACTTTGGTTTCAGTTTAAAAAATTTGAGAACTCAAAAGGATTGGTTTTCTTGAGCCTGGTATACTTAAATTGATCAATCCAAACGTTTTGGGCACTTCCCTTTTATGGTAAGTAGCTTAAACTTAGGTATTAGATGTTCTAATATGACTTTAGAAGTCTCTTTACTTAACATTGTGTTTCAGTTTTGTTGATGTGCGAGCCTTATAATTCGCTATATTGTCAACCAAACAGTTGAACTTTATGGCTTGCGTTAACAGAGAGATGAGCTTGGTTTGTTTATTCCAGTTTCTGGCTTTCTGCATTAGCTTGTTTATCCTCAACTTATTAAATTGCTTAATAGGCGGGCTTTGCTTGTTTCTTATTATCATGTCCCGCTCATACTTGGAGATTAGTTTACATCTGATGTTATGTAGACATTTTCTTTCTCTTTGTATTTTTTCCAAAATTAGATTTTATTTTTATTTTTGTTAATTCACTTCTAGAAGCATCTATCTTGGTCCTGGACAAGTTATGTTTTAGAATTTCTTTCTTGTTAGTTTTTGGTTGTCATCTTTCTTTAGTCTTGGTTTTTCAGTCCAGAGCATCCTTCCTTTCGAGCACGTGGAAGGTCCATGTTAAGTGGTGACAGACACTCCATTAGAGATTATGCTGATGATGAAGCTGCACCAAGGTTCTTACCTGTTTGATCCTATGACTTAAATATGTGCAAGTAACATTATATTGTATGATGATTTGTATATTTTATTTTGGTTGTTTGTGCAAGCACTTGTGTAATGACATACTAGACAGATTTTCTGGATAGTGCACATATGATTTTATGGTCAGCTCTGTTTCTTCTTTGACAATGACTTGTCACAAACCTAATCCTACATATAGCGATGTGGCGTTGGCTAGCATTTATAACTTTAGGAAATCTCTTGAACGACTTATCTAGAATATTTTTCTAAGCAAAGTCTTTTAGGTTTCTTAAATATAAGGCTCATCTAGAATGATAACTTTTCTAAAGATGTTCATATAACTTTCTTAGCAAATATGAAAATTACAATACCAAAATACTCCTACTCACAAAAATGATAAGTTTCTTGCATGAAATTGTCAAAACAAAACTATTGAGGCCTTGTAGAATGTAGAGTACCCAATTTAGCTTTTAATTAACTAAGTGCTCGAGCATTATCCTGTTTGGCTCATCTAATGTAATTTTGTTGCCATTGTGTCTCCATTCTATTAGGGTGACTTAAAGGGCTTTTAAACAGTTGGCTTACATAGAGTATTGGCCTTGAGCTCGTATCCTTTGCTTTAGCTAGGGATGAGTCGACAAAGCATCTCCATATAGGATAATTTGTGGTTGCTTTGTAGATGATGTGGGTATGAATTATGATAGATGTTCTATGTCGAGTGGATGAGAAACTGAAGCAATTGAGAAATACTTGGAGTCTGGGAGTTTCAAGCTGATATCTGAAACACGGATTTGATCATTACAATTTTAGCAATTAAAGGGAAGTGGAATCTATATGAATGGTGCATAAGGTCTTCGAAGTTCACATTTAAGATGTGTAGGCTTTATTATCACACGAATTATGTAAGTGAGGATATTAGCCGCAAGATTGAAGCAGGACATGTAAACTATAAAAAATTGTGATGGCGATTTTATGTAATGATAAATCTTAGGCAAGTTGAAGGGAGATTAAATAGAAGTGCAAGTTGAACGTTTATGATTTATGGTAATGAGTTGAGTGCCAAGATAACTTGTTCATAAACTAGAATGGTAGAGGACAAGACATTAAGATCGGGATGTGGAAATACAAAGAAGGATTTAGATTGTGAATCGTAAATATGCAAGGAAGAAAATCGTAAGTAGAAAGATTTCAAGGGTTAAACCTAGGATGACATGGGGTAAAGTAGTAGATAAGATTTAGTAGCGGTTGATGTTCTTATTGATTTAGAATTAAGCTGACTAGAATGCTGAAAAAGGATTTATAAAGTTAATAGGAGATAGATTGGCTTAAAATATACTCAAGTATTTCTCTTTATAAGGATTTCTTGGCTTTCTTTTATTGATGTAGATCTAAACCTAGCATAATGACAAAACAAGGTTCTTAAAGGTAATAACAATTTGATTGGAATGAATATATATATTCTGCTATTTCTCTTTATAAGGATGTAATACATATTTGCCATGTTCAGTTGTGATAGTATATGATTGCAACTGGAAGCATATGTAATTGCATGTACGATCTTTTAGATGAACCTTTGATGTCCTCAACAACCTTGAGCATTTTTTATGCTTAAACTGGTGTTCAAGGAAACTGGTATTATATCGTTTATGATTTCTTCATTTTTCCCAATTTATGCATCATGAGGATGAGGATATTCCAACAATCGTTCGAGCTAAGTTGAAAGAGATGTCGTTGAAGGGAACTTTTATGAAGTTGGAATCTGAGCTACTATTATGTTTGGTAGTGAGTGTTAGTTGTGAAGAAATAATGTGCTTATAGAGTTAGTCTGGCTGAGGAGGCTAAGATGGATTAATGGGAACGTGAAGAGGGATCTATTAAGAGATGAAATTAAGTAATGTAGAAGGAGCAATGTTAAACCTTTTTAAATACGTTGCTATAGGATCTAGATAGTGGCGATGGGTAGAAGAATCCATATTAATGATCCAACTACTTTTGAACTTAGGATTAGTTGAATTGATGATATGCTAGATATGGTATTTTGCAAGTCATTTTGTTTGCCAAAGAATTGTTTACGAGGTTTATTCAGCAATAGCTTGTGGCTATATGCTTAGTAGAAATTTTTTAGGTTTACTGAGTTTAAGTGAGTAAATGCTAAGAATTGTATTTTGGAAGGCATTTTGTTTCCATTTTGAAAGAAACATGCACAAGATATACGTGTTCATAAACAATAGCTTGTTGCAAAATATTTTAATAAACCTACTAGTAGTTTTATGGTTCAAGTTGATATTATTTGTGACTCGGGTGTCAAACTCAAGTCATATATCAAACCTCACACAAACGATTTATACATTATGATTGAAATTTATGTAAAAGAATTTCCCCTAAAATATGTTGATATCAACTTGGGAGCCCTTAACACTAATTATTTTTTTCTTAAAACACAAAATAAGTTTTACTTTGGAATGTGGACTTAGTTTGGCTAATAGTAATATTGACATAGTAGAATGCTTTCTCTGTTGTTGGAGAATATATTCTCACATGAAAAGTAAGAGAATATGAAGTGACATAAATGGTGAAAATTAGCCTTGGCACAATTCAATTGGTTTTATCCAAGGTAAGATTCCAACCCCACTTAAATGGCCACGATTGTGAGTTAGGCCCAATACGCTTTGGCTCATGGAATTCTTACATGGTATCAGAGACTAGGATTTAGGGATAGTATAGGAGTCTAGACTCATTTGTTCACCTAGGGCCTCAAGAGTAGGTGTGTTTGTGATGGGCGCCTAAGGGTAGCTCCACATTTGGCAAGTAATAGTTGGTCCAAGCTTTGTCATACTTGAGGGGGGAGTATAAGAGAATATAATCCCACGTGGGAAAAGTATGAGAATATAAAGTGACATTTAAGTGGTGGATATTGGCCTTTAGCACAAGCCAATTGGTTGTGTGCAAGATGAGGATTCAACCTCACTTATATGGCTACAGTTGTGAGTTAGGCTCCACACTCTATGGCTCATGGAAAAAATACATCCTTACTGTGTAATTTTTATACATTATTCATGTATTGGCTGGTCTCTGTCTTTCTTAGCGCCAAGGGGGATAACACTATGAATGATTATGATAAGTCATGAGTATTTTGGCTGGTGTATGGCTTTCCTATGCCATGACTGAGGAGAGTGAAAATCAATGAGAAAGATGTGAAAAAGAGGATGACAAGGAAAAATATTGGTTGCTATGTTGTGTCAATCCTCTAATTAAGGTTTTCTATAAATCCATAATTAGTTTTTCACTCTTGCAACTAATAATTCTTAGTGCCATTCAGTTGACCTTTCATGACAGAGTAGGCAATGCTAGAACAGAGCACTTGACTAAATGTAATAACAAAACAAAACAAAGCTTCAGCTGAAACACTCAAATTTGAGCAAAAATAGAAAATATTATTCAATAAAAAATATATATAGGTGTAGCTGCTGCCTTAGAAAGTAAAGTCCTAATATAGTTAGGATTAGTAAATTCCTAGGGTTAAAGGAAAGCAAAATTAAAAAGCTCAACTTAAATTAAGTTTCTAAACTGATTAGGAATAATATAACTCCTAAAAAAAAGAGAAGAAAAGTAAAATGAATAGGAAAAGAAATCCTGAATTTATATAAAATAAGAATAGTCAAATCTAGGAATCCAAACTAAATTTGGACCATTGGTCTCCATCATTCCCTCCACTTGAGAAAAACTTGTCCACGAGTTAGTAAATTGGAGTCTAGGTAGCGCAGTTCAACCAAAAAATATTAAGGATAGATATCAGCTGTTGTAAAGGTCTTGAAAATGCTCATACTATCTGGAAGATCCACCATAAGCTTTGTCATTTAGTATCTTGATATCTTGTGGGAATCATATTTCATGGGTTGCAATTTCTGTAAGACCCCATTAGTGCTTCTACCGCAAGACAAGAATTATTCTTATATTATTTGTTGTTACAGGTCAGTGGGTGCATCAGCATCAGAGACTCGTAGAATAAGAAGAAGAAGCATCAGCATGACCCCAGAGATCGGTGATGATATTGTGAGGTGGTTACTTGTTTCATTTTGAATACTTTAATTGTGTTATCCCTAATCTTAGATTTATATTCTGAAAGCATAGGTTTGCAATTGATTTGTCACTTCGACATTTTCTTTTTCAAGTTTGTTTTTCTTTTGTTCAATTTCAGAGTTAATTTTCGATTATGATTGGCTTAGGAAATTTGTTGATGTCCATTCTTCGTTTATTTTGATTTGTGGGAGAAGATGTCCTTTTTCTTTATTCTTATTATTTTAGCAGATTCGATACTTCATTTCTTTTTCTGTTAAATAGTTAAAATGTTGGCTGTAAGGGGAAGAGTGGAACTCTGGGGTGGTTTTGCTTTTCTTTAAAAAAATTTTGTTATGAGGAGAGACTGCAGGAGAATTTGGAGTGTGCTGGACTAGCATCTGTTGTGGAAAGCAAACATTAGTTCAATTTGTGCTAGTGCTCAGAAGTACTGAAATAAACTAGTGGACAATGCATGATTTATAGTATAATAGTTTTTACCACATTCCATCAGACTAGTATGATCTTTGATCTGAAATGGGTTTGTTCAAATACATTCCCCCCTTAAGTTTGCAACTCTTCCACCACAAGCATATGCTGCTGTGTAAGCAAGTTATTACCTCTTGCTCTAGTAATTCCTGCGCTAATTCTACCCTATGAAGCACCGACACTCCTAGGGGGTTGCTATATGTGTGTCGGACACGTATGCGACATGCTGGAAAACCTCTCTTTTGCATTTTGTTCTTTTTTTTGCAGGTGGGAACACACTGGGGACGGGGGAGGTAATAAACTTTGCAAAAGTTTGGGACAAATTTGAAAAACATTGGGTACTTTTTAATGGATCAAATTATAAAAATGTAAAACATTAGTCTTAGGAAACCCCTTAGCCACACTTAATCTCTATACTTCTCACTCTTCTTTCAACAAAAAGAAATCCCCCTCTAGCTCTCTTATCTATTTGATCCGTCCCTCACTTTCTCTCCACCTCAAAATCTTTTCTACCGCTTGTCTTTTTTGTTTTTCTTTTTTCTTTTTTCAAATATTGTTGTTTGTAGATGAAGTGGGTGAAGATGAAAAGACTGAAAATGTTTTAGATTTGTAGTTTAACTTTTATGAATGTTATTTATATAAATTTGCATAATATATATATATATATATATATATATATATATATATATTAAATTTGACATATCTCTGTTGTATCCCTTTTTCACTTTTTTAGAAATTGTTGTGCCCCCCATACCGTACTCGTGTCCGTGCTTCATAGATTTTATCCTCAATTTTGAAAGAAGGCAGTTGTGCATCAACATCTTTGCCTCCATCAAGGCTATTTGCAGATCATTCTCTTTGCTTGTTTCAAGACTTAAGCATGCTTTGGAGTACATCCATATTGTTCTTTGTCCTTGCATTGGTTATGGTCCTGGTCACTGAGAGAGAAATCTTGCTGCTTGATGTTTTCCATTATTCCTCAACTGAATTACTTAACTGTGTCTAGATTTTTATTGGTTTTCACGGGGTATCTTGTATTGTTTCAGGGCTGTCCGTGCAATGAATGAATCTTTGAAGCAAAATCGGCTTTTAAGGGAGCGAGATGACAAGGACAATGGCACAGATTTTCAGAGAAATGTACGCCTCTCATACTTTATGTGACAGAGAACTGTATTTATGAATATGTTTTTTTCTGGCATCGCATAAATCGGAGTTTTTCATTTATATATATATATATGAAATTGTTTCAGTCATATTTTGCTTATTGTTTTTGTAGTTTTGAATTTGTAGAGAATACTTTTTCTCCCTGCATGCTTTATGTACACTGCCATTTTGGTTATTCTGTGTGATGATGTTAAGTTGTGCTTGATATGGTATTCGATTGTATGCACATGAGTTCTCAAATGAGGTAGCATAAGTACATGATTTTGTTTGACCAGGTGGATGCTGCGGCCTGAGCTATCTGCTCTGATGGGCCTCCATTCTTTTGTTGAGAATAGATGCAATCTTTTATTAAGAATAGATGCAAATATTTTCGGGTAGACCCCATCGAAGACAATTATGGGTATTGGATATTCTGGTGAGACCATGGTTAATTATGGGACATAGAAAATAATATGGCTTATCATAATAAATGATTTGAGTATCATAACTTGTGTTATATTTTGGTTCAAATGCGAGATGCCCTATGATGCAACTGATCTTTATCCTGCAATCTAGCATATGGAGAGAGAGAGAGAGAGACTTCTACTAAAAGTATCGATGATGTGGATTTTGTATTATTAATGATGATAGCCAATTATGCATGCTTCTTGAAGGAATCTGATCTATACCGAGCTAATACCCAATATATCATTAGTCATTAAGGATATAAATGCCCTAGAGAAGCATGCATGCTATATTGTCGAAAAGACTTTATGCAGGAGCAAAACTGGAATTGGAAGCGTGCCTGTGGTCCTTCAATTCTTCTTCGGGAGCACTTAAGAAGTGTTGCAATTTAGTGCCAAAGAAAGAATGCATGGGTGTTAAGCATGGGTCGTGAATTCATTGTCCTGATATTAAAAATTGGAATATTTTTGGTACTTGTAGACACTTAATATCCTTGTGGTAATATTCCTGCTTATTTGTTAATGTTTGCTTTATATTTTTATACTGTGAGACTCATGGGCATCTGATTTTACATTCTACATAAAAAATATGGAAAATTCTTTCTGCATGGTTCTGAAACCATTGGCTTTGCCATAAATTTCAAGACCTTTGTATGGGAGTAATAGGGAAAGGGTTTTGTCTGTACTTCGGGGGTATTTTGTTGCATAGGATTGAAGGGGCAAGGGTCTTGAGGGCCATGTTTTGGAGTATTTGGTTGGACTGAAAAGATTTCCTTCATCATTATTTGCTGACCTAATTACTCTGGGATGAAGTCACTCAAGAAAGTAGCTTGGGAATGTAATTTCTATGGTTTGGCTTGTTAAGATTGAAGCATTGGAAGAATTCCTGAATCTATGGGTTCTCCTACTTTCCATATTCAGCTTAAGTACTTTCCCATGCAAAAGGTTGGGAAAGCTACTCTCCCTTGTGAATGTAAGCTAAAAAGTGGAAATTGGCTATAATAACGTTTAAATGATATAACTGGAAAATAAAATCTTACCCCTTTTGGATTTTTTTGATATTCTTTATTATCATAGTTTTATGCTTAAAACAATATTTTGTTGAATATTTTTATTGAATAACAATATCTATATAGCACCATTATATGCCTCTCATGTTAACTTTCGATACATCAATACCTATATAATGATAATATAATAAATTTACATAAATTTATAATTTTTAGTTGTTTTATGATAAAGCATATTTTATCGTATTAAGGATATTATGGTATTCTTTTACTTTATTTGAACATATTGATTTTACATTCTAGAGAAATTATAATGTTTAACCAAATGGGATGTTCAATTCCTAGAATCACTTGTCTGGAATTCAACTTTCCTGGAAAAGTGATTCTGGTTGAATTCTGAGAATTGAATGCACCCTATTTTCTTTTGCTTCTTTCTATTTTAACATTTTCAGGGAGAGAAAGAGAGAGTGAGAGGGGGAGATACTTGGAAGAGAGAGAGAGGGAGAGGTGGAAATATTTAGTAAATCTGGTTAATTTGCAATATTGGTCTGTGCCAGATACTTGGAAGAGAGAGAAAGAGGGAGACCAGGAAACTTGGAAGAGAGAGAGAGAGAGAGACTACTGCTTTTTTAATTCGCTATTAGTTCTAGGTGGACATATTTAGTAAATCTGGTTAATTTTCAATATAGGTCTGTGCTAGATACTTAGAAGTTATTATGTTGTGATTAACCTGTATTTAATTGTCTTACTAGCTTTCTGGTTTGAGTTAATTACGTTTTGTACGGTTCCAGGTTTCAAATCTCGATCTTGATGGTCATGATGATATATCTGGTGGAAGATCTGCTTTATATACTCTTCAAAGAGACCACATAAATTCCCAAAAGGCTATTTCTTTACCGTCGTCTCCACATCAATATAGGAGTCACATATCAGATAGAAGGGGACCTTCGGGTCATGCAGTAAATGATGAACTAGTCTCTACTTGGAACAAAGTTCTGGAATCTCCCATGTTTAATAATAAGCCTCTATTGCCTTTCCAAGAGTGGAATATTGATTTCACAGAGTTGACTGTTGGAACTCGTGTTGGCATTGGTAAGCATTTCTTTTTCTTGTAATTCTCAGCTGCACATTAGGTTTGAAACGCTTGTAACTGGCTCACTGCTACTGTTACAGCTCAGGCATTGGCTACTGTTGCTACCTTTGATCCAAAATGTGATGTGTGTAAATTTTTTATCCTTAATTAAAAAAGCTCTGCTTGGTAGGGGCTCATGAGCGAATTTGTTGTTAGCTTGTGAGCTAGACATACAAGTTTACTAATACTTTTGTTTTAAATTATGTACTGATTTTAAATTCAAATCTCAAGATTTATGTTTTTATTTGTGAATAATTTGATTACAACCTGATTTATAGGAAAGAATCTTGGTGCTCAGTTGGGTTTGCTTAGGATAATGAGCCATATCTGTGTCGGCTCAGCTCGTTTATTTAAACAAGCCAAGCCTGACTCACGATCAAATTTAGATCTCCTTCCGGATCAGCATAACCTGAGCTAGCCAGAACTTGACTCAGCTCAGGTTATTTGCAGTTTTGTTGAACAAAAAACTGCTTTGCATAAGAAAATTGAACTTGAACAGCGATTCCATTTCTAGCTACATCTGTCTCAGAAACTTTTTTGAGTTGAAGTTCTTGAATGCTTGTTCTGCCCAGGGTTTTTTGGGGAAGTTTTCCGTGGCGTATGGAATGGAACAGATGTTGCGATTAAGGTTTTCTTGGAGCAAGATCTAACAGCAGAAAACATGGAGGACTTCTGCAATGAGATATCCATTCTTAGGTCTCTTCTTGTCAAATCTGTTGATTACTTTGTTTTTATCACCTGAAGAATCTTTCTGACTTTATCCTTCATGGTCTTATGCATGTGTTGTCTTCCAGCCGACTTCGACATCCTAATGGTATTCTTCTCACCTACATCTGATAGAGTATTACTTAATATCATTTGTTTGAAATTATTAATGGTAGTCAACCTAATTGGACTTATAGTTTTAACAACAATAACTGAAAAAGTGGCAGTTTGTTTATCTAACTTACCGAGTCTAGTTTATGAGGCTACTTGTAGAAATTTTATGTTGAACATATATCCTTACAAAGATCAAGAGTTCCTTCATCCGTTAACTCTTGCAGTTATCTTATTTCTGGGTGCTTGCATGAAGCCTCCTCACTTATCAATGGTTACGGAATATATGGAGATGGGTTCATTGTATTATTTGATCCATTTGAGTGGTCAGAAGAAGAGGCTTAGTTGGAGGAGGAAACTAAAAATGTTGCGTGATATATGCAGGTATGTTTAGCCTTTCCTAAAGTAATATTTGCATCTAAAATTTCAGTCTATCCTAACTCTCAAAATTGTGGATCTATAAGCAGCTCTTTTTGGTGTTACTTTCAGAAAGAATATAACGTGTACACCCTTATTTCGTTTATGCATTTTAAGGGATAAACTGACTGCATTTTGCAAATTTTACATGTATTGGTGAACTTTTCTTTCTTAAAACTGAATGCATTTTACAAATTTTATATGCATTGATACTGGGCTGTCTTTCTGCATATTGCTTTCTGAAGTTGTACATTCCTAATTCAATATTTTTTTATTGATAGTTTCTGTTACCGTTTAAAGTTAATGTGCACATGCAAACCACCACTTGGTTAATCATGATGAATACTGTGTGAACTGTTGTCTGATAGTATTTCACTTCTCTGCATAAATAGCTGCTTTATTTAGAAGTCAGGGTGTTGTGCTGTGTGCTAACTTGAACTTTTTGCTGATGACAAGGGGGTTGATGTGCATCCATAGGATGAAGATAGTCCACCGTGACCTTAAAAGTGCAAATTGCCTTGTGAATAAGCATTGGACAGTTAAGATCTGTGATTTTGGCCTCTCCAGAATAATGACGGAAACACCTATAAGAGACTCCTCATCTGCGGGAACTCCGGAATGGATGGCACCTGAACTTATTCGCAATGAACCCTTCACTGAAAAGTGTGATATATTTAGCCTTGGTGTGATAATGTGGGAGCTTTGCACACTAAACAGACCATGGGAAGGAGTGCCACCAGAAAGGGTAATACACGATCTCATTAACTTATTCATCCAATGAAGGAGTGTATACGCGTGATTCCATTAATTTTTCAATTATGCATTGATTTCCTTGATTTTTCTATCATGCATTTGATTTCCACAAGAAGAGATTTTGTAATACAACCAGTTTAGAACCTTCTTATTAACTTTTTCATCATATCAAAGAGTGTATAGACGTGATTTCTTTAATTTTTCAATCATGCATTTGATTTCCATAACATGAGATTTTTGAACCAATTCAGAACCTCTTTAACTTTTTCATCATATCAAAGTGTGTGCACGTGATTTCTTAATTTTTCAATCATGCATTTGATTTCTATAACAAGAGATTTTTGTAATACAACTAATTTGGGACCCTCTCCTTTTCTGCTCTTCAGGTTGTATATGCTGTTGCTAATGAGCGATCCCGTTTGGATATTCCGGAAGGTCCACTTGGCAGGTTAATTTCAGGTACTTGACAACATAGATTAGAAAGATATTTAAGATTGCCGCCTTCAATGATCTTAGCCTTTAACAAGTGCTCTGCTTTTTTTAATTGATTCTTGAGACGAATTATAAAAAAACTTCCAGTTATTTTACTATTTGATAATCTTCACCATATGATTTTTTTCAGATAATAAGATGTGGTTCAAAGTTGTGACAGAAAAATGTATCTCATTGTTAAGAAAATGTCGATTCACAATATTTCATTCATTTTTACTTCAATCGACATCATCGTATTATCCGTATTTGATAATATAAGTTTAGCACTTAACAATTCAATGTCGTTGTTTGACTGTAAAATTGCAGGTGAAGATCGTTTAATTCTTGTGAATCGATATTTTTAATAATGAGATTTTTTTATCACATTTTATAATTATATACTACTCTTTGTCTGAAAAAAGAAAAAAAAGTTTAGCACTTAACAATTCAATGTCGTTGTTTGACTGTAAAATTGCAGGTGAAGATCGTTTAATTCTTGTGAATCGATATTTTTAATAATGAGATTTTTTTATCACATTTTATAATTATATACTACTCTTTGTCTGAAAAAAGAAAAAAAAAAGCATGCTAAAAATTGTAAATCAGAAAAAGGATACTCATTCCTTGATTCTTTATTTCGTTCCCTATTATTTATCTGTTGTCTTGTATAAATAGAACATATTATTACTTGACCTTAATTAAGTTAGCCATTAAATTACTTATGCAGTCTTGCATGTTCCATAATCTGAAACAACTTTTGACTTGTTTTTGTCTTTGATCGTAGATTGCTGGGGAGAACCACATGAACGGCCAAGCTGTGAAGAGATACTCGCCCGTTTGCTCGACTGCGAGTATTCACTCTGCTGATAGTTTTTTTTTTTTTTCTCTCTCAATTCTCATGTATAGAAAACATGGTAGAGGTGTTACAAAGTGTTTCGGCCAAGTTGTAAACGATCTTGATTTTTCCAGACATTGTGAAGAACATCAAATGCTTCAATTTTCAGCTGTCAGCGAAACCGTTGGATTTTTTTTTTGTGCAATGGAAAAAGGGAAAAAGAAAATTGCTTTTTACAGTAATTTTTTTCCTGGGCCATAAAAATCTGAACTACTGGAAATTTGCATATTCGTATCTCGTTTTTGAATTGTAGTCCAAAAAATACAAAAAGTAAGCAACTAAGAATCAGACAAGTCTTTAACGATTTCTGCAGACATATGCACCCTTGAGCAAATGACAAAGCTTTTCACTATCATGCTTTTGATGATCACTGGCAATTGACCAATCTACATTATTTTCAATCCACAATATGGCGCCTGTTTAAAGCATCTTCGAATCTGCTGCATGACCCCACCCTCATCTCTGTGCTCATATCATTCTCTGGGGCTGGATAGTAGTCTTCCCTAAGCTGCACATCCCTCAGGTTTGGGATTCGGAGAAGGAACATCATGAAATGCTCATGCGCAGTTCCATGGATAAAGAGCTTCCTTAGCGCAAGACACTGTGCAAGCAACCCAGCTCCTGGAAGTGATAGACTCCTTTGGTTAACGTCCCTGTCTTGTGGTGGCCAATAATCAAGCTCAATGAGACTCAAGCTTCCAATCCCATTCAAGAAGAACCTCTCCCATAAGCTCAAATCCATTTGTCCTGATGGGGCAGTTAAGGCAAAACCTATTGTGTCACTGCAATCCAACTGCATTTTTGATAGCCGAGGATAATGAGCAAGGCAGCTCAATCCAAATGCACGTTGTGATAGTTTGTGCCGGCCCCTGCAATCCCCTTCAACCCGGATCTGAATCTCCTCCAGACTAGGGCAATCCTCAAGACCAGCCATGGGCAATGGAGTTAGAAGCTCACCAACACCAATCCAGAGAGAGAGGCATTTTAGGTTATCCCAGGAATTGCTCCAAACTCCATTGTTTTGCATACAGAAACCATCTTTGGAATACTTGATTCTTTTATTCCTGCTGGAATACTCATGTTCATCACTTCCAAAGAGGATTTCATTAAGGTCGAAACTGTGATTACCTCCATAATTATCCTCTTCCTGCAGTGAATTCCACATACAATCAATATGAAGTCTCTCAATCCTCTGGCGAATAGGCTCCAAAGCTCGCAAAGAGGCAACAGCATCAAGATTCTTACAAGCAGAGATTTTGACCTCAACTAGAGTCTTATGAAGCAAACTTGCCATCGTCCTCAATCCCTTCATAGTAATCTTCTTACATCCCTCAACCTCAAACTTGGCCAATCTACAACATCCTCTCGCAATCTCTATCAAACCCATATCAGTCAAATCTGCACACTTCTTAATCGACAATGATTTCAATCCAGAACACAATGCAACCCCATCGAGCTGCGATTCAACTGCCATACAAACACCATGAAACTGCACTAACTCCAACACTTTCAACTTCGGACATCTCGAATTAAGCGCTTCCAGAGCCACAAAACTATCTCTAACATTCTTACAAACACGAAGAACTAACTCTTCAAGCAATGGAAGCCCACTGAAAAAATCAACCAACCCATTAACACTAACCCTAGCATCATCCCCACTGTACCCTTCATCCTCAGGATCACTCCTAATATTCCCTAAGGACGACGTATCAACCAAATGAAGCACCGATAATTTAGGGCAATTGGCAGCAACAGCAAGCAAAGTCTCATCTCCAGTAAACCCTAGATAACTTGGATCAAACATACAAGCAACAAGAAACTTTGTAAGATTAGTACAAGCAGCAGTAATAACTTTAATCTCATCAGACTTGAAACCATCAGTTAAGGAAACAGTAAGCAGATCTAAACACGTTAATGACTTAGAGACATCACTATAAGCTTCAAGGACTGGGGGGACATCCTCAGTCCAGTAATAAAAGCTTGATAAATCAAGACAGGAAAGCAGTTTACATTGCTCAAATAAAGGAACAAAATCAGCTCCTAATTGACTGGAAGAGGGTCGCTGATGCCATCTAATTAACTTCACGTGGCTCAATAGCGGCCACTGAGGGATGAGGACGTGAAGCGTACAAGGGGAGCGAGCGTACACAGTAAGTGAAGTAACCAATGGAAAAGCGATACCCAGACGGTGGGCCAGAAGGAGAGGATCAGAGGGTAAAGAAGAAGCGAGCAAAGAATGGCCCCAAGGAGAGAGTAGAGAAAGGTCGAGATGTGTTACAGATCTGAAACAGGTAGGGATCATGTAGAGGTCACGCGCGTTCCCTCGGAGCGTGAGAGAGGTGCGAGTGGTCCTTTCGAGGGTTAGGAATTTACGGTTAACTAAAGAAAGTGAGTTTCTTGTACGAGTATCGGAGATTGAAGCAATAATGTTTGACAGAATCACGTCCGGGAGATCGTTTATTGTGGCTGTTGTTGTTATGGTCATTGCGGTGATACTGATACAGAATAGTTTGTCCCTGTGTTTTGATCTCTGGATGATGAGTGAGTACAGGAGATTTTTAGAAGGATCGAGGTTTGCTGAGACACGATGACGGAATGGTGGTGGTAGGGGCAGAGGAAGAGGTAGTGACTGTGGCAGAGGTAGTTGCAGGGATGAAAGCAAGAAAGAAGTGATAGTAAATGGAAACAGACGGTGAATTTGTCGTGAAACGGAGAGCCACGTGATTTAGATATGGTTTTGTTTCTTTGTTTTGTCTTTCCGGACCGATTGATGGAGAGACCCTCTGGTATGTATGTACATACAACCTTACTTATTGCTTTTTGGTACAAAGTACTAATTCCTTCCACTTTTAATTAAAGCCTAATTAATTTTTTATATTTAAAAATAATTCAATTATATATTCAAATTTAAAAAACAGAATAAATATATTTTGGAACTAATCTTTTTCTAATGATGATAATGTTAATTTTTTTTTATTAATGTGAAAGAAAAATTATGATTATTTTCTATTAGAAAGTAGAATTAAAATTTTATTACGTATAAAAAATATGAGTTAGAAAGACTTAAAATAGCGCAGGACTTGATTTTATTATATGGTAAAATAAATAACATTGGCTTTAAGAATGTAACTACCTTATTATTCAAACTTTAAGAATCTATCAAAGTTTAAAAGTTTAATTGTAGTTTGGTGGAAAGTATATGGAATTTTGTGTACCTTTTTCTTTCTCTTAAAACATATATTTATATTTTTAAATTTATATTAATTAATTAATTTAATATTTTAATTTTAATTTTTAATTTTTAATTTTTAATAATATTTAAGCATTTTCATGAAATATATACAGACATGTTAAATGAAATATATGTCAAAAAATATTAAATTATAAAAAATAAATTCAATTACTTACGAGATTATATTAAAAATTAGATTGTTAGAGTGTTAGTTCATTAAGAGCATCTTTAATGGTGCTTTTTATTTTAAAAAGTATAATTTTATAATAAATAATATTTTTAAAAATATTTAATAATAAAAATAAAATATTTTATTTAAATTCAATGTACTCTTTATATTTTATTATTTATTTTACTTTTATTTTTATAAATATTAATAATTTTAATTTATTATTTTTATCAATAGAAAAATAAAAATTATAAATATTAATTAATTAAGTGCATAAAATTTATAGTGTATTTATTAAATATAAAATAGAGAGTGAAGTTTGATAGGTTAATTGTACCGCTGGTACCAAACCTTCGCACTTTTTTCCAAATAATACCAAACCTTCAATTTGTTTCTTTTTGGTACCACTCCTATTATTTATGTATCTTCCGCCAGTACCAAAGAGGAATCCAACACTTATTTGCTGATGTGGCTGCCGAATTTTGAATTGATAACACACCACTTGCCACATCTGTTGCTGACTTAACAAATAATTATCCAACTTAGCAATTAAAAACATCTAGTTTTTATTCCCAATTTATAACCCTAAACCCCAAATAAAAAATCCTAAATCAGGAAAATTCCCAAATTAATGAATCAATGACGATCTCTGGAATGAGGTGTTGTAATGTAATTGTTGAAAATATAATATGATATTGTTTTGTTTGTGTATGCAGCGTGAATGAAAAGAAAAAAGGATTTTAATTGCAAAAGAATGTTGCGTTTTTAGCTGTAGCGGTGATTGTTTTCTGGCATGTTTAACTGCTTCAGTTTCTATAAGAAAACAGAAGGGTTAAAAAGGAGAGTGATGACCACGAAGCTGCTGAAATGGCGAAATCCATCGATTTCTTTAGATCTTATTAATCGCAGCGGCATCGTTTTCAATCTGAGGTTCCTACACGATGGACCAGACACGGTAGAGGAATTATTAGATAGACATGTGGTGAAGAAAGAAAAATCGCTAGATGACGAAGAAGAAGAGTTGTTAAACCGACGGTGACTCACCAGCACCCGTCATTGATTTATTAATTTGGAAATTTTTCTGATTTAGGGTTTTTTATTTGGGGTTTAGGATTATAAATTAGGAATAAAAACTAGATGTTTTTAATTGCTGAATTGGATAACTATTTGTTGAGTCAGCAACAGATGTGGCAAGTGGTGTGTTATCAATTCAAAATCAAAATAAGTCGGATTCCTCTTGGAAGATCGAAATAATAGGAGTGGTACCAAAAAGAAACAAATTGAAGATTTGGTACCATTTGAAAAAAAGTGCGAAGGTTTGGTACCAGCAGTGCAATTAACCCGAAGTTTGACTCTCCATATATAGAGAATCAAATCAACTCTCTGCTTAAAATTAGGCAGAGCGGGAAGTGAGAATAGAATCTTTGTGAGAAATATCCAAATGAGGTGAATATTTGATGGAGAGACAATGGTGGTGGAAAAAATTAAAGATTATATGTTAGTGTGGAATATTTTGGAAAAGTTTAAAAAAAAAAAGTCAGAAAATATATCATTTTTCTTAAAAAATAAAAAAATTATAAAATCAGTTAAAATTATCATTTTTGATAGTCGGATAATATTTTAGAAAATAAAATTGAAGAATAATGATTTTTATAATAAAATTAATAGTATTAATTAAAATTATTAAAACATATAAAATTGAGTAATTTTTAGATAATTAGTTCCATTATTATCCTATTAGAAAAACCTATATTTTTTTATTTATTATTTAGATAAAATATTTATTAGTATTTTATTGTATATTATGGGTGGATTTCTGAACCGATTGATGGGATCAATCATGGATTAATTGGAAAGGAAAGCTGATAATAAAGAGATTGGACCACTATTTTAACCTTTACTCGATATAAGCATATATATTATTTATAGGTTTAAACTAAGAAAAATCTCAAAGACCAATAAAAAAGCTTAAGGCCCAATTCAAAAGGCACTTATATTTTGCCTTCTTTTGGTAGCAATCAGATAATGGGTCCATCACCTTTCATTTTCCATTTTAAGTACCAAACCCAAACCCAAACCCAAACCCAAACCCAAAGCCAACCATTTCATTTGCCTAAGTTGACACCTTCTCTCTCTTTCCACTTGTTCTCACTACAAACCGTCTGTTGCAATTAATCCCTACCCTTCGTCCCCTCCAATTCTCCTTTCTTGTTGGATTGCCCCCGATCCAAAGGCCATTAATTTTACAAGTGTCCTCTCTTCTCCCACGTGTCCATTTTTTTTTATATCTGTACTCATCCTATCTGG
This sequence comes from Ricinus communis, assembly GCF_019578655.1. Classification (NCBI taxonomy): domain Eukaryota; kingdom Viridiplantae; phylum Streptophyta; class Magnoliopsida; order Malpighiales; family Euphorbiaceae; genus Ricinus; species Ricinus communis. Next base: position 3,014,594 of record NC_063260.1, read on the forward strand.
ATTTTGTTGAATTCACGATGCTAGCTCTTACTTTGTAAATTATATACTATGGAATTAAATTCCAAATTATTAAGAAGTAAAGAAAAAAAAGAAAACAAGGAAATTATAGAAATAATTATTTTTGCGTATTGCCTGTTCATTTTAGTGATTTTTTTACTTATAATGTACATAAAGATGGTTAGTCAAAATGATTAATTTAAATCAAACTTGATTTCTTTGGCTTTTTAGTTTTTATTAATGATTGAATAAAAAAATAAAAAATATTTCTATCTTGAGTTTTAAATGAAATGGGTGGACTAAAATTAGCAATAATATACAGCATAAAACAAAGAAATATTTCTAGAAAGAAATAGAATAAAAATAAAAATGTATAAAAATTGAAACAAATCAAATAGATAAAAGTAAAATAAAATAAAAAAATTATAGTAAACGGGTGAATCCTTAAAAAAACAAAGAAAGAAGATAAGGCCACAATAAAACATGGTCCATAATATAATCCATTTTGTCTGGAGCAAATGAATCGAGAAATGTACCGAAAGCGGAAAGACTTAGAATAGTAGTTCTGAATCCACTAAACATTATGTAGAGACGATGCTTCTCTCGACAACTGCCTCCATGAGCAATCACATTTCCTTTTTCTTTATCTTCTTTTAACTTGAAAATCCGTCAGATGAGTTGCCAAAAGAACCACAAAAATTCTTTGCCGGCATCCCTAATGCATCGTCCACAGTAAGATCATGCCATCCATATTTCAGACCTTGATTTAGCCGTTGGATGAATCCCTTCGTAACGTTCTTCTCATAATGTTCCAGAGTTTCTGCAACATATCTGGGGTCCCTATGCCCTAGACAAAAATGGCCCAGTTCTGGCACCTGCCCGGAACCTCTCATGTCAGCAAATCCTGCAGCCTTCTTTATGTATTCAACCAGTCCATCAAGAAGCCACGACGGAGCCATAGGCTTGCCATCATCCCAAATCCAGATACGCGCCATTCCTTGTAAAACCATCAATGTGATTTCAGAATCAAGATTCTTGGTATCAGATGATGGGCTAACAATATGAATCGCATACTCATGGTTGGTGTTTGTTATAACCCTGACCAAGCTGGTTTGGTGTGTTCTGCTAATCAAACGAAGGGTGACGTGGCTCACTTTCTTCTTGGAGTGGTTGCTATTTGGGTAAAGAATGTTTTCGACAATGGCACTAGTGTTCTGGATTATACGGATAGCTTTGTCATTGGATATGTACAAGAGGGTAAATCGTTTGCCTGCTGAAGTGTCTTTGATATCATTGACTACTGTGATATCAAAACCTTTTGAAGCTTCATAGTTTGCCCACAAGGAAATAACGCCTAGAGAAATGATGGTGACTAGCCGGAGAATGATGCTGGAACCTGATAAGAAAAGCTTGATATCATTATCTTCGTGATCTTCTAGGGTGGAGGAAGAGCTGGAGGAGGTGGTGGTTGCCAAGAGAGGTTGAAAGAGTTGGTGATCCTCCATGAAAGGTGATAAGGAGAATAGTGGCGGGGATTAGCAGCGCCTAAGTTGTAAGGCGGCTCAGGCTAAAAAATTGGATGAGCGGTCAATAGAATAATAAAATATAACAAGTGGATTCTCAAAGAAACACATTTAAGTGACCACCAAATGTGGAGGGGCCCTATTTGCTGTCAAACAGAACAAGGCATGTGCGTAATGATTTATATATATTGGATAATATGCTTTTTTCTTTTTTCTATTTTCTATTTTCTGGTGCTGCTTAATTAGAGTCTGATCTTCAATCCCTGTCCTCCTCGTATTAATTCTTCAAATTAGCATAAGCAAGAATGGATAGACTTGCCTAATCCGTACCCAGTCAGCGTAAGCAGCTGCAGAACATAACTTGAAATGAGTGAGAGATAGTAATGAAATTTACATTTATTTAAAATATTAAAATATATAAAAATAAAAGAATTTATATAATTTTTTTTATTATAATAATTATTTTCAAGTTTTAATATTTTAGATTATATTTTTTTTAGTATCAATAAATAAAAATAGTGCTAATTTCACTAGCAATATACCCATTAAATAATTTAAATGATTGTTTGATTTTATTGATTTTTAGAAATTTTTTTATAAAATATTTGAAAGACTGTAATATCCGAGTTAATTGGATAATGAATATAGGTAACTCAAATCCGAAAAGATTGTATTGGGTATAGGTAGGGTATGGATATTATACTATTTTATCTATATTCGTAATTATACCTATTCGAAATATTTTTTTTTAAATTAGATATAAATATTAAAAATTTTATAATTGAATTTATAATTATGATTATTTAATATTTATATTTAGAAAATTAGATAAATTATTTAATTATTCAATATTTCTTTAATATTTTATTAATTTCTACATTTTATTATTTTAATATAACTTGTTTGAATATATTATATATAATTTTAGTTAAACGAAATTATAAGTTAAAAGATTATATATTTAATTTTTTAGTTTACTTAGGTTTTTAATATATGTATTGAAATTTTGATAAATAAACTATCAATAAGTTAATAATTTCAACTAAATAATAAAATTTCTTGATCTCAGCTCAAGCCAATGTATTAAATGAATAATCTCGCTTAATGTATAAAATAATAAATTTATTTAGCCTATATCTATATAATATCTACTACTTATGTATATAAATATTAACTTTTAAGTTCTATATATATGCACACTAACTTTTGAATATCTATTTTCTCTTAATTTATAACTCATACATAAATTATGATAAAAATACATAAATAATTAATTAAATATAATTTTTAAATTAATAAATTTTTATTTTATTGATAAATTAATAATTAATAAATAAATAATCTCTATAAAAATTAATATTTTTAGTCCCAATTATATTATCTTGTAGATGTTTATTATATTTTGATAACTATTTGGGTAGTCAATTATTTATGGATTACCTGAAGTCCTATGAGTATGGAAATGGATTTAATATTTATTACCCTAAACATATATAAATAAAGTATAAATAGACATATATCTTTTTAGATATGGGTAGAGATATAATACTACTCTACCCATTGCCATCCATATTTGATAGCAAATTTCACATAAACGAGCTCTAACAAATGTTGGATTCTTTTTCCCCTCAAAAAGAGAAGAATAAAATCTTGGATTCTTTCTCAAGGTTCAGACGGAGTTGACACATGCAAGAATGAATCCTTCGTGAATCTATAATTTTAGTTCTAAAATTACATTTTATTAGAGAAATAATAACAAAGATAAATTCAACTCTCATGATTTCTTCTTTTCAAAATGATTTTTTTTTTCGAATCAATCATGAACTCAAAGCTAACAATTAAAATCATTTAATAATTATTAAACTACTAGAAATCGTATTGATTTGATTAAAATGGAAATAAAATGAATGAGTGAGTGTACATGCTAACTAATATATTTAGATTGTCCAATCAATACTAAAATGACTAGAACTAGTCACTTGGTTGGTTAGACTTTGACCCTTATAAATTGTTTATATTTTTTATTTTTTTTTAATAGCGTGAGATCTCTATCACTCCTCTCCAATGTAAGTGAGATTTAACTTTGACGTTAGTTGTGACCTAAAATTGAAATTCTTCCATCTAAAACTTGAAATTAAACTGAAACGCAGCGATACCCACAATATGAAAGATCGGATCTATTGGAAAATGAACGGGTCGACTTTTTCTGATACCATATTAGAATTGAATTGATTTGATTAAGGTGTTAAATATATGAGTAAGTGTAGAGTCCAACTAACATATTTATGCTTGAGTCTAGCGAATACCAAAATGATTAAAATTAGTCACTTAATTGGTTGAATTTTAAGCCTTATAAACTGTTTATGGTTTTTTATTTCTTAGTGATATTACAAATCTAAAAAGTGGGTTGTTGAAGTAATATTGTTTTTAGAAAACAGTCCTTGCTTTAGAGTTTAGGCGATTTCTAGGGTTCACTACGAGAATCCTAAACCCTGAGTAGGAGACGCTTTCTTATGCAGGGCTAAGGGTTCTGCTGCGAACCTCATAATAAATTGATTACAAGATCCAACATGTGAAATTAAGTAACTAACCAACAAAGCTAAATCAGGTTGAAGATTTTGACCCTTTATTCATAAAGAAACAAGCACCAATGATAGTAAAAAGGTATTAGATGCCACAGTCAAGAATTAGGAACATATGTCAATGATACTTCTAAGTTCAATACCATAAGACAAGTTTTGATAAGTTTCCATAGAAACTTTCTTTTAAGAATTATTATCAAATAAAAATGAGTATGCTTCCTTTACAATAAGAGCTTACAAAAGCATGGGGAAACGATTGTCAAGCTCAAGTTAGTAACCACGGCATTGGTTGGATTGGTGGAAAGCAAGGTAAACCGAAAGGAATAGTAGAAAATTAGTAGTTGAGTTGGATGATGATTAGGCAGGATCTATTCAGCAAACTTTATTTCATGTCGTTGATTTATGTTTTGCATATCCTAAGCAGAGCTTACCTTTGTAGTGCAGATATAGTTATGAGCCTACTGAAGAAGATGCCAATTCTAGAAGGATTTGTTGCAATTAGAGGGGATAAGAAAACAACAGAGTATACTCTAGCAGTAACTGGGAGCCAAGAGTCTCTACCAATTGAAGAAATCATAATAGGAGAGAGAAAACAAGCAAAAACTAAACCTATTAATGATTGTTGAATCTCAACCTTGATTAGAACAAGTGTTGAATCAGAAGAGCACATCCGAAAGCATATTTCCAATGTTTTTAGAGCCAACCCTTTCCCCATTTGCCACCAAAACTTTTGAGATTCAAGGATAGATCCATCCACTGTGGTGCATGAACTCAATGTGGATACTAAAATGAAACCAATTCAACAAAAGAAGCAATGGTTCGTGCCTAATATACAAGCAACGATAGCCTAAAAAGCTAAGAAATTGTTACAAGAACGTAAGAATCATCTGGGATGTAACCACTATCCGAATTGTTGGCAAATGTGGTGTTAGTCAAAGAGCCTAATTGAAAGTGCCAAATGTGTGTTGATTTTCCATACTTGATTGCTATCCTCTACCCAATATTTAGCTGTTATCATTGTTCAATTAGATTTTTATTTTAGTTAGGATGTCATATTAGCTTTTCAGCGAAATATTTATCAAAATTCAGTGACGAAAAAATTAGTATTACAAAAATTATAAGAAATTATAATAATTAGATTGAAGCTCAAATAGTAAATTCAAATATATCCAAATAGCATTAAGCAAGTTAATACTATAAATTAAACAATTTTTTTCATTAGACATAAAACATATGAAAAGAAAGCATCATCATATCCATCACAATTAATAGTAGGGGAAGGAAAGCCAAAAAAGGGGCAAGAAATATATATATATACACACACACACCAACCAAAGAAAAAGACAGGTAAATTCTTTTTGTATAAAGTTAGCAGAATCCAAAAATGAAGCTGCACTATGGTTGCCTACTTGTATCTTTGCATGGCTAACACTACTTTACACATGGAATAGAGTTGAGAAATTTTAAAATAAAATCTGTGGCCTAAGGCTAAAGCCTTTTTCATGCTTCCTCAGTCACATTTGACTGTGGCAAGCAAATGAGAGATTTGCTGATTAATTATAGAGAAGAAATTAGAGGTGATTGAAGATAATAATGTATAGCCGAAAGCAGGATAAGAGATGTGACCCATATCAATTTAATATTATCAGTTTTGGCAGCAGCCGCTGTTGGTGTAGAAGGGGTTGGGTTTGATGGTACTGCCCCAAAAACTCTTGCTCCATTTGAATTTGTAGTGTTCAAAACAGATGAGCTTGTGCTGTAATAATTTCAGATATTAATTATTATTATATAACAGCACCAGCAACATTAACTAAAGAAGCCATTGAAAATATTTACCTAGTGGATGGATACTGACATGTCCCAGTGCCTGCACAAAGGTATTATATTGCAAGTGAATGAGGATATATACATTCATGTTAAAGACTTAAAAAGAGGAAATTTGATTATAGCTAAATTAAAATCATTTGATTCTAATTCTTAATACAACAGTGAGGCTACTGAAAACAATTAGGCCAGATTGTTCGAATGCATAATGGAAAGCCATAAGCTATTCAAAACAAACAAAAAAACTCGACCCTATAATTAAAATTAAGATATTAAAAAGTGTTTTTGGATAATCATAATATTTTTGGTGTTTAAATTTATCAAAAAATAACAATTGACTGGTTGAATTTTTAAAACTAACAATTAAATGTGACAACCTGTAAAAAAATAATAAAAAAATAATATTTTTAGCATGTCACACTTTATAAATACCGATGTGAATTATTCTTATGTTAAATGAAATGAAAAATAAGAGATATATGACAAAAATGTGCTGTAAAAACAATAAAATGATAATTTTTTCATCATATGCTACTGTATTTTTACTAAGTCATTAGAGTTTTATAGCATAATCAATATCAGGATTCATAAATTGGATATTAGAGATTAAGACTACTAAATTGAGGATTAATAGAGATTAGAAAAATAAAGTTACATAAGATAAAATAAAGTTATAATACTAATGAATCTACCTTAATTTTTGACGTGTTTAATAATTTCTGCTCTCTCATCTATATCTGTTAAAATTTAAGAGAAATCTGAAAGTCACTTGCTAAAAATACTACTTTATTATTTTTTTTACAAGTTAACATATTCAATCACTCGATTGTTATTTCTTGACAAATTGATATACTAAAAATGTAATTACCCCAAAGTGTTTTTAGAAAATATAACGATTAAATGGCTAAAGTATAATGGAAAATAAAACTTCGGAGACTTCATGTAATTTATTTCAAATATTACAAAAGACAAAAGGTAGTATAATATATTGCACATTTTTAGTTAAGGGGTCAAATGTAAAGCCATTAGCACAGTTTAGAACTAAAAATATTAATACTTAAGTAGCAAGGACTTAAGGCCAATTTTCAAGATAATAACCATTAGTTTCATTATGTTTACAAAATTTTAATTTATTCATTTTCAACTTAATTTTAATCACAATTTAATTATTTTGTCAATAAAAAATTAAAATATTATTTTTTTATTATTTTTTCTCATTGGTTGAATGACTAAATTAAAAATAATTAAAATTGAATGAGCAAAATAAAATAAATTAAAATTTTATGATCAAAATAAAAATAAGTGAAAAATTCAGTGACCATTTATATCATAATTTCCTAATCCTTTAAAGTAATTTTTTCAGATAGTCACCGAATATATAACCAACTCTAAGTTATGTGTACATTAAATATATAGGTCAAAACGACTTTAACGACAAGTAATTTGAGATCAAAATGACTATAATTAAAATAACGTGAGACCAATATATAATTTAAAAAATATAATGAGAATAATTATAAATTTACTGGCTTAACTTTTCGATTTTCTCTATGTTGTGTTTGAACTATTTTTTTTATTCAATCAAGTGTCTAGATCTACTAATTTATATATATATATTATAGTATCTCTCACAGATTTATAGGTTAAAATAATAATTTAACTCCTTTATATAAAATGATCTAAATATCATTACTTATCATTATTTATAATTTTTATTTTCTTATTATTTTTATTCTCTGTCTATTTTTTATTAAATTTTTTCCTTTTAGCCCTAAGATAGTAAAGATGTTAGACTAATTTTTTTAATTTTTAATTTTTAATTTTTTTATTAGTTCTTTTAAAAAGACTTATTCATCATTTTTTATTTTTTAAAGAAAACTTAATGCCTTTTTCTCTCTTTGCATTGTTTTGAGGTAATATAATATTTTTTTTATTTTTTGAAGTTAATGCAAGAATAAATTTAATATATATATATATATATATTTTTTTTTTTTTTTTTTTACAAAAGAAAAAGAAAAATGTATACAGAGCATAGTAAATTAAAAGCAGCTTATTGACTTACTCGGATCAGTGCTAGTAGTAACAGCAGTTCCTCCAAAATTGCAGCTACTCGGTATAGGATTCTTCTGGTAATAGCTATTGAATGCATAGGAAGCATGATCATGAAGAGTATTGGGATTATAACAATTTCCACCAGACTGGATCGCTGAACAATCGGCACCACCGTAGCCACAAGCATAATCCAGAGCTACTTGTAATGCTGTTGGTGATGCACTTGGGCTAGCGGTGCACCAGCTAGCTCCAGGTGAAGATGGCGATGACGATGATGATGTAGCTGGGGTTATCATCGGTGTCATGGTTGCGGGTGATGTGGAATCAGGGTCCGAATTCGGGTTTATGATCGGAGTTGATGAGGCAGGATTGGCCGGAATAATGGTAGGAACGGTTGTTATAGGAGTTGTAATGTCTTTTTGGCTATTAGTAGTGGAAGTGATATGTATTTGTTTTGTTTCATGGTCTAGTTGGTCTGAATATCCAACTACAACCTTCTTGCTAATTCCTGTTGTACCTGAATTTTAAAGTAAACATCACAATTGTCTTTAGTAATGGGAAAATGGAATTAAATATTATATTAAAGGGTTGTTAAATTTATCTCATCAAATGTCAAATTCTTTTAAAAAAATATTTTATATCTTTTACCTATTTCTACCTATTAGTGCATGTAAAAATACTTGTAAAGCTGATGTTCATGTTACACCAAATCAACACCCCATAATAGAATATGTTGATTCTGTTTTCAGTGTATAAGAGGGAGAATATTAATAGAAGTGGTAAAGTTAAAGTAACTTCTTCTTCTTCTTCTTCTTCTCTTCCTCCAATATTGCAAACTTTAGATATTAACATCTATGTGATGTTCTAGAAAAAGAAAAAACAAAGAATTATATTCATGCTCCAAAGAAAGAGAGGAAAAGAAAAAAGGTAAATTACAGAACAATATGAGTGCCCAACTGCATAGTAGTAGGCCATCAAATGTAATTATTAAGGGGGGGAAAAGAAGGAAAAGAAAAAAAAAGTTGTGAAATTGGAACAAGAAGCATCATTAAAAGTTTGAAAAACCCAGTCATTATTCGGTTAATAGAAAGGAATCATATTTGAAGATAAGAAACTATCAATTCAAGAAAAGGAGAAACCATACCATACCCACACCACATGGAAAAAGCAAATGAAAAATTCTATATCCAACATGTAAAGTTACAGAATTTTAAATTCAAACAAAGAAACTGTACAAAATGTGAAGAGTTCCACAGATTTTGCTTAAAATAAACGTATGATAAGAACTTCAGATCATTTCAAGAATCAAAGCTGCATACACTTGAAAGAAAAGAAAAGACTTCCTATAAAAAACTTTTCAAAAGAAATCATATGATTTTGGTTCCTGTATGATGTAAGGCTTAATAATGAAGCAGAAGTTTGCAAAGATATAAACACGATCAGAAAGCCAAAAACACAAGTATCAAATGGAGCAGAGAGGCAAAAGCAAATAAGAAGAGATAGCAAAATTCACCTGATGAATGGAAGATAGCAAATACCCAAAAGATTAAACAACAGATAGCTCTGCTACCCATGTGCCTGAGCCTTCTGCTCTTCCTTCTTCTTTCTGCTTTTCTTTCTTTCTTTCCTTCTTCTTCTTCTTCTTCTTATGTAGTTGCCTGATGAATCTTCTTTTTTCCTTTAAGACCAGAGAAAAAAGAGAAGCAAATCTAATTTAAAGAAAGCTGAAGGAACTTGTTCGACAAGAGAGATTATTTGTCCTTCGTATTGTGTGTGTATATATATATATATATATATATAATTGGACAAGGGCAAACTCTGTATATATACAGGAAGAACAGAGAGTAGAGAAGAAGACTAAAGACATGGAGAGTAGAGGAGGGTGCAAGCAAGGAAGAGAAGAGGAAGAGAAAAAAAAAAAAAAAGGGAGGGAAAAAGGTCAGAAGAAGGTTGAAAAAGAAGTAAAAAGAGAGAATTGTTTTGGAATTTAGGTTTGGTAAGTGATCATTGTAATGATGATGATGATGTCTGCATTTTGCCTTTTTTTCTTGTTTATTATTATTTGTAATGGTTATGCTTCTTCCTTTTTTCCTAATTTAACTATTAAACAGAAAATAATAATTTTGTTCTCCTATGCTTAAGAATAATTAACATTCCTATTGTGATTTTAAAATATTATTTATAAAATTCAAAATTTATTTACTGTAAGCTTGTGAAGATAAATGGGATATTCATCATTAATTATTTTCCCCCTAAAAAGAAATAATAATGCTTTTAAAAGGAAGGGCCTATTTTCAGAGCCTAATTTGGTAGACCACAACTAGACTAATATATAAAAATTGAATGGACTAATTTACCCTTAAGATGAATTTCTCAAATAAAGTCTATAAGATTATTTAATATATTTTCCTTCTCTTATTCTCTTTATGGTATGTAAGCTTTTCTTTGTTTTATTCTTATTACATATATATTAAGCAATTTTAAAATGGACAGACATAAATATGTAAAAGATATAATGTGAGAGTATTTAACCCATTAATTTTATTAGTTATAGTCTTCCAAATGTTTATTAAGGAAAATGTTTTTTTGAACAATTATTAAGGAAAATATTAAATAAAAAAAGGGTCTTATATACTTCTTTTATTTCAATAATATATCAAATTGAACTAAAAGTTATCCTTAATAATTATTATTGATTGAGAAATTATTAATCGATCTTAAACATTAAAAACTACTTAATTGTTTTGTTTAGAATCTTTTTGTGGTGTAATTTTAATTATATCAAATAAAACAGAATATTATCTTCCTTTCAAATTTTGGTTTAGAAATATTTATCAATTAAACTTAATGAATGGAATTTAATACCTTACTCCTATAAAAGACTCTTAATCTTTACTTGTACATGATCCGATACATTTTAAGTTACATCTTTTAATATAAAAAAAGTGCATTAATTTTCTTAATTGGGAATATTAATTGATTTAAAGAAGGAATTGAAATTAGTTCTTGTCTTAAATATTTTTATGGGGGGTTTGACATATTGTTAATGAAAAGCATTGAACTCTTCAGATTTCTTGAGGGTTTTTTTTCTTATTTTTCTGGGTTTTTTTTCCTATTTAAATAGTTATCAAAGAATTTTTATTTATTAATTTTTTCTAAAACAAAGAAGAAAAGAAAAAAAATAAAATGGGGAGATTTTTATTTATATGTTCCTTAGAAGGGGTGACTGGTAAGTGCACTAGCTAGTAAGTGGACTGTCCAGCAGGTGACCTTTGTGGGATCTGGGATGTCCATTCTCTGATCACAGTGAGGGAGTGTGCCCCTCTCTCTCTCTCAAATTATTGACCATTAATATTTAAAATATTTATTTATTTACTAAAGGAGAAAATATTTTATTTAATTCTAAAAGTATATTTAGTAATATACTTAAATATTTTCTATGATTATTGGACAAAGTATATTTATTTATATATAATATTTATAATTCTAATTATTTAAAAAGTAAAAAGTACAAAGAGTTCAAATTGATTAATTTAACTGGACGAAATAAAATTGATTCGGTTGGTTAATAAAATACATTTAATTTATTGTCTAATTTTAAAAATTGTTTTCTCTTTTTAATCTGGTTAATTTATTTAGATTGAGATTTCCTCATATTTAATTTATCATATGATCTAGTAATTTTTGTTATTTATTTTAAATTAAGTAATTAAAATATTATATAAAATTATTTTTATATAACAAAAATTTTAATAATTAATTATAAATTCAATAGTTAAAATTATTTAAATATAACCCATGACATGAGAGAGTGCTAATTCAATTTATTTTGGAATTATGTTGTTGTTGGGTAGTTACATGGGAATGGGACAACCAAGTGCATCAACTAGTGTTTATTTTGGCCCTAAAAAAAAAAATAGTGTTTTATTTCGGAAGGTTAGAACACAAAATTAGATTTTTTTAAAAAAATTAGGAAAGAAATTATCTAATTACTATTTTGTAGGTGTTACTATTCTGTCAGAATTGCCAACAAGTGAGGAAGCAGATGATGATTCCTTGTTTTATGCCCAACTCACAGCACAGCTACTTTATCCTAAGCTGGCCTAAGAAGAACCCCCGAATTAGGCTTTTTTTTTTACACATTTTTTTTTTTTTGTCAAGAGTATAGAACTTAATGAAAATATATTTAATAAAGGATATATCTAGAAAATGAATTACAAAGTTTTGTTTTTTATGGTTTTAATTCTATTTTATTCTTAAAACTTTAAATTAAAAAGTTCTTTCATTTATACAATGTTTTTCTTAATCTTCTTTTAATATCTTTTTAGTTTTATTTTTCTTAACAAAGTTATTACAATATATATTTTTAATATATTTTTTAGAATATATATTTTCGTCATCAAAATACATTAGCTGTTAAAAATATATGTAATATTTTTTAATTCATAAAAGATTAATAAAAGTATATAAAATAAAATAATTAATCTATTTTGTGGCTGGTTTGATAATAATAATATATTATTTTTTAAAAATTAATATTCTTTAATATATTTTTTTGATGAAATTAAATATGTATAAATAATTTTTTTTTTAAAAACATCGTATAAACAAAATTCTAAAAAGATTGTATAAAGAAAAGTTTATAAAAAGAATGATATACAATTAGATTTATTCTTTAATAAAAGTAGAGTGAAAGAAATGCAAAATGCGTTTGAGGCCCAAAAGAAAGAAAAATAAAATGAGAACTTCCATCAAGCTTGATGCGGTTTTATCACAACATATTCTACTCAAGTAATAAATTTTTATTATTGACAGGGAAGTCACTCTGCTTTCTTTAAATTCACTTAAATACCCTCATTTCTTTTTATAGATATTTTGAAATGAGGATCTTATTATTTGATATTCGATGGAAATTTTTATATGTAACTAAATTTTGGTGACAATTTATAATGTAATTAAATATAAAAGAATTGTCACAAATTAGATAATATTCAAAAGTTGTGACAGCTTCATTTTAGTGTCAAAAACAATACTACTAATGACAGTGTATTGTCGCATATTACTAATATAGTGATAATATCTCGCCACTGAAGTACTCTTCCGGAAAATGTATTGTCATAAAAATTAGAATTAAATACTATTTATCTTATGGGATTTTGTTTGATATATAATTCGGTTTGGTCTAATATATGACTCAGTCTCTTTATTTTCTTTATTATATTAAAATTCTTTCATTTTAATTAGACACTAAATCTAATTTTTACTAAAAATAATATTTACTCTAATTTGATATATAATAAGTTGAAGAATAAAATTGTAATTGTAAATTATTAATTTAGTTCTTAGACTAATATAGAAAAATATAATATTTAATTTTTTTAAAATTGAGAAATTCTAATATAATAAAAATGTAATACCCGAAATTTTTCTTTAATAATAATAATAATAATAATAATAATATTAGTAATAATTAATAAATGAGTTTTTATTTAAATTAATTTTATTTATTTATTTGGTTTAAATTGAAATGATTTAAATGGAAATTTTGATGCTAGACAAATAAGGGAGTTATTTTTTGTATCCGATTAGTTTAATTTTAAGAAAGTAATTAAGTAAATTTCTTGAAAAATAAATTATATTTTCGGTCATTCAATTTTCTCCGATATGAATATATGAATTAAATTTTATATTTGAGAGTTATGAAAGAATTAATAATTAATATTTTATAAAAGAATTTATTTAGGAATGATGAATTTTAATTAGCTAATGGTGTTCATTTTAATTGAAAAATAGTTAGTAAATTGATTAATTAAATTAATAAGTGTTAGGATTAAATAAAAAATTTATTTTGGAATAAGGATTAAAAATATAATTTTATTAATATGTGGTTTTAATGAAAATTTATATGTTTGGTATTTTTGTAATAAAATATATCGGTAAGGGTATTTTGGTAGTTTTATATTTAAAAGCAAGGGTAAATATGTAATTATATATTTTCAATAATTCTAATTTGGCTCAAATTAAATAGTTAGGGGCTTAATTGAAAAGCTAAAGAAAAGTTGGAAGGTCAATCAAAAATTTTGTAGGACGAAATTGTTAGTAATTAAATAAGTTGAGAACTAAATGGTAAGGAAGAAAAGTTTAGGGACCCATTGTCGATGTAGGGAAGAAAGAAAAGAAAAGGAGAAGAAAGGATCGGGGAAGGAGGAAGGAAGGGGAAGAAGTGGCAGTGTCGTCCAGCCAGTGGTGGCGGGCTTCGGAGGCGCCGCGAAGCCGGCCGAAGGTGCAGCTGGCGTCGGCGAGCACGCTAGCGGCGGCGGCGATAGTGAACGGCGATGGCAGGCATGGAAATGGGAAAGGTAGCCGCCTTGCCGCCGTTCATAGTGTTTCTAGTAACCGTTGTCGATGGTTTTGAGCCCCAAATGATTAGCGACTCTAGGCTTTCTTTTCCGACCATCACCACCCCTTGAGGCTGCCGGAATTGCAAGATCCGACAAGGTGAAAAGAGTTGGGGCAGCCGGCTTTCTAGCTTTTCCTGCGAGCTCCGGCGAGGGATGGATGAGCGGATGCCATATCCGGACTCTCTTCAGCTCAAGCTTTCCAATGGCACCGGTTTTGTGGCGATCAGACTCTGTTTGAAAATCAACGGCCGAGATTGTCCATAAATCTCTCCAGATGATCGGAGTTCGGATCGGTAGATCGGAAGCGGAGAATGTCATCATCATGTTGTTTTGAGTCCGTTGTTGCGTTCGGATCGTCGATCGGACTCTAGCGGCTGGAGGCGAGTCGATCGAGCGATCAAGCATCTCGGTAATTCTCTGGCAAATTGATTTTAGAATTCTTTGGTAAATTTATGTGTTTATTGAATTGTGTTGAGTATTAGAAAATATTGTGAGTTAAAATAATTGTTTATCGGATTGTCTGCCATTAGTCGTGATTTGTGATGTGTGGTAGAGTCGGAAAAAATAGTAAAGTCTTGAGGACCCGACTCCCGTTAAAAATAAATTGTTAGAAGTTTGAAGTGTTTTCTGGGAGGTCCTGGACACGTTATACGGGGGTAAATGTCTGTAATTTAGAGGAGATTCTGCCGGATTTTCGGTAGAATTCTTTCGAGTCGAGATTCTTAGACAGTCAGTCCTAGGAGTCTAGACCTAGGATTAATTGTCAAATGTTTTAATGTTATTGATTAAGTTGTTTTCCATGATTAGATAATCTGTCGGTTCGGCTCGCTCCACTTGAGACGTCGGAGCAGAGCTAGGAGGTCGTCAAAGTTGTGAATTAAAGTCATATATTTGTTATGCACGTGTCATGCACAGATTTTAAATAGCAACTGTGATTAATTGATTATAAGTTTAAATTATTCATTTAATTACTATTCATTTATATCATGTTCTTCATCATTGAATTTATTATTGCATGATAACTTGGAATGAGACGGTTGTAGAACATACTATTTACTGAGTTGTACCGGTATGAATCCGAGGCTGATAATAAAAGGGCAAAAAGGATAGATTTAAAAAGGTAAATTTAGGACTTGCCCTTGTCGAGCAGTGCTCTTTAGAGAGTAAAGTGCGTTTGCCGGAGTAAAGGTCCCTAGTCGAGCATTGCTCTCTGGACGCCGGCTTATTTGAAAACCTAAATGACCAGACTGAAGTTAAGGATCTTGGTCGAGCTTCGCTCTTTGGGCGCCAATCTTATTGGAGTAAGAGAGCCTAAAGGCTAAGAGAAATAGTGATAATTAAGTGATCGAGCTGGAGTTAAGGGCCTTGATCCAGCTTCGCTCTCTGGGCTCTAGTTCTGTTAGAATGAGAGAGTCGTGATGTTAGTGTTGGGTTTAGGGTTCTACTGAAATACTCCATCCCATAGTATGTAAAAGTTATTTTTATTTAAGCATGGCATGTCATGCATATTTTTGCATGATTTTATTTCAAATTAAATAAATGTGTTATTTAAGTGTTTGAATTTATTTTTGGATATACGATTTTAACTCGCTCTCGAGACTGACAGTCTCAATTTCACTGTTTTTCAGGTGATTGTTAGTCTTTCTACAGTTCTTATCTAGTAACCCGACTCCTTCATCATCAGGTTGATGTATTTGATTTTGGTATGTTTGACTTGTAAAATTTAGATTCTCTGCAGTAGAAATTTTTAGATTTATTAGTTCGTAATTTTATATAAGTTTAAGTCTCGCCTAACTATGCTGGCGGACCAAATTTAATTTATAGTACCCATTAATTTAAGATTAATTATGAAAATAGTGCTTTGGATTGAGTTCAAATTTTAATTTGATTGACTTAGTGAATAGTGAGGCTTACTACGGAATTTGATGACCTTAAGCCTATCCATTCCTTAATGCCGGTCACGGGACTACAGATCAGATCGTGACAAGAAAAATACAGAAATCGAATCATATAGTAACATGAGCTAAATAACTCTTTAAGTTACAGCTAATGGCATAATGTTGGAATATGGGTGGTTTTGGACCCAAATTGGAGCACCCATATCCTCTTATGTTAAGAGGATTTAATTCTTCCTTTTAATGGTGATCAAATTAAATAAATTTGTTAGAATTGTCTTTTTCTTTAGAATAAAAATGCAAATAAAAAACTACAGATCCACGTGTTTATTTGTTAAAAAACTAGGTGAGTGTTTTTCAAATAAAAACAAAAATAATAATTTATATTTATTTATACTATTTTTTTAAATAAAAAAAATTGCTTTTCATGTCTCATAAATTATAGATAAGCTTTGAAAAACATTATATGTTTCTTTATATATAATATCACTTGTTTTGAAAAAAAAAAAAAAAAATCATTTCCTTTATTTCAAGCTTATCTCTTAAATTTAAATATTCCACAAATAATAATAATAATAATAAAGCTTTTATAATAGTAAGTAAACATGTTTTACAAATTTTATAAACTCTTTAATTTTAAAAGTAAAAATAAAAATAATTTCTATATACTTTCTATAATTATCTTCATGCTAAACAAGACTTTTATGCGGTGGAATAATAGTTTGGCGTCTATTATAGAGATCGTAAAGAAGTAGATGTAGAAATTTATATATTATGAAAATAATATTTTTAATATTTTTTTATTTTTTTACATGACATATTATATTACTTCTAAACTAACTTTTTTTAATTCTTATGGAATTTATTTATTCTAACATATTTTTCTACTATTTTAAAGAGTATTTTATATATAACAACTTTAACACTTTAATTATGATAATTAATAATTTCATACCTTTTTAATTATTCTATATAACTTCCACTTTAGATAATTTTCTTAAATATTGTATACAATATAACATCTTAATTATCTTATAGTAATTTCTTTTCTTCAAATTATTTTTCATAATTTCAACTTTTAATTAGATTCTTCTAACTTTTTTTTTTCTTTTTAATCATCATATTTATACTTGTTCCCATCCTTTGTTAGTCTTTCCATTTTTCTTAAATATATTCCATCATAATTAAACCGGCACAGTACAGTTTCTACTAAGAGACTCAATAACGAAATTTGATTTTTATATTAACAAATAAAATATTTTTTAGTGTACAATTAAAAATTAATTTCTAAATTAGATTTTTATGAAATTTAGAAAATTAAAAATAAAATAAAATATTTTTACATTCATAAATGTAAAGTAAAAGAACACCATTGAATTATATACTTAAAAAATACAAAATACTAAAATAATCAAAAATATTTAAAAAATAAATGAAATAATAAAATATTAAACCAAACTATATGAAATAATTTAATTTGTTTTATATTCTTAAAGTGCTTAGTTTATATAAGTGCTTAGTTTATATAGGTTTATGAGATAATCATAATTATTTAAATTGATATAAATATTATAAATAAAACGAATAGGAAAATTAAAAAGTGCAAACTACAAAATAATATTAAATATTATATAAAAAAAGAATAAAATTTTCTTAGTGAATAACTCTACTATTATTAAAATTAATTAGTTAAAAATATTAAAAATATAATAATTTATTACTTATATTCATTTGCTATTATATGTTTATATTATTTATGATTATAAATTTTAATATTTTTAAATATTTAATTATATAATTTATAAATGTTTATAATTATAATTATAATTAAAATATATAATTGACTGTATATTGTCCGGACATTAATCTTTTATATATATATATGTAAACAATGATTTAATATTACTTTTTCTATTTTACATGAAAGACAATATAACTTTTAAGCCTATTCTCTCAATTCTTAGAGTAGTTTAGCTATACTAACATATTTTTCTCAATTCTTAAATATTATTGTGTTACAACTTACTAACACTTTAATTGTAACATTATAGTATAAGAATAATTGAAACTTAATAAGCTGTTTAGGCTCTGTTTGATTTAGCTGATCAATGCAGTTGATAACTGGTAGCTAATAACTGATACTTGATAGCTAAGAAATTAAATCGTTTGATTAAATTTTATTAATTGTTGTTATTTGTATATTAAATTATCATTGTGGCTATAATTTATTTATAAATGTATTTTATTTTATAATACTATTTTTAATGATGTAAATTAATAAATAACTAAAAATACTATAATTAATTTTATTTAACTCAATTGTATTTATTATTTAAAATATTTATAGAAGTTAATTTAAAAATTTAAATTTCAGTAATAATTTTTTTAATTTCAAATATTATAATTATAAATATCATAATTAATTACCTATTAAGTATAATTTTAAAATAATAATTATATGTATCATGAATTGTAAAAAAATAATTATATAAAATTGACTTAAAGTAAATTATTCGGATAATTATACTAACGGTCACCTAACTATGCATTTAGTTTCAATTTGTTTCATGAAAATCACTTTAACTCTAATTTGAGTTATATAAAAGTCACTTAATTTCAATTTCTTTCATAAAAGTCACTGACTTTGAGAGCGAAGAACATAATAAAGATGAAGAGCCATGAATTTTTGATGTTGATAGGGATATAAAACAAATTGAGACTCAAATTAAAGTGACCATTATGCAACCTAAATTAAAATTTTATAAAACAAATTGAAACTAAGTGACCATTATGCAACTCAAATTAAAGATAAGTGACTTTCATGAAACAAACCGAAATTAAGTAAACAAATTAAAAGTAAGTGTATAGTTAGGTGACTACTAATATAATTATCTCTAAATTATTAGTAATAAATTTTAATAAGGATTATGTTATCCAAATAAATAAAATAATTCAAATTAGCTATCTATCAACCAATATGAAAAGCTATAGGATAGAATTAGCAGCTGATTGAAACTAAATCAACTATCAACTGTTAGGGACGGTTCAGGAACCGCCAGTTCAGTTGGTTCAAACAAACTACAAAATTATTTTTTTATTTTAAAAATTAAGAAAATACATACCCTCTTTTGGAATACAAAGAAATCAAAATCCACATAGTTATCTTACCTAATTTCTAAAATCTTATTTACCTCTTAATCACTTCATACGTTGGAAGTTGAAGTCCTTTCGCTTATATGGTTAAACAAATCTTCATTTCCTTTCTTTATAAATTTTATTTTATTTCTTATTGTTAGCTTTATTATCATCATTTTTTATTCATCAAATATCTTTAATATTATTACAATTATTATATATATTATTATTAATATTTAAAATAACTTAATTTTATTTTTAATTGAAATAATAATTTAAATTATAATATAATAAATATTTTTCTATTTATTTTTATTAATTTTTTAAAAATGGGCAGTTCGCGAGCGGATCCGCCAGATGAACCAGCTCCCTTTAGTTCTGGTTCCAGTTTGAGCTGGTTCCGGGTCTTATCGGTCTAGTTTTGATTCGGTTCCGGTTTCAAACTGGTCCATGGTCAGGTCTATCTGGTACTGATTTTAAATCTTACCAAGCGGGTTTAATATAGCTGTTGAGTAAGAAACAACAATCAACCAGATAAAATCTTTAAACCAAATATTCTCTTAGTATCATTTGAGGGCACAATTTTTATATTCATTCTCATTGCAAATTCTTGATTATTTTCTTTTCGAAATGATTTTTATTCTTATTAGACTTAGTTGGCACTTAATAGACTATTTAATGTTATTTGAAGACACAACCTTTTATATTCTTCTTCATTTTCAAACTATTAGTTATAGTTTATTTTTTAACTTTTTTATATTCTTATAGGATTAATGATCTTATTAATTAAATAAAGGATTTTTCTTTTTAATGGTTATACATTTATTCTCATCCATTTTTTGTCTCTTATTCTATTCTATCTCATATTTCTTCTACTTTAATTAACATATTAATATATCCTCCAAAATTAATGATAATATTTTAATAGTTTTATTTTATTTTTAAAATTATTTTTTAATAATATAATTTTATTATTACTAAAATAACTCGCCTTATGAACGGACACTAATCTAGTTCTTCGTATAGATCTAAAGGCCGTAAAACAACTTGCTCAACATGGATTGGCAATGAGTTAGATAACAAGTAATAGGATCTAAGTCTTTTAGGTGTGCACAGTTGAGAACTAATTCGATATTAAGAGAATGTTTGGTTCAAAGGTTTGATGCAGCTGATAGCTGTTTCTCACGGAACAGCTATATTAAAGCGTTTGGTAAAACCTTAAGAAACAGTTGCTAATATTTTTAAATTTTTATTTACCAAAAAATTTGATGGCCTTAAATTTGATGGATTAATACTTTTAATCAAGCCATTCGTATATTTAAAATTTTCAATTTCGTATGGCTATAACTAGTAATTGATTATTTTAAAGTATGGACTACTTTTTTTTTTTTTTAATATCTTCTTTTTCTCATTGAAGATATAAGAATTGTGGAACATATAAGATGGACTATTTATTTTAGATTATTTACCCTCTTTATTTATTTATTTATTTATCTATCTCTTATAACTTTGAGCTTTTGATTTATCTTCTCTAATTCTGAGATATCAGAACTTTTTCATATAATATTAAAGTTATTTATAAGCTTTCCATTGATATAAATAATGATGAGTTTTGGCCCTATTTAGCAACAAATTTACAAAGGAATTGTGACAAAATAAGTATTATAAAAATTATTGCTCTTTAAGGACAGAGTTCATAATAGAAAATTTGTTACCAGCAAAATATAAAGCTAATTTTTAATATTGAATTTTATGACAGGTTAGCGTTGAAATTTATCCATCATAATTTTCTGTCACTATTTTATTGCGAATAATTTATTTATCAATAAAATCTAGTAGACGATAAGTACTAAGTTTAGCGACAGGTAATTTCTATCGCTAATTAGTAATAGGCACATGTCTATACTAATTAGTAAAAGAAATATATATCCCATTTATTTATTCAGTTAGCAGTAAATTAGCATTGGATAACAAATTCATTGCTAATTTTAAAATAAAATTTTCCAATCAATTTTTTCCACTTATTCTTTATATATTAATATATTCTTTCCCATATATTTTTTTTTTTACTTTATCATTTATTTCTCTCTATTTTTTTCTTTTAATATTTATTCTCTATCATTTTTCTTTTTCTTCTTCTCTCTACATTTATCTCTTTATAATTTCTTCTTTTTTTCTAAATTTTTTGTTTCTTTTAATTTTTCTATCATCTCTTCTTCTCTCCTTTTGCTCCTCTTTTTTTTTTTCTCTTGTTATTATTTTCTATTTTTTATTTTTCATTCACGTTTCATTATTCTCTTAAATTATTCATTATTAATTATATTATAATTATTTCTTTCTCTTCCTCCTCCACATTATTATTATTATTATTATTATTATTATTATTATTATTATTATTATCATCGAAAAAAATTAATTATACATCAATATGTAAATAAAAAGACAATGACATAATTAACATTGACAAATTGTCTACCATTACTGAAGTTAGCGACGAACTATCCGTTGTAAAAGAGTCAATCCATCGCTAATAGAGTGACTCTAGTCCCTAAAGTGACCAGTGGACTGTATGTCATTAAAAGGAAAAAACCATCACTAAATTAGTGATGACAAAAGGCATTAGTGAATATTGATTTAGCGACGAATAAAGTATTTGTCGCTAATAGCCTTAGCGACAAATTTCTTTTACTTTAACAACGCATTTCTTACTTTAGCCTTCATTACAATATTTGAAGGCTATAACAAATATGATTCATAAGTTGAAAGTTGCTGGGGCGTGTCTTGACAGATGAGCAGCATGTTTAGGCTGTTATTTGCTATGTACTAGATCTTTAAAAATATATATGTGCTGATATGAGGTACAATAAGAGTGTCGAGACTACGAGTCAAGTTCAGACCCAAATCATAGTACCCATGGAGGTCCAAATGCAGTTAAAAAGATTAATTAAAGAGATTTAATTAAGTTATTTAAATGTAATTAATTTAAATAAATCTTATAAAATCTATTAGAATTTCAATTGATTTGAAATTGTTAGATTTATTAAGTAGACAAACAAGAAAAATACTACAAATAATAAGTACACAAAATTGTTTCTTTTCCTCCTCCCTGATAAAGAAATTAAGCAATACACACTCTATTTTATTGTTTTCATGCTAGAGAAAACTTTTGTACGATGGAATAATTGTTTGACTCAAGTAGTTAAACAGACTAGAAATCTCTGTGTTGCGCATGAAACTGTAAGAGATAGGATCTAAACCTTTAGGATTTGTGCGATTGAATTGGGACCCGATATTTAAAATAATAGTTACCTTTAGGATTTGTACGGTTGAATTGGGACCCGATATTTAAAGTAATAGTTACTGAGAGTACTAATAGTACGTATATATATTGTTACCAAAAATACAATCGCTGAGGCGGTGACAATAAACTGTCACTAAAAGTATTAATGGTGAAGTGCATATTGTCACTACTAATAGTAATAATATATATTTTCATAAAAATACTAATGGGTGATAATATATATGTGACAAAGAGTGCTAATAGTGACCACAAATACTGTCACCAAAAGTTTTAATATGATAATACATATTGTCACTATTTAACTAGTCTCTTTCTCTTTCTCTTTTATATAAAAATTTAACATTTTGCTTTATTATTTTTAACAATAAACAATTCAGAGAAAGAAATAATCTCTTTATCTTTCTCTTTCTCTCTACAACAAATAAAACCTTAACCCATACCATTGACGATGGCCCTCTCCTTCTCTTTTTTTTCCCTTTTTCTTCTCCTTCTCAGTTTGGTGATCTTTTTCGTGTCATAGTTATTACTTCGAAGGCAGGTAGGATAGGCTCTTATAGTTGTCGGAGAAGTGGCTCGTGCGATAGAGCAGGTGTCAATAGCGTCATTGTTGGTGTAGTAGAGGCTAATAATGGTTTAGCCGATACTATTGTCCTTCGGGTTAGTGCTTCCACCACTATCTGGGTGCTACAGCCATCATCGTCAGTGCTGCTTTTTGCTTTTATGAGCAAGGCTTTCGCCGGAGTTAGACTAGGTTCTTGCTCTTGCCATTGCTGACTCTTTTTGCCTTCTTAGCCACCACTGAAATGTCTATTTTATTTCTTCTGTTGGGTGTTGCCATCGAAGGTCTATAAGATTTGGTTTAATTATTAGTACTTTAGTTTATGTTCCTTATTCAATTTATATCCTTTTATCATTGATTTGGATTTTAGAATTAATTTAAAGCATGTCGGACCCTTACGGGTGTCAAAACACTTTCTCAAAAGTTTTGACACAGCTGCATATTCAAAATTCGAACCCGAGACTTTAGAAAATATTTTTATCATCTCATCTATACCATTTACATCGGGTTTGCATTTTAAGAATACGGGATGGTAGTGCCTAGATTTTTAGATCAACAATTGCTCATCGGGTTATTTGACTCAATCTAAATGATATTTTAAATTTTCTCTAATTGTTTCCTCCCTTTTTGAGTGAGCAATTTTTAGGTGTGTCTCACTGCAACTACCCATTTGCAAAACTCTATCCAGTCATTGGCTTGTTAATAAGCCAAAATTTGAATTAGCTGCCTATTTCATAGCTTTTCTGTAGTTTTTAATTTTGTTGATTTTGAATTTCTATACTTTTTTTGTTCATTACTTTAATACCTCTGGTTAATGAAATTTTAACTGTTTAAAGAAAAGCCTATACATTAATCCCATTGAATCTCAAGCATTATTGTAACAAATTAAACAAGTAATTAAAACTCAAATCTTGATGGGTCAAATGTGAGGATCAGTAAACAATTATGGCTTGTGATGAACGTTTTTGAATAATGGCTTCACCTTCAACCCTTTTGGAATTAAGTATCCTGCATTGGGTTTATTTGAGAAAAAGAAAAATATAGTGGTAAGAAAATATAAACATACAATAGTATTTCTTGAATGCTATCAATAAAGGCATAATTTTCTAGAGTTACATTCGAGTTTAATATCAATCATTGCTTCCTTAAAGGCAAAAGATAGACTGCATACCAATCTCTACTTCTCTAATAGAACTTGCAAACTCAAATTTACATACATATATTGGTTAATCAATTCTTTGGTATGTTATGTTTAGTTGAAATTATCAAATTTAGTAATGTTATTTGAAAAAATATAAAATATAAAATATAAAAAATAAAAATATAGTAGTATTATGGAATATATTGACGAATTAACGTAGAATTTATTTAAAGATTTTATTTATTTTGTTAAAATTTAATTTAACTATAATTAATTTCACATAAACTTGAATATATAAAATTCTAAACTGAATTTCACTATAAATTTTAGATTTATAAATGAATTCTATAAATTTTTAAATTTCAACCAAACACCATATTAAACTAAGTCCACTTATATTAAACCATTATAAATTTAATTAAATACCCTATATGCAAGTTACATATAATAATAAAAATAATAACATTAATTTATAGATCAAGTTGATGAATATTACTTAATTCTTTCCTCCACTAACTATCTCAGTTAGTATTTGATTAATTATTTGTTCCTAATGCATGAAAATTTGAGACATAATAAAATTATTCACGGGACTATTATATCATTATACACTTTGAATGATAATAAAATATGAAGTTCATGTTTCAGTGGAAAACATTTTCATGCCTACAACTCAGCTATGATTGTTGAAATGAATAAAATTAAGAGGACAAGCCAATGATTCCAAACTTCATCTTATTGGTTACTTTTATTCCACCCAACATTCATTCAAATAAAGGAGCAATACATGCTCCCTTTTCATCTCTTTTCTTTAAAGCTACTACGAAAATGGAAACTAGAAAATTCTGCAATGCCCATAGAAAATTATAGTTTATTTCGAAATTATTGTTTTTTGAATTTAACTTGGATTTTTAAGCTTTGTTGCTTTATTTAATAATTTAATTTATTACATTTATTTAATTGATTAATATGAAATACTTAATGTTTAATACAAGATAATTATAAAGTATAATAAAAATTAAAATTATTTTTATATATTAGTTTATATAAGTTGATATTATATAAATATAATAATATAAAATAAAAATATATTTTACTTTTTTTAGTACTTATTTACAAATGTATTAACGAGCTAGTTCACACGAATTTATTACAAGTCAGCTCAAGAGCTAAAGAAATATGATATTAACAAGCTTGAGTTTAATTAATTAATGTTTACGAGCTCGAACAAAATTTTTTTGAGTCGAACTTCGAATAGCTTATGACAAGTTTGATTCGTTTATGACTATTCTCAATTACTTTGAAATAAACATGCATGAAAATATTGACAATAGATTTATATCATTATAACGACACTAACAGAGAAAACACTAACATGGTATGATTTAATTCTTAAGAACCTTTATATGCACGTACCAGAAAAACATAATCAATCTGCATAGATGAGCTGATGTTAAGACATGAACCAGAAGTAAGACTAAAATTATAAATTTTTAGTTCATAAAAATAATTAAATCGAAATATTATTACAACCTCTACAACAAAATAAAAGATAATTAAGGCAGTACATAACAGAAGAAGCATGCCTAGGTTTAGATGCAACTGAAGCTGTAAATTCTTTTGCTTTTGTTAAGAGAACCCTCAGAACAAGAAAACTGAAAATTTACAATAGGAAAAGAACATGTAAGAAATTAATAACTCATATAATTATAATAAAATATTAGTGATTAAATTCTATTGGTTAATCAAAGGTTGTGAATTGAGTACTTATGACTATTAGTAAAGATTATAACATGAAAGGTTGTAACTATTGGTGCTTTGATGGAAGCCACTATTAGTCTATAAATAAAAGTTGTCATCTCTCTACCCATATCATCAACAATTATAACAAATACAAAAACTTAAGGTTAAAGTATCCATCAATAAAATAAGAGGAAAATGGAGAGAAATCACACTCTATTAGACATGGATCAAGGTATGTTTTCTTCCTTCTATTTAATGGTGAAAAACATGAAGTTCTAGATTAATGAGATATTATAGTTTATAGAACAAAACAATGAGATACCTGGATGTTTATTATAACTTGGCACATTAAAGCTTGGTGCACACATGAAATATTAAAAAAAAAGAAGAAGTAACCAACTGCACTAGAAAAACCAAAGAGCAATAAAAAGGAGTAACAGGCAGCTGCTCATCACCAAACTTAAGCCGGGATCACAGGAGCTGAAGAGTACCAAAATTCTGCTGCAATAGAAAGACAGCAGCAGAAGAAAAAACCACCAACAGCAAATAACAAACCAAGGCAATAACATCAATAGGGTAACCAGCGTAAAGGGAAATATCAGCAAGAAAAATGTTGCAGTAGCGCCAACCCCAAGGATAAAAAGCAGTATGTAGACGAAAAGCAGAACAATGCATCAAAACTATGCGGAACAACTGATACAAGGTCCAAGTGAAACAACATTCAACACAGTACATAAACCAAGCATATATAAGAATTTTCAAGTAATGAATGCATAGGCATTATACATACGTGAGTTTGTTCTTTGAGTAATTATATAAAGGCCTATTGGTATAAATATTCATATGTTATCTGATTATTTTAATTTTGATTATTTATCTAAAAACATAAACGTTTTAATAATTTTTTCCAATTGACTTCTCATCAAAATTAACTGATGCATTTTTATGTAACGTGCTATGAAACATTTACGATTGTTTAGTATTTTAATAATTATTTAATTATTTTTTTAGAAAATAACATTGTAAGAGCTATAAAAGTATGTCATTTTTAAAAATTAATAACATTTAATTTTGAAATAAATTACTAATATAAATATATGATTTGATTATGGATCCATGCTATTATACTTTTTAAAATGTAATCTATAGTGAGGAATAATAAAGTGATGATATATTCAAGAGCGCATAGATGAAATGGTAATGGTCTTTTATAGCTTAACCAAAGTCTCGAGTTTAAATCTTGGGTATGCAGCTGCATTAGAACTCTTGAGGGAGTGTTTTGTCATCTGGAAGAGTTATACTCGTTATGTTCTAGATTAACTATATTATAATATATATATATATATATATATATGAATCATCCAGGTTCGGGTCCATAAGCAGTGACAATTGCCTTATGAAGACTCGCTTTTGCTACGGCTTCAGTGGGTTCCCTTAACCAAGCCATTGCCTATGAGTCGTTGGCTCATTCTTCAACAGGCACGCGGTTAGAGCCCCAGGCTCCTCCCATTACTTGGGAGCTTATGGTTTCATGTTCTATTTCACTCTCCGATTGGGGTTCTTTTCACCCTTCCCTCACGGTACTACTTCGCTATCGGTCACTCAGGAGTATTTAGCCTTGCAAGGTGGTCCTTGCTGATTCACACAGGACTCCATGTGCCCCATGCTACTCGGGTTAGAGTGTAAGCTAGTGATGCTTTCGGCTACTGGACTCTCGCCATCTAGGGTGCAACACTCCACCGCTTCGCCAGCAGCACGAAACTTGTATTGCTCTCCTACAATCCCGTTTTCACGGTTTAGGCTGCTCCCATGTGTGTGTGTATATATATATATATATATATATATATAGCAAAAAGATAAACTCTAAAGTATTTCCAACAAGCTTTTAAATCATATTCCTTCTTTATTATAAGAGGTATATTAAAGAATTAGGACTCTAAAAGACTCTCTAATTCATTTTCATTTTTCTTTAAAAATATTTGAAAGTCACGTTCTCTTTTCTTAAATTTAAAAAGAAAAAAATGACTTCTAAAATTATTTTTTATATCTCTTTCTTTCTTTTTTTTTTTTTTTTCCTTTAAAGGGTCGTTTGGATTGAAAAATATAAATGAGGGATTTCATAAAATCGACAGTTTTAACTTAATACAGTAGATCCATAAACTTTAAGAAAATCACTCACATTTCAAAATCTCTCATTTTTTAGATTGGGTGGAAAATTCCAAAATCTACCATTTTAAAACAATGATTGATTGTTATAAAAAAAATTTATTCTAATATTGTCCCTAATAAATTTATATTATTCCAATAATTATCCTTAACTTTAAATAAAATTTATCATTTTTATGATTAATCCTAACTATGGAGTTTTTAAAATACATAGATTTTGGCTAAATTTATGATTTCTAGAATCTTTCAATCCAAAGTATTGTTAGAATGCATTCCAAGATAAATTAAAATAAAGAGTTAATTGCTTATTATTTAATAGGTAAATACTCTTAACCATATTGTTAGAGATGCTTTGAGGAGTGTAAACCATTGTGAATGTTCTTAGCTGCTCTGAAGTGATTAATAGCAACAATATTCCTATATGTCTTCTATTAATTATAAATAATTAATTCTATATTTTAATTTATCTTGAAATGTTTGTAGAACAATACTTCCTATTTTATTTTTTAATTAATTTATTATTAATAAAATAAAATGAGAAAGAAATGAGTAAAGAGAAATAAGGTGACTGTTAAATAAAAATATTAAAAAAAATAAAAATAATATAATATACTTAAGAGCATCTTCAAAGGACTCTTTATTATAAGAGCTATTCAATAAAATAAAACTTCAACACACCCTCTATTTTTAAAATATAAAACAAGAGAGTCAAATCCACTCTTTATCTTTATTGTAATTAAACATTACAAGTTTCTATGCATTTTATTAATTGATATCTACTATCTTTTAGTTTTAAAAAAATAATTTTCTTTCTTTATCTAGAAAAACAATTTAAAACATTAATACTTGTTGAATAAAATAAAATAAAGATAAAAATAAAGAGAGTATTGGACTCAAAAAAGATTTATACTCTTTATAAGTAAATATACTTTTTATTAAATAAAAAATGCTCTTTAAAATAAAGAGCACTATTGGAGATGCTCTAAGAGCCACTTTTTTCCTCCTTAAATTTAAGGAGAGAAAATGTGACTCTTAAATCATTTTATAGAATAATGATGAATTAAAGAATCTATTGGAAGCTTAATTTTCTCATATACTCTCTATAATAGAGAATGAGCATGATTTCTGAACTTGTTGGGAACGTTTTAATTCTAAAAATTGATAATTAGACTATTTAAGAACTTTCAACAATATTTTCTATATGTCTGTCTACTAAATTATAAATAATTGACTCTCTACTTTTAATTTATCTTGAAATATGGTATATTCAAACAATGCTCTCTATTTTACTCCCTAGTCAATATTTTATTAGTAAAGTAAAAATAGAAAAATAAGTAAACTGTTATTTTTGCTATATAAGAAAATTAAAAAAAAAGTAATATAATATATTTAAAAGAGAGAGAATGCGACTCTTAAATCATTTTAGAAAATGATAATGAATGAAATAATTTTTTTGAAGCTTATTTTTGTATATATTTTATGTAATAAAGAAGAAGCATGACTTAATAATCCGTTGAGGTTAAATAAATCTAAAGTCTATATACAATTAAAAGGACAAACTGAAGTCTGAAAATAATATTAGTGAAGTTTATATGAAATTAAGTGTTAAAATTAAATATATTTGTATCTATATATAAAATTTGCAAGTCTATATTATATAATATGAAAATTTTTTTTTTTGACATGTGTGCTTAATTGACACATAGAATTGTTTTCTTAATATGTATACTTTTTCTATTAATTAATTTATTAATAAATTACATTCCTAATTAAACACTCATTATAATTTAAAAAAATAATATATTAATAATAAATTAGTTTTCTAATTTGATAATGATTAATTTTTGATTAAATAATAATTATATTAAAAAATAATATATTAATTATATATTAATATCATATTAAATAATAAATTATTTTTTTAATTAATAATTCTAATTATAAAGAAATTATATTTTAAATATTATATCACTAATAAATTAATTTTTAATTATATTCTAATTCTAAAAAATAGTAATATCAATTTTATTAATAATATGAATTTATATAATTATAATTAATAAATAAATATTTTACAAATAATTTTTATATTATTGTTTAATAAAATTTCAAAAAATTAAAAATATTTAAAAATAACTAATTTACTATTTTTTTTAAAATATTATAAATTAAATATTAAATATTAGAAATATATTAAATTATGTTTATAAATTTAATTTTATAATTAAAATAATAATAACAGTTATACAACGTATAAATAAATAATTAATAATTTATAAAAAGAAAATCTTGTGGTCCAAAATGATTATAGCAGGTTTGAAAATATATCAGAAAATATATTTACCTAATTTTCAGTATATATCTTTTTACATAAAAAATCCAATCAACATTAATACAATAAATTATATATTGTATTAAAAAGATAAAATTACATAATTTATTAATACATCAAATATTAATTTTTAGGACAACTTACGTCAAGACCATATAATAAATGGTGCACTTGAATGCATCCAATTTTGCCGACGAAGCAGCACGTCACTAGCCCCACTGAATTAAATCAGAAGCGTCGCCAATCACCTATACTCAACCCCACTTTAGTTACTTAATCACGAACCCACATTTCCAAATGTCCAAATAGCCCTTCTCTTTTGAACCAATCACACCTAGACACATAAACAAATACCGTAACACCTCAAATTGACCATGCCATTGACAGAGACAGACGTAGTTGTATTGTATTGTAAGGTGAGTTTCGTTCACAAAATTATCCAAAACCAGATATTTTATTAATTTCTGATTTTTTTTTTTTATAAATTCTTTTTCCATTTCTTGTTTTGTATTTCTTGTGCTGGTGTCAACGGACGCCAAAAACAATTTAAATGCAGCTGAATTTTTTATTTCCTTTCTTTCTCCTACATTTTCCGTTTTGTAGAGAGAGAAACACGTTTTAATTTTAGTTTTCGTTTTAGATAAAATAATAAATCTAATTATTAAAATTGCATATTTGTCCTTTTGTTCAATAATGGAGAAATACTATGTCCTCCATAGATTTGGCATATTATACATTCCTCCTCACATATTTTAAGAATTTGTTTGAAACTCATTTTTATTTTACGTATAATATTAAAATCACTTTTATTCGAATTTTCTATCTGTTAATTTAATTTAAAATGATCATCTACCTTTAAAAAAAATTTCTGTATCTCTTAACTAGACTTTTATCTTTCTCGTTCTTTTTATATTAATTATTAATTACAGAAATTCTATTAATTAAAAGTTATAGTGGCATGATAATAATTATTGGCTTCAATTAATAAAATTATAACTTGATATACTAATGAGATTTTTTACAGTATGGTATTAAAATCTTTAAATGAATGCGATTTTGGGCACAAATTTATTATTATTTTTTAATATTCTATAACAAGACTTTTTAATATAAAAATAAATTATTTTTTATTTTTTATAATTACGTGCCATGTATTTTTTTACTCATTAAAAATAGAAAAATTTATCTTTGTATTTTAAGCATAAAAAGTAATTTAGCCAGTCTTTTAAGAAAATAAAAGTGATATTTAATAATTAAAAGGGTATAATACTATTACAATTTAATTTAACGGTAAACTAACAAAAAGGAGAATTACTCCATGTTACAAATCTAAATAGGATCTGAATATACTTTATTTTCTTATTCAATTTAGATTTTGTAAAAAAGAAAAGTCAAATAAAAAAGAAAAGAATATACTTTCGAAAATGCGAGGGCCACTAATATAACAATTCTAATTTCAGGGGTTAAATAGCATTTATTTCCTTCAATAATTTCTCTCCTGTCCTCTGTACTGCTACTTTCTCACTCAGTCCTTCTCTTCCTTCCCTCCAATCATTTTCTCCCCTTTCTATTTTAGTCTATTTTGTTTTTATTTTTATTTTATTTTTTTCTTGAAAAAAATCCCTCTCTCTTATTTGTTTTATTAAAACTAAAATAAAAATAAAAATAAGGAAAAAAAGCAAAGTTGTGGAGTGCAAATGGACTGGTTTCCCGGCGAGAGAGAAGGAAGTAGAAGAGTATAAGAAATATAAATCTGCCCTTTCACGAAACTCTCTCTCTCAATTGTGTTTTGTGTTAGTTTAACTGAATTTTCTCTTTTTATTTTGGCGTTGATCACTTAATATAAATACTTTACTTCTCTCTGTTTCTTGCTTTAATAATTTCAATGCTCTCTTTTTGACTCTGCTCTCTCTCTCTCTCTCTCTTTATCATCAGGTACTCTTATTTTGCTCTCTCTCTCTCTCCCTACCTCTCTCCAATTGTTGTTACCTGATTCTTTTTTTTTTTCCTTAAGTTTTAGAATAAATTTTAAGTAATTTTGTGTTAGATTTAGAGTTTGACTTGGGATTAAGTGAACTTCACAAGCTTCTGACTTTAATTTATATTTATCTTTGAGTTGCTTGCATGTATTGATTCTGATCACTTACTGTTTTAGATTTTGTATAATTTTAACAAGTCATTTACTTTTTCTGTGGTTGGTTATGATTGTGATTTTAGATAGCACATGCCCTAATTTTATGTGTCTTTCTTTTTCTTCTTAAAATTATAATTAGATTTTGGTTTGATTATTGTTTGGGGATAATAGGGTGAGAAATTTTACTACCAAAAGATCATATTTTGTTATTAACTGATCAATGCATATTAATTATGGATAGCCATCATCTTTACCTGCTTCAGTTCTGTTTTACCTGCTTCATCTCACTTCATTATTACTTTTAACTAATCTTTTTTTTTTTTCTTTCAGATTTTTCTTCATATCAAATGGAGCAAAATTTAGAAGATTTGGTTTCTGGCCAGTCTGCAGGTGCCTTTTTTTTCTTAAAACGAAATTAATATTTTCAAATTACTGAATCATTTCTTATGTATTAATCATATATGATTTCTCTTTAATATGTGTTGAATAGGTCCATCAAAACTTGTTGCAGTTAGTAGTATATCTAGGAAAGCAGGAACAAGTGCATGGGGTATCCCAATAAGCACTAATGCTTATCACTCATCAAGTGATGCAAGCTTGTTTTCTAGCTCATTGCCAGTCCTTCGACATGAAAAGTGTATGTTAAGCTCTTCTTTTAGAGGATTTCATAGGTGTCCTGTTAGTTTTAATAATGAAATATCTTTTGGCTTTTGTTTTTCCTCGTGCAGTGAACTTCAATGGTTCCAATGCATTGAAAGTCAATGATTCAGCACATTGTGGCCAATCTCTTGATGATGGGTCACCTAAGTTAAACAATGTTGAACTAGAATTTGAAGATAAGGACCCATTTGAAGATGTCGAACCAAATGCAATAGGTAACTTGCTTCCTGACGATGAAGAGGAGCTTCTTGCTGGAATAATGGACGATTTCGACCTCAGTGGGTTGCCTAGCCAAGTAGAGGATTTGGAAGAGTATGATCTCTTTGGCAGCGGAGGGGGGATGGAGTTGGATTTTGAACCCCAAGAGAGTCTTCGTATTGGTATGTCAAAATTGAACATATCTGAAGGGATTGCAGCAAATGGGATGAGCCATTATGCTATTTCAAATGGTGCGGCAACAGTGGCTGGGGAGCATCCTTATGGGGAGCATCCCTCAAGAACATTATTTGTTCGAAATATAAATAGTAATGTGGAAGACTCTGAGTTGAAGTCTCTCTTTGAGGTATTTTCACATAATCAAATAGTAATTTAAATAAAACTGAAAGTTTTTTCATTCTTGTCAACTGTCAATTAGCTATAAGTTCTTTGTTTATAGCTGCTCCTGGCTAGTGATGCTATAATTTAGATGAGTACTTGGTATTTTTCTTTGCATTTACTATCAGTTCATTACTTTGAGGTTTTTCTTTTTTTTCTTTTTGTCTCTCTTTGGAAAAGTAACATTTTGTGCAACTGACTGAAAAAGTCCTAAACTTTTGTGCTCTTTTTTTCTGTTTAATTTGTTGTTGTCATATCCTTATAGTTTCGTTAATTGTGATCATAAGTGTAGAGATTGAAATAATTGACCCATTTATTAATGGAATGCTGTAGTGTACATATGATACCATTATAGCAAGCTTAATAGTAAAGAAGAATCTGTTTTTTTCTTCTAAAAGAAAATTCTCCCTTTGCAGAATTGATTATACTAAGTGCAATTATTTTCCTTTTGCTTTGCAGTGTTAATAGTAAAAACATAACTTCTTATTTTGAGATTGTTATTTGTTAGATTTATCACCTCGCAGAAAAATAAAAGAAGTATTTTTTGGTCCATTTAGCTCTGAGATTTTGTACATTGCTGAATTTGCTAGAACGCGCACCAAGGTTGTATTTTTGGTTTGGTTCAGCTTATTACACTCAAATTTAAGTTGTAGTTGGATCTGTCATCTATTTGATTAGGATCAAGTATAGTTTATCTCTATATTATATTATGTGATATTTAATATCTAGGTGATTAGTATTTATTGTGATATTTCTTTGATAATGAGGTGCACGTGTATTTTGTTGTTTTCTTTTCCACATACTAGATGTGATTTAATGAAATGTAATTAAACTGAGAGAATAAATTTCCAGTATTAAGAAAATGGGAAATTAAATTTCTTTTAACATCTATGAATGCAACTAAGAAAGGTGAACCACCAAAATATCTTCCTTTTTCCAATTGATTAATCTTTACTATAATTCTGCTTTCTGCTCTATGCTGCTTGCAATAACTTTAAATTTTCAGCAACATGGCACTTAAGAAAGGAGCGTTATTTATTTGTATTACTTTTCCCTTATTCTCATCGTGGTGAAAAAGAAAGGTACTAGTTATAACAAAATGATAAATAGTGATTTTGGATTTTTGCAAGTTGTGCTCATAGTGTTGTTGCCATATTGCATTAAATTGTACACTACATATATTACATAGCCATTCATTTTGTTTCAAGTCTAAAGCTTCTGGCATCTTATTTCTTTAATAATCACCAGAGGTGCTAAGTTTTCTGAAGAAGACAAGGTTCAAAATTGAGGTTTTGATTTTTTTTTTTTTCTTCTTTCCCTTTCTCCTCTACGTGTGGAGGTTTATCTTCATTTACTAGTGCTAGCACTCAGTTTGAATTTTCTTTCATTCTTGTAGCAATACGGGGATATCAGAACGTTGTACACAGCATGCAAGCATAGGGGCTTTGTGATGATA
This sequence comes from Ricinus communis, assembly GCF_019578655.1. Classification (NCBI taxonomy): domain Eukaryota; kingdom Viridiplantae; phylum Streptophyta; class Magnoliopsida; order Malpighiales; family Euphorbiaceae; genus Ricinus; species Ricinus communis. The sequence continues at coordinate 3,050,089 of NC_063260.1, forward strand.
TCTTATTATGATATTCGAGATGCTCGGGCTGCAATGCGTGGATTACAAAATAAGCCCTTAAGACGAAGGAAACTGGATATTCATTTTTCAATTCCAAAGGTTTAAATAGATTGTGTAGTTTTGCATGTTGACCTGTTGATTCCTTCAACATCTCTGTTAATCCTTGAATTCCTGCAATGTGCTAGGATAATCCTTCAGAAAAGGATATAAATCAAGGAACTCTCGTAGTGTTCAATTTGGATGCGTCTGTATCAAATGATGATCTTCGACAAATATTTGGGGCTTATGGAGAAGTCAAAGAGGTATAATTGTAGATATTAAATATTCTTATATTTTGTTTTAGTCTGGAAAGACTTTTACAAGTGAGACTCAGTTGCTGAATAAAGTAGCGATTCCTATGCATCCAAATTGCAGATAAGAGAAACACCACATAAGCGACACCATAAATTCATCGAGTTCTATGATGTTAGATCTGCAGAGGCTGCTCTCAGAGCATTAAACAGGAGTGATATAGCTGGCAAGCGCATTAAACTTGAACCTAGTCGTCCTGGTGGAGCACGCCGGAAGTAAGTAACTCGTGTTGCCCTTAATGTATTTACCATTTGAGAATAGCTTTTGCTCAGAATGCATTGTTTAACAAATGAAACACAGATATGATTTATTGTATCATATGAAAATTGTTCCTTGATTGATAGGAATTATTAAATTCCACAAAGGCATGTGCAGACACACTCAACATATATAAGTCTTAGGTGCAATAGATTCCTTTCCTTTTTCTTAGAAAGGAGGCTTTGAACTCGACAATTGTCTATATTCTTTCATTTATAATGAATAGAGTTGCTAGAATGATCCCTAACAGTGAATTAATTGTTTACTCTGTATAATATTGTCCCATGACAAATAAACATATGCGCAATACAGTTTAGTTTAATATAAGAGTTTGTATACTTTCCATTGTTGATGAAACTCCATTGGCAATTGCTATGGAAAAGGATGGGACAATGACATATCCATTTTTGTTATTTGAAATAAATGGAAGAGTTTCCCAGTCATTCCATTCCTGTAACTAGTTGAGTAAAATTTAACTTGTCCAGGAAAGTAACTGGCAAGATGATTGTTAAGGGCTTTTTGTGTTAAAACAAGACGAGTCTTAGAAACCACAAGGTTATATAGACCTTGTAACTTGGAAATAAATTCAGGGCTCTAACATGAAGGGAATATGTAGTTAGGATAGGGCTTCAACATTGCATGCTGAAGTTTGCATTATCTTCTAATGCTGCTCTTTCCGGACTTAATATTGTGCAACTTTTTGCATTTTCTTGGTGTTTGCGTGCTTGATGTGATGACAGTCAAAATATGGCGAGTCTATATCTCTTCAGTGTTAAGACATGGCATTTTTTTTTATAAATCTTTGGTAACATTATAAATTGTTCATCTGTTGATCATGTTGGTGCGAAAGATATAATTTGGATGTTCTTTTATTTGTAGCTTGATGCAGCAACTAAGTCAAGAGCTGGAAAATGATGAAGCTAGAAGTTTCAGGCACCAAGTTGGTTCACCAGTGGCGAACTCTCCTCCAGGTAGAGAAAGTATTAAATGTTTCTTTGTATTTATCAGAAAACTCAATCATCAGATTTTTCTTTATCAGTTTGTGCTCACTTCTTTTCTCCTGCTGGAGCCGCATTTTGGATTTTGAGCTGAATAGTCAATCCATTACAGGTAACTGGACACAATATGGCAGCCCGGTTGAACATAATCCATTGCATGGCTTTAACAATTCTCCGGGTCTGGGTACTCTCAGTCCTGTAAGCAGCAATAATTTGCCTGGGTTAGCTTCAATTCTGCCCTCACATATATCTAACCCAGCAAAGATTGCCCCTATCGGTAAGGATCAAGGAAGGGCTAACACAAACCAAATGCTTACCAACAATGGAGTAGCTTTTCAGCATTATGACCAGAAACCGAGCACCAGTCCTGTTTCAATATCTGCTTTCGGGGAATCAAATTCAAACTCAAATTCGTCTGGTATTGGAACACTATCTGGTCCTCAATTCCTATGGGGAAGTCCTACTCCATATTCTGAGAATGTCAGTTCTTCTGCTTGGCCAACATCGTCTATAGGGCATGCATTTGTATCAAGTGCGAAGGGACAGGGTCTTCCACATACTAGTCGGCATAATTCTTTCCTTGGCTCACATTATCACCATCATGTGGGATCTGCTCCTTCTGGTCTTCCTCTTGATAGGCATTTTGGTTTCTTTCCAGAGTCACCAGAAACATCCTTAATGACTCCGAATGCATTTGGGGGTATGGGTCTGAACCACAACAATGGAAATTATATCTTGAACAACATCGGTGCTCGTGCATCTGTGGCTGCTGGTATTGGACTTCCAGGATCCATCACTGAAAGCAGTTCACCTAGTTTTCGGATGTCATTCCCAAGCCATAATAGTCCCATGTTTCTGGGGAATGCTTCTTATTTAGGACCAGGAACAATCAGTAGTGATGTATTTGCTGAGCGTGGCCGAAGTCGGCGACTTGAGAATTATGGAAACCAGATAGATAGCAAGAAGCAGTATCAGCTCGATTTGGATAAAATCATTAGTGGCGAAGATTCTAGAACTACGTTAATGATTAAAAACATTCCTAATAAGTAAGGAAAATGAGTTCTTTGAAAGAAATTGAGTAGTTTGGTTTCCTAATACGTAATTGTCTTGCTTTTCCCATTCTTGTTTAGGTACACTTCCAAGATGCTGCTGGCCGCCATAGATGAAAATCACCGGGGTGCTTATGATTTCCTCTATCTGCCCATTGATTTTAAGGTACAATGATTTTTGATAAATGTAAATTGGTGGTCTTTTGATTTGCTCCAAATTATATTGTTAATTGTTGAATCCATCCGGTTGCAGAATAAATGCAATGTGGGTTATGCCTTCATCAATATGGCGTCTCCTTCACACATTATTCCATTCTATGAGGTGCGTTTTGGTCCTCTAGTTATTGTTTGGGAGGGTCATATGTTGATGTATTGTTTATTTTTTATGCATCATCTGCCTGGAAAACATCTGAATTGAAGCTGGCTGCATCTCAAGCACTAGTCGTTATTTCTAATTTTTTTTTTTCTTTGTTGATGGTTTTTGTCCAAGAAAAATTTGCACCAAGTTTCTCTAAATCGGACCAGTGTGGCCTAAATTTATGTAACTATCTGCTAGAATCTTATGTAAAAAATGTATGTAGGCTTTTAATGGGAAGAAGTGGGAGAAGTTTAATAGTGAAAAAGTCGCTTCACTGGCATATGCACGAATCCAGGGCAAAGCTGCCCTGGTCAGTCACTTTCAGAATTCAAGCCTAATGAATGAAGATAAACGATGCCGGCCAATTCTCTTTCACTCCGAGGGCCAAGAGGCTGGTGAGCAGGTAATCATTTGAGCTAGTTTTACTCTACAACAAGAAAAGCTGGCATTTTTCCTCCATGAGTTGGAATCTTTTCTTTAAATACTGTTTGCATATGGTGTCTTAAGAGTGTATATAGGACATTACTTATTGTTTAACATTACTGGATTAACTGAAAAGAGATCGAAGATTAGTTTCATTGGTTCAGCCAACCACCTTGTCCCTTATGTGAAATCACCATGTAATTCATTTAATATTTAGTAGCTGAACAGAATGCTGATGAAAACCGTTGAAACAAATACCGTATGAATCCTTCAGAAAAAATTGTCAACAGGGCAGGCTGTAGATGAAGAGGGAAGTGATTGTTTGAGTATTTCATGTCGAGGTTCTGTTAATTTCTTGGCAGGATAGAGACCAGTTTAGGTAACTGGCCCAAGTGTCTAGCCTATTTTGAACAATTTATAAACCCAGCTAATCTGGTTTCAGGAATTCAGCATTAAATTTTTGTGACTTGATGCACTTTAGAACTTCTACGAAAAGCTAAGGGTCAGTTCAAAATATCACCTTTCGTTTTTCTTTTTACAATTCACTGGGAGTCCCATTGATCTTAGGCTTTTAAGTAAGATAGTCCTCTCCCGTCCATCATAAACCTTTTTAGCCCAAACTGCAATGAAATTTATCATGAAAGATCTCAAAGTTGAGATCTTGTGTCTTAGCTATCAGGGTGTCTCATTTTGGGACTCGAAGCCCTTGTGTTTTCGTTGCATTGATATTGGATTTATTTGCTGAAATCGCATGTATTTGTGGATCCTCCAGGAACCTTTTGTATCTGCCAACTTAAACATCTGTATTCGTCAGCCAGATGGATCTTATTCTGGGGATTCTTTGGAGAGCCCGAGGGGCAGTCTGGATGGGATGCCAGACAAGAGTTAACAGTGAAATGATACTCCTAGCCTTAAATGGTGGCTAGAAGTAGCACTGACCATTGTGTAGGTATTTCAAGTGTACAGAGTTGGAAAAGAAGACCAGGAACAGGTGTTTGTTGCTTGAATGATGAGCAGTCTCCACTTTTATATCATGGATACTGCAAAAATATTTCACCGAGGCACAGAGCATTTGTTCAAGTGTAGAAAAACGAATTGTTACTTAACCAAGGGAGAGGAATAAGGTATAGCAAATTGCTGAGGTGGAAGTCTACCCGTAGCCAAATGCTTTGCTTGCTGATTTCTGCATGACCACTCTTGGATTTTTGTTGCTTTTGACCCCATTCCTGTTTTTGTTCAAGGTTTTGGAGTCCATTTTCATAAATGTTCACATGTTAATATATATGCATATATGTATATGGATATATATATAATTATGGGAGTAGGGTTGTTTACCCAAATTGTATAGGAAGTGAGAAGAACAGACTCTGATCTGTTCTTCCTGGATGTCACTGTTGTTATGTAGCTAAGGATGTGAATTTGATTAGTATATATGGTTGTACAGTTGTTTTTAACCTTTCTTTAATAATATTATGGGTATGTTTGGGTAGGGATGTAATAAGCTTAACAATCACTATTAATATTTGACCTTTGTTTAATTGGTGAAGAAAAATGAGTAATTCTTACTTTTTTGGTTTTTGATTAGTCCAAAATTACTATGGAATTGGATTAGAATTTTACCATTGAAGGGAATTGTCCATTTCTCTCTTTTCTTTGGGAATGAGTTTTTCGGAATTAGGTCAAATTAATTATAAATAATTAAACAAGTGAAATATCATATTTCTATATTTCTATATTATATATTTATTGCACATCATAGTATCAAATTAAAAATTATGATCTTTTTATAATAATCAAATGTTGTTATTAGATAAATGGAACTTGAGAGATTGATTTCTATTCTATACTGAACCAAATAAAATAATTGAGAATAATTTCATTTCTTTTAATTTTATTTTCATTTTTAATCTTATACCAAATGAATTTATTTGGTAATATAATTTTATCTAGAGATTAACGGTTAATCTATAGTGCATTTTATTAACCTACTCCTGGAAGCATTTTTATTAATCTACTCCCTTCAGTTAAAGAGGGTTAACAAAAAATATTAATATCTTTATTAATTAGTTTAAAAAATTTTGATTTATTAGTAAACAAAAATTATTTATCTTAAATATATTTAGCCATTGTTACTTTTCATTTTTATAGTCATTAAGATTAATAACTTAAAATAGTTTTATATGAAATTATTACATTTTCGATAATTATTTTTGTACTTTGTTAGAATTTCTATAAAGTGTCAAAATAGAGAGAAAATATTACTTTTTGTCTTATTTATTTTAAATAATAAAAATACAAGAATTCAATAGAATAAAATAAATAAAAAGAAATTTAAAAGAATAAAATTAAAAAAAGTTTAAAGGCTTAACCACAAGTTTTGCCAAATTTAAAGTTACCAGGGTTAACGTCTGTCATTTAAAGCTGATGTTCAATGTAAATGGGTTGTATTAAAATGGCAGTTTATGTTCTTCTTTCTTCCACAAACCCCTAAGCAGCCTGGTGTTTCCCAAAACCTTAACTGCAAGATAGCAAAATTCAATGATGACCTCTTCTTCGTTAAGAAGCAACGACAACAAATAGAAACTTAGCCGTCGCACTGGGTAAATAGGAATGAGATTTTCTCAAATAAGATATCTTATTTTCTAATTAATTTATTATCTGATAAAATACTAAATAGAAAAATCACCAACAAAATTATTGATAAGCTATTGTAAACAAATAAAATAATAATTTTTTTAGTGGAGTTGTTTTTTTTATTTTTTTTTAGTCCGTTTCAATTTGATTTATGAAGAGAAAAATGATTGCAATAAAGATTTTCAGTTAATACCGACTAAAATTGACTCTAAAATTATAGACTTGAGTGGACATGGACCAACCTTCATTATTTATGTTTCGGATTTTGTTTTCTTCACATATTTGTGCTTATGTGCTTGATAATTAGTTTTTGCTAGCTTACTTGCTTGTTTTTATTTGTCTTCCTCATTGTATGAAGTGTATAAAATCGTTCTATCTAATCCATATACCTAGCCAAGGAAGTTGTCAAATAACTTTATACATACTTCTTTAGTTATTCTTTTATTGCTAGATTTGCTTCTAAATTATAGGATTTTTAAGCTTAATGTAACGGGATTAAAATGCGCAGCGAAAAATTATCCATTTTTCAAATTTCAGTAATAAAATCTTGCGGCGTAGCTTCAGTCGCGGGGCGAGATGTTAATCTAACAAACATATATCTTCTAAGGACTTGTATGGGATTTAAGCCATGTATCAAAAGGCAATGTGAAACAAATCAATAATTGGATCAACGAACTTGGTCGTTTCACATAAAAACATTGCACGTTTTGAAGGCACTAGTTTAATTGGCAGTAAATATGTAGACATGGATCCAGCAAGATAATGGTACGTATTGAAGTCCATAAGAGAAGAGATAAGCAGCAGATAGAGGTATCTATCACATCATTTATGACTAAGTACAACCGACTCCGGATGAAGCATGGGAAAGGTAAAAGCTCCATGATTTCTGTTTTAATACAGTTGCAGGCAAAAGCCATTTCTTAGTATTATAACTCATAATATGGAGGCAGATAATCTTTATCTTCTCCACATTTTTATATTATAGTTTCTTCAATGCCATTGTCGACAATACGGTTTGCTACAACCATTAGTTTAGGGGTTTATGACATTAATGACAATAATAATACAAGGAAGAGATGGGTTGCTTGCTTCCCTCCATTTTGATAGTTCACATTATTATATATTTGTTATTGATATATATATATATATATATATATGGCTTAGACTTGCAGCAGTGTATCTATCCTATAATATATCTTTAGTATGGTTATTGTAAGTATAAGCATATATATATACATATACTCCTTATGTCATGGACGTTAATTAATTCAATCCAAACAAATCCTTTCTTATCATTCACATGGTATCACAGTAACTATGGAAAATACAACTGCCTGATGCTGCTGACCATATTTTTTCTATTAAACTCACTACCAAAAATTACTTGGTCTAGAAAATACAGTTTCTTCCTCTTTTTTAGGGTGTGTTTGGAATTCATGTCGGCTGGTGCAATTTTTTATTTAATATATTAATTATTTTAATTCACGTGATTTCTGCAAAAGTAATTTTCAAAACTTAAAAAATAATTTAAAATAAAAATTGAGATTGAAAAAACAGTTTTCAACCTCGGTACCAAACACACCCTTAATTATCAAAATCTTCATGGCTTCATTGCTGGTTTCTTCGGCTACTCCTCCATAAACTGTTACTTCTACAACTACTCGAGAACAAGTTCCAAATTTTGAATATCCAACATAGTATGTCAAAAGGACCAAATGCTTCTTTTTCCTGATTATTATCTTTCATTACTGTAGAAATTTTTCTGTATGTAGTCGGCTTGACTTCTTCCTTTGATCTCTGGAATTTCCTTGTTAATGCCTTTGGATCTATATCTCATAATCTGACAACTTCAACTTCATATTAAATTCCAAGAATTCAAAAAGAATGAACTTTCAGTTTCTGCCTATCTTCAATGTGTCAATCACTCGTGGATGAACTAGCTGCTGTAGGTAGATCTATTACTCTAGCTGAATTTAATACAATTATCTATTGCAATATTGGATTTAAATTTTATATTATTATTATTGCTATGAACCTCATCCCTACCCAATTCCCTTTCTGTGAGCTATATAGACAATTAGTCGCCCATGAGATTCTTCTCAGGAGTATTTAGGAACCGCCAGTTGCAAATCTTACTATGAAACCTCCATCTACTGCACCACTTCTCCCAACGCCACCTATGCAACAGTTCTCAAGGCCATCATATAATGGCAACAGCGCAGACGTAACCGTGGCCCTTATTAGATTTGCCACCTTCAAAACCATACAACTGATCATTGTTGAAGGCTTTCTGCTCTCAAGCAAAATTTCCAATATGCATCGACTCTTCAACTATTAATGTTCTTTTTTACTAAGATGTGATAAAACCTGCTAGCATTGGCAAACCCTAAGAGAGTACGTCATCATCCAATTCAAAATCAATTTTTCTGAAATTCTTCATGGTTTTCAATACAAAGCACTTGCAACCAAATATTCTAAGATCTTAAATTCTAGGTTTTCTATTGTTCCATAGCTCATAAGGTGTTTTATTTAAAATTGATTTTACAAAAATTCTATTAGAAATATAACAAGTGGTGTTGATGGCTTTCCACGAGCTCCAATTAGTTCAATTAATCCCAAATTAATTACTTATTATCCAATTTACCAAAGTTTGCATCTAATAATTTTTATGCGAAGTAGGTTTGATAATTAACTTAGGTTATTAAACACTAAAATAGTTATATGACATCCTTTTAGACACAAATCAAGAAAATGAATTTTACTCCTTATGAAAAAAAATTATTAGTTGATAAAAAAGCAATAGTTTCACAAATAAATTAGTAAATGTACTAATAGATTTCATATCACATCACAAACAATTGAATTAAAATAGCCTTTTAAAAATCTCATTCTTAATTCAATATTTCCTTATTATCGTCTTCAATGAAAGTGCATTGTGAATCAAAAAAATAACAACATAAATGATATTTTATGAATTATTCAGATTTAGTGAAGAAGAGTATCAAGAAGAGAAAAGAATAATAATGTTGTGAAAAATGAAAATGACAATCCAATTGATCAGGAATTTCAAAAGAATAATCAAGAAGAAGATAATCAATGCCCCAAAGCTGAATTGTATTATTATAGTATTGACATATTATTTGAATCTTACTTTACATATGGTAAAAAAAGAATTCCAGTGTGGCAAAGAAAAGTGCTTCAAAAAGGGTTTTGAAATATTTTGATACATCTAAAATAAGTTAATTAGAATTAAAGATTTTATAAATAAATAAAAAAAACCTACTTTAATGCCTCATATTTTGGAGCAAAACTAGTAGAAACGTTTAATAAACAAGGGGTATTGGCAAATTAAAATTAGAGTTAATAATAAAATAAATAATTTATGTATAATATTTTTGTTTACTTATCTTTAATATCAATTTTAACCTATTTTTTATTAGTACTTTTTGATAATTAAGCTACGATCTAATTATATAATACTATATTTTCAAAAAAGAATTACTGATAATACTATTATCCAATTTCTTTGAGCTGTGAAAACTTGGATATAACGTAGTTTAGTGTATAAAATATAGCTTGTAAAGATTAATATAATTTGAAATAGTAAAATTATAGAGATTAATTATGAAATAAGAAGCATATTAAATCCTCTATCAAGAGAAAAAAGAAGAAGAAGATACTTATTGAATAAATAAGTAAAAGTGATCTTCCTTCTGAAAGTAAATAAGCATTAATATAGAATTTTTAATTTTTTTTATTACAATTTACAATTACCCGCTGCAATATGATGAGAAGCTATTCCTCCCGGAACAAAAGGGAATAGTAAATAAGAATAATAAAATACTTCACTATTAAGTCTATTATTCCGCATTTATTATGAATCAGTATAAGATTAGAACTTCCAAAACTTTGCTCAAATTGGAATATATACCAACCACTGAGTCAAGGCCCGAGTGTTAAAGAAGAAAGCGTGACGGCTAGTTTAGTTGAATGTATATCAATTATTAAGTTGGGAAGGAAATTAATTAACTCTAGTTCATGCATGGTCGGCTGGTTCATATTAATTTATTAATGTGGTAATATTTAATTTGAGATCTTTTATTGTGTTCTAATTAATGCCCAAAATATCTTGGTATTTCTGCTATCAGTTTTGAAACAATTTACTCAGCCTTTCAATATTTTATTGGGTTCAGTACCTTGTAATTCAATGCGCACATGCTTACTGTCTGTTTACAAAGTTTTGAGATTTTAATCTTATTTTCTGCAGTGTCACATGAACAAGAATGTTCTTGAACAGCAGAATGGATGCATCCCAAGCATAGAAGAATCAACAAAAGTAACCAAACCAAAAGTACACACAGGTCGTTCGAAAGCAAAAAAAGGGCCAAAAAGAAAAAGAGGAAAAACTGGAAACTTCATACAATGAGTGGAAGGTATATATAGTTTAACATACATATATATCTAGTGCTTTCTTTGTTTATCCTTGACAACTCCTTCATTTCCTGCTAGCATCATGTACTTATCTTTCCTTGTGAGAGTAGTGCACTCAAAACCCAGAGCTTCACCCAGTTTTCCTTGGATATAATTGGCCACTTCACAGCTAGATTTTCCCCCAGCACATGTGAGTTCTCTGGGAAGCTTTTCAAGGATGTGAATATGGTAGCTAGGTCTAGGGTTCATCAAGAAGAAGATTGGGTCCAAGCATTTCAAACCAGTTGCAGTGGTGCCATAAAACATGCTTACACTGGTATTTACAGCAACGGGGACTATCTCATCAGCTAACTCTGCAAACAGTGAACTAAATCTCAACAAATATGGCTCTCTACATGTGGTTCCTTCAGGACATACCACCAAATCACCTTCATTTAACAATCTTTCCATGGATTCCCCATCTTTCTTCCTGTCTCTAGTCAGCCTGACTGTTTTAATTGGTGATATTAATTCAGACATCTTGCTCAGGCTATATGTGACAGCAGTCAATGGTTTTCCTATGCATGTGCTGAGAAAAACCGGGTCCAATAGTGTCCTATGAGTGCAGACGTAGAGAACTCCCTTTTTGTGCCCTGAAATTGGAGGGAGGCTCCCTTTGGTTTTCACCTCTATGCCACTACTAATGCCCAAAAATAGGGCTAATTTGTAAGGAAGGTAAATACCCACAGTGAGTCTAAAGATAGAAAGAAGTACACCAAAAGGAAGCCACATGAACATTGCAAGAGTCGCCAATGGGGTTGGCAAGAAAGCTAGTCTTCCATCATGAAATATAAGAGGTTTTGGATATTTGTCCCTCGTCATTATTGCACTTGCATTGCTCTTATTGTCTTCCTTGTTCACCACATAAGCTTCCTGTTACATTCACAAAGAAAAATTGGAACAAAAGAAATAAGGATTTTATCTTTTTCTTTTTAACTATATTTAATTTAACATGAAATCTTTGTAAGAAATTAGATATAAGCTTCTTTGCGTAAAAATTAGATTTGTACTTTCATTTTGTACGTTAATGTAGCAACGATCAGTTATCATACAGTAAAGGTTCATTTATCATCCACAAGAAAGAAAATAGTTTGGTTTCTGCATGTCAAAATGATCCTAAAATGAAATAGTTCTAAACCAAATTCTTTATGAATCTATTAAGCCTTCAAGGTGCAGTCTACAAGGATCATGCCTATTAAAATAAAGAATAAAAACTTACATATATATATATATATGTATTCTTTGATTTATTCTCTGCAACAAAATTAATTCTAGGTATTAACTAATTAGAATATATACCTTGCAAAGAGAGATGAAGAGCTGGTCACGGAGTCTTGAACTTCCAAGCCCTATATTAGGCGTTTTGTCTCCAATGAAATCTTTGAGAGCTCTATGCTTTACTAGCAAACCAGAACTAGACAAAAGACCAGTGAAATGATTTCCAGCAGAGTGCAACTCAGTACCCATCACTTTATCAACACTCAAATATTCCTTAAGAAATCCTTCAACCATCACTCTAGGTATGCATGTGATAACAACCCTAGACCCGGTTGAAGCTAAGACCTCATAAGCCTGAAGATGAAGATTCTCTAGATAGAACTTAGGCAAAACTGCCCTACCAACACTCTCGATATTCCTTTTCCTAAGCCCACAAAAGGTTATAAAAATCATGACCCTTAACTGGAGCTCATAGTCCAAAACCCACAAAACAGGCCACGATAACAGCAAAAACAGTGCTCTAAGAATGCCACCACCTTCAAAAGCGACTAGCATGAAATAAGGGAAGAAAGAAGTGGTCCTTAACAAGGCTCCATCAATTTCACAAACTATTGTGTCAGAGCCCCTGTTCTCCAAACTACATTTGCTCACACTAGGAAACAACTGAGCTTGCTGTTGTGACCATTTCAAAGATGGGTTCTTCAGGAAGAAGCCATAACTTCTCATCTTCCTCGCAGCCCTGTAACAAGAGTTAGCTAACAGCCGGTACAAGACCCAGTGTGCAAGCTTGAGAATCACCATTTGGAAGACCATGGCTTCTCTTAATTGGTTCTATGTCAACGTTGCCTTATTAATAAACGAAAAGAAGCTTAATGCTTCAGTGTGAAAGCAGAGAGACAGAAAAAGAAAGTAAAACACACAGAAAGAGAAAGAGTGGATTGTGAATAAGAGTGGAAGGATGCAGAAAATATTTATAAGTCATTAAAGGGTATTGTGTATGAAAGGGGGAAAAGTTGACCACAGTATTTGGGTTTGGTTATCCCCACCGCTAGCATTAATTGCATGCAATCCTTTTTATGGTTTCCTGCTTTCAATTTCATCTATGTTTGCAGCTATAATTTTCATTTGGGTCATTCATAATTTGTCTTTTCTTTTAAAGGAGCATACGACATTGCTTGTCCATACGAATTTTCCTTCCAGGGTTAGCATTAGCAACAGGGTTAGTTGGCTTGTTGGTGACCGCCTTTCAGTTTGAAAATCTAAATTATGGGAATTTCCAACAATTTTCATTTTTATACATAGAAATGCGTGAAACTTTTTGGTACGGTGAAGGTTCTACTGTTCGTCAACAGGCTGTAAAGATAGCTTTGATAGAAACTTAAGAACCTTCATCAATGGAGTTGATCTGATATCCACGTGGACCTATCTCAAGTTAGATAACCCATATCCACCATGTGATCGTTTGACTTTTGTTTCCCCTTCCTCAATTCGAATAGTTCCTAAATGGGTCAAAAGGCACAGCAAGGTTCAACTACATTTTAAGCCTTTTGACTTTTGGTAATAGTAACATCAAATGCACCTCTTTACTAATCTCTTTTTTTTAAAAGACTCTTTATTTTACTATTAAGCCTAATGGGTTGTTGAGAGCTCACCGGTATTTTACCAATAACTATTTTCCGGTATGTTTCTTCAACCCTGCATTCACAAAAATAAAAAATTTAGTAATAAATAAAAGAATAAAATTTTACTATTTTTTTCTCATTTGATGTCTCGGTGATTTATTTCATATGCTTTTGATACCTTGTAAGTTACACTTTAATATTAGAATAATCGATATATAATAATTTAATACTAATAAATATATATCATCTTTAGATAAAAACACATATTTAAAATATATAAAGATTTATGTTTGCCGACCATCGATAAACTAATCAGATTAACCAACCAAAGTTAGCTTCATGCAATTTTCATTAGCAGAAATAATTAGTATGTTTTGTTATTAATTATTGCTTATTATTCTGGTTTGGATAATTGATGATCATGCATGCAAATCATGATTCGCAATCAACATTAATATTTTTTGCTACAACAAAGGTAGGTAATGTAAAGTGTGAATTAGGTAGATCTCAATGAGCATGTGAATTAGAATCTACTAGAATTTTTTAAAATGGATATTTCCTGAGTTTTTCTTCATATGGGTAGTTATGTTCATGCAGTTCTCCTTAGCTTGTCATTTGATTTGGATGTCCCATTATTATTATCATGCACTTAATATGCAATAATGCACTTTCCAATCCAATAATTAACTTTTTTCTTTATGTTGTTCTTTTTTAAGATATGAATAAACGTGACCGAAACCAAATTTTTGGTGAGCCGAAACTATTGGACCGAAATTTTGTTGCTTTTTTAGGCTAAGTTTAGGTACTTATGGGGTGTGCTTTTGGGCTCTTTTATGGGCCACCTTTTCATTATCAATATAATAACTCGAGCCGGGTACATAATACACCACGTTTTAAGATTAAAACTTGTGAATTATTTTTCTTGAGAAACATATTTTATAAATTATAAAGTTGGAAATGGTATTAATTAAGGATTAATTAGTAATTTATGTCACTAAATGTCTAAATGACTAAAATGAAAAAAACAAAAAAAAAATTTAAATTCATTGCAAGTATAAATTATTATATACTATAAAATGGTTCTTTTATACATCTCAACTCTTCATTTTGTATTTTATTATTACTAATATTTTTTTTCTATTATGATTTTAATATTTTATATTTTAAGTGTATTTATACTTATTTTACTATATAACATTAATTATAGTTGTTAATAATATGCTAGCATTTTTATTAGAAAAATACTACATGAACATCATATCCACATTTAATGTATATTTTATTTTATTTTCTAAATAATATGCTAGCTTTTTATGATCTATATAGTCTATTTATTCAACTGTCACTGTAAATGTATATCCAAATATAACCCAATAAATTATTTATGAGAGGTGAACATTTTGTTTTTAACAAATAAATACCAATTAGTTTTCTTAAATACAGATTTGAGCTCTTTTTAATTTTTTGAACATTAATTTCTTTTTTATGTAAATTATTATTTATATAATATCATATGCACATTTAGTGTGCATTTTAATTATTGATGATGAATAATTTATATTTAACTAATGGACATTTTAACCAATGAATATTGGATGACGTCAATTTTATTTGTAGATAATGAAATATATATATCTAGAGTTAAATCTAGAGTATGCCGATTAGGATTTTTATGGATGGCAAATCACTCTCCAAGAGTTTTAACATAACTGCATATCCAAAATGCAAACTCGAGACCTTAATTAAGTTATAGAAGATCCTTACTATCTCATCTATACACTATTGGATATCAATAATTATAGTAGTCCATTAAATTTAACTATTATTTTTAGTTAACTTTTAAGTTATAATTTAATTACATAATTTTATGGTCTAAATACTTTTAGCACTTGACTATTAAAGAAAGGGATAAAATCTAATTTGTATATTTTTTCAAATGTATAAATATTTTATTTTAAATTTTTATATATTTAGCTCATTTAAACTCTTCCTTAAACAAATTTAAGTGTGTGAGATATTTTATATTTTTCTTATCATTAAACAACAATTTAATCTTCTCAAAATTAAGATTGATAATACGTGGCCTGTCGTATTTAATCGTGTCATATACTCGTATAATATAAAAGTGGATAACTCAAACATGATTTGTTTACCTAATCGTGTCAAAACATCAAATTCAAACATAACCACGTTTATTAATTAAGTTAAATGGGTCGACCTGTATAATTCGTTTAATAAATTAAAATTTTAAAAATATATTTTTAAGTAAAAACTAATTATTAAAAAATATATATTTATTTAATAATAAAATGACTCAAATTTGAATTATTATTTTAAAATATAATTATTTTTATGGATAATAAAATTATTTATATAAATATATGAAAAGAGATAATAAATATATTTATATGTATTGTATTTATCTATTAATTTATAAATTTATTTAAATAAAACGTGTTTAATAGTGTTACTCGTTGGTTAAACAAATTAACTCGCTTAAATCTAGTTTTTTTCCATATTGACCCATTTATGATCCAAATATATTTATTTTAAACCTAAATCCTTTTAATTACGTGTCGTATTCTGACATTTAATCGAATTGGATGAAAAATTATCAGCCCTATTCAAAATAATAAACGAGAATAATATAATTTATAATGTAAATTAATTATCTAATTAATATTTATTATTTTTAATAGGAAAACATACACTTTCTATTTAAGGGATGTTCTAATAATTTGGCACCCGAATGCAGAACCCCTTTTCACACTCTCTTCTGTTTACGAATGGCAATGAACGGGTCAGAGCGGATTTCGCCTCATTCCCACCACATCAAAGAGTGAAGTTATGGGATAGAAAGATTTTTTATTTAAAATAAAGTTAGATTGGATTCGAATAATATCTAATATACTTATTTTATATATTTTTATAATAAAAATATTTTGTTATTAATTTTTAAATATATTAATTCGGGTGTTACAGGGCGGGGGCCGTTCCCGCCCCGTCACTACTGGTCCGATTACGAATATACCCATCCACGGGTCAGGGGAAATTGCCATCTCTGCTCCCGTCTTCACCGCATAAAAAAAGGATAATACACTTGAGAAACAGAACAACCAGAGCCATAGAAAATGGTACCATTCTGTTGCTTGCTTCCTCCATCACCAGCTACCATATCCAAGTTGATTTCTGACCAAACTTATCTCTCCATGCTGGACAAAAATTGCACTACCATGAAAGACCTTAAAAAGATCCATTCTCAACTCATTAAAACTGGTCTAGCCAAAGACACTAATGCTGCTAGCCGGATCCTAGCGTTTTGCGCTTCTCCCGCCGGTGACATCAACTATGCTTACCTAGTCTTTGTACAGATCCAAAACCCAAATATATTTGCATGGAATACTATCATTAGAGGCTTCTCCAGAAGCTCTGTTCCGCAAAATTCAATCTCTTTATACATTGATATGTTGCTCACTTCTCCAGTTCAACCTCAAAGGTTGACTTACCCTTCAGTTTTTAAGGCTTTTGCTCAGCTTGACCTTGCTAGTGAAGGGGCTCAGCTTCATGGGAAAATGATTAAATTGGGACTTGAAAATGATTCCTTTATACGAAACACAATCTTGTTTATGTATGTGAATTGTGGGTTCACGAGTGAAGCAAGAAAAGTATTTGACAGAGGAATGGATTTTGATATTGTTGCCTGGAATACAATGATTATGGGAGTTGCTAAATGTGGACTAGTTGATGAGTCTAGAAGGTTATTTGATAAGATGTCATTGAGGAATGCGGTTTCTTGGAATTCAATGATCAGTGGCTATGTAAGGAATGGTAGATTTTTTGATGCATTGGAGCTTTTTCAGAAGATGCAAGTAGAAAGGATTGAGCCTAGTGAGTTTACAATGGTAAGCTTGTTAAATGCTTGTGCTTGTTTAGGAGCAATTAGGCAAGGAGAATGGATTCATGATTATATGGTGAAGAAGAAGTTTGAATTGAATCCCATTGTTGTTACAGCAATTATAGATATGTATTCCAAGTGTGGAAGCATTGATAAGGCTGTTCAGGTGTTCCAAAGTGCCCCCAGGAGAGGATTATCATGTTGGAACTCCATGATATTAGGCCTAGCAATGAATGGTCAAGAAAATGAAGCATTGCAATTATTCTCAGTGCTTCAGTCTTCAGATTTGAGGCCGGATGATGTTAGTTTCATCGCTGTGTTGACAGCTTGTGATCACACTGGCATGGTGGATAAAGCCAAGGACTATTTCTTGCTGATGAGAGATAAATATAAGATCAAACCAGGAATAAAACACTTTAGTTGTATGGTTGATGTGCTGGGCAGAGCAGGACTCTTGGAAGAGGCAGAGGAGTTAATAAGAAGTATGCATGTAGATCCAGATGCCATTATATGGGGATCTCTGCTCTGGTCTTGCTGCAAGTATGGAAACATTAAGATGGCAAAACGAGCAGCAAATCATTTGATAGAGTTAAATCCAAGTGAAAGCTCAAGTTTTGTACTCGTGGCTAATGCTTATGCCGCCGCCAATAATTTTGAGGAAGCATTAAAGGAAAGGCTTACTTTGAAGGAAAATCATATAGGGAAAGAACCTGGATGTAGTTGTATTGAAGTTGGCGGGGAAGTCCATGAATTTGTTGCTGGTGGAAGGGCGCATCCAGAAATCAAGGAAATCTACCGTGTATTGGATGTTCTGACACTAACAAATAAAAGGAACTGAATAGTTTCTGAAACTGATTATGTGTGAAAGCACAGATAATATATGAGGCACAATCTTGATGAATTTAGAAACAAAATTTTGATTCCATAGATTTCCCACGCTAAAAAGTTACAACGATATAGAATGCTGTT
Organism: Ricinus communis; assembly: GCF_019578655.1. Lineage (NCBI taxonomy): Eukaryota > Viridiplantae > Streptophyta > Magnoliopsida > Malpighiales > Euphorbiaceae > Ricinus > Ricinus communis. Next base: position 3,068,334 of record NC_063260.1, read on the forward strand.
GCAGAGATGCATGTCTAACAATATTAGTGAAAATGGCAGAGACATTGGGACCTGTTAGGAATTACTCATGCTAATGGATTTGCTGCTAACTAGGTCAGGATTTTGTCATGGTTCGTCCCGGTGCCCAAGAGTAAATTTCTTGGGGCACTGGTAAGCAAGTTTCGTGGCACTCCAAAGAGATCTGTAATATCCAGGTGGCGGTGGTAGTGATGGAATCTACTGTTTTGGTAATGCTGACTCTGCACAGCTGTGACAATTTCATCTTCATCTAATGGGCAAGCGATCAAAAGCAGCATTCCTGAAAGATGCCGCCAGGATCACAACAGGGCCTGATGCAATGAGAGCACCAACCACTCCCCCGCCCACAACCTGTCCTTGAGCACCTGCCAAGTAAATTGTTAGCCCTATAATCCCTGGTGGAGCTGATGGAGGCAATATTGATCCTAGCAAGGAGAGTATCTCAAATCGGCCATGAAGGGTGACAATGGCCCCAGACGAAGCGGGTTGTCTTAGGGTGACACTGGTTCCACGCTGCTTCCTCCTAGCAAAGTTGGCTAAGCTCTCACTTACATCACACCCTGAACTGACCTCCATTGCATGAGCGCTAAGTGCATTAGCACTATCTCATGTCACAATAATGGGTGGTTTTGGCTTAATTTTTGAGCCTGCCGGCCTGCCACGAGGCCGTCTGATGGTCTCCCCTTCTGGAATCCGGCGGCACTGAATTGGGTAACTCAGGAGACACTAGGAATGCTTCAAATTCTAGGCCGGCGTTAGTTACCCTTGTCTGAAGCCAAAAGAATGATCAGGATTAGAAGAAAAGTGACACCAACCTTGTAAATGAAGTTGGAAGATTGAGTTTATTACAGATAAGATTACCAAAAATATGTACAATTGGGCATAGCCAAACCATTAAAATTATGGTACTTTAATAATAGTACATTAATGATACTAACTAAATATTACTTTCTACTATCTAGTAAACTAATAATATTAATTCATAATAAAGTAAATAGCCAAATTAATCAAATTTTTATAGGAAAAATTGATAATCTCTCCCTCCTTTATACTTTTATATAAACCAATTTTTCACTCACACATTGTATATGAATTTTTAATAATTTGCTTCGTTATTGTTCATTAAGAAAAATTTAAAAGTAAGATTTTGCATACTATTTCTTTTTTACTTCTTGATTATATCATTACTATTTTCTTTAATTTGGTTATTTGTCCTTATAATATCTGATGTAATATTTGTCTTTTTGCGTTATCATTTATTTATTTTTTTATAATATAATATATCTTAGATTTATTATTGATAATCCCTATTCCTATTTTATTTTTAAAGACTTATTATTCCACTTAAAATTCTTCTCCCCACAATTGAGATATTCATAATCACTATATTATTAAACTTTTATCGCAAGAAATTAAAAAGAAAAATCAAATAATAATTAATAAATTACTGAATTAATCTAATTAATTAAAAAATTAATAAAATTCTATTAGTTAATTAATCTGTCTCCTTTCCCATTTGCACTTTTATGTATGGTCGTCTCTCTCTCCTTCACGCTATCCTCTGTGTTATGATATGATTATAATTTACATATGCATATCAATTGGATATGAAATCCTCTACCCACATCCTTAATTACACCCAACAAATATAAGTTAGTTTCTGACAGTACAGTCACTTGCAATATTTTCTTATTTCCTTTTGTTGTTTTGAGCTGAAAAATAGGAAAAATACATTGGTGAGAAGTCTTCAGAGGAAATCTTTGTAGTAGGATACCAGTTCATAAAATCATCAATTAAAGGCCATCCAAATGTCCCTATTCTGATCTGCTATTTTAATTAAGATAAATATAAATTATCTTTCAGACAGTTAGATGTCAACTGCCATCCAAACCAGACTTTCTATCTGAATCAATACATTTGACTTGTTGTTGTTGTTAGGTAGTCAGAGATTTCACAAAAATATTTCTAAAAAACAGCTCTCAAATTTTCTATACATGCTGATTCAACATGGATGAACCATTTCTTCCCAAGACAACACAGAAAGATACTTACAGATCATCATCCAGTTGGAGAGAATTCCCTTCAGGTTACCTTGATCCCATCACCAATAATGATGCACTTATCCCAGTTGTCAAGACCCCAAATGCTTCTCCTTCTCCTTCTTATGTAAATCTTCTATCCAGCTTGAACAAAAACAGAAGGAAACTCCCTCACCGATCACATTCTGCTCCCCCTATATTCACTGATGCCAAAGGATCTTCGACCAATTTTTTGGACCCTAGACCTACTCCGAAATCTACTCCAGTAATCGTCTGGCAAGCCTTTATTGGCGTAATCCTGTATCTACTTATTGTTGTTGTTACTTTCCTTGTCAGTGGAAAGTTCAAGGGTACCACTACAAGCCGGCCAGTCGATGCCTTGTACTTCACTGTGGTCACTCTTTGTACTATAGGATTTGGCGATATCATTCCGGATTCCACATTTACCAAGTTGCTTACTTGTGTTTTTATATTGGTTGGTTTTGGTTTTATAGATATTCTGCTAAATGGACTGGTCACGTACATTTGTGATAGGCAAGAAGCAGTGCTGCTGAGTGCTGTAGACGAGAATCGGTTCAATACAATGGTTCAGGCCTATGTGATTGATAGAGCCAAAGGAAGAATGAGAATAAGAACAAAGGTCTGCTTGGCCTTGGTGGTTGTCTTTGGCTGCATTGCTATAGGAACGATTGCAGTGCACTTCCTTGAGAGCCTTAGTTGGGTTGATAGCTTTTATCTCTCTGTTACTTCTGTGACAACCGTTGGCTATGGGGATTATGCTTTCACCACAATAACAGGAAGATGTTTTGCAATTGTTTGGTTATTAATCAGCACTTTGGCAGTTGCCAGGGCCTTTCTATACTTGGCTGAGTTGAGGATTGACAAGAGGAATCGCATAATTGCAAAATGGGTTCTTCAGAAGAAGATGACACTTGGGGATTTGGTCGCTGCTGACCTTGATAATGATGGATCCATCAGGTAAGATTCTTCATTTTTCTCAAGTACAAAGTTTTTAATTAAAGCTATTGCTTGTATCAGATTCTAACGGTCCTAGATAAGTTGCCATCACCCCAATTTTCATCCTAGCATATGCTTTGATTCAACATGTACGTAAATCTGTTTCAATTGATGATTCACACACTTGAAATTGGCATCCCATAACAAGAAGTTTACAACACTAAATTCATATTACCTGTTGAAACACACAGAGACCAGAAACTAGTGAAAAAACTTAAATTATTGCCTTATTTTTTAAGTTGAAACAAGTCGAATCAAG